>NC_139148.1:72967568-73300068 GCF_964270905.1 Leucopleurus acutus
CTTTTCAAGAAATGAAATCAAAAGTGAAAAGGCAAGCCATAGACCATCGAGAAGATGATAGACTGATAGATATATAATGATAATAGATTTTATATACACACACAGACATACATATGTATTATGTATGTATGGTAGGCAGAATAATGACCTCTCAAAAATGTCCGGATCTCAATCCTCAGAACCTCTGAATATGTTTTATTACATGGCAAAGAAGAATTAAGGTTGCAGTTAGAATTAAAGTTGATAATTATCTAACCTTAAAGTGGAGAGATTATCCTGGATTATACAGATAGGCCAGTGTAATAACAAGGTCCTTAAAGTGGAATAAGACAGAAGGGGTTAGATCAAGGTGAAAAGAGAAGCACTCAACCTCCTATTGCTGGCTTTAAATGCAGAGGAAGGGGGAATGAGCCAAGAAATGTGGGCAACTTCTAGAATCTAAAAAAAGCCAAGGAAGTTTATTTTCCCCTAGCCTCGAGAAAGGAATCCATACCTTCTGAGACCTGATTTTTGTCTAATGAGATCCATGTCATACTTCTGACCAACAAAACTGTAAGATAATATATTTGTATTTTTCTGAGTCACTATGTTTGAGGTAACTTGTTATAAAAGCTGTAGGAAATAAGGAGAAGGAAAGGAGAGCAGATTTAATCAAAACATAAAATAGTGAGTTCAAAACAGAAAAATCACACATACAATAATAAAAATAAAATATATGAAACCCAAGCCAACCTAATCAAGAAAAGAATGAGCAAGAATGAAAATGCAAAATTAGAAATAACAAAAGGAAAATAACCAAATAAACAGTAGAAGAGTTAAAATCACAGAAGACAACTTTGGAGAAACAATGTGATACTGACTCATGAACAAACAAACAGCTAAAAAAAGGAAAAAAGTTCAGAAATAGATACAAAATTTTTATCTATAATTTATTGTAGGAAAACATATAAATATTTAATACAATGGGGAATAACTTTTGATTTTTTTACATTTCCAAGATATCTCAGACAAATATTGCAAAATAAAATTAAAATAAATTATTGAGAAATTAATTTTTTAATTAAAGTATAGTTGATTTACAATGTTATATTGGTTTCAGGAGTACAACATAGTGATTCAGTATTTTTATAGATTGCACTTCATTCAAAGTTATTACAAAATAATGGTCATAGTTCCCCATACTGTATGATATATCCATCTTGCTTATCTAATTTATACACAGTATTTTGTATCTCTTAATTCCATACCACTATCTTGCCCTACCCCCTTCCCCCTCCTCACTTGTAACCACTAGTTTGTTCTATATATCTGTGCCTCTGTTTCTACTTTGCAATATACATTTGTTTGTTTTACTTTTTAGATTCCACATATAAGTGGTATCATACAGTATTTGTCTTTCTCTATTTGACTTATTTTACTAAGCATAATATTGTCTAGGTCCATCCACAGTGCTGCAAATGGCAGAATTTCATTCTTTTTAAAAATATTCCATTGTATGTATATAGCATTTATTCATTATTCATCTGCTGATGGAAACTTGTGTTGCTTCCAGATCTTGGCTATTGTAAATAGTACTGCTATGTACATTGGGGTGCATGCATCTTTTTGAATTAAGGTTTTCATTTTTTTCCAGATATATACCCAGGAGTGGAATTGCCACATCATATGGTAGTTCTATTTTTAGTTTTTTGAGGAACCTCCATAGTGTTTTCCATAGTGACTGCACCAACTTACATTCCCACCAGCAGTACACAAGAGTTCCCTTTTCTCCACATCTTTGACAACATTGTTTATTTGTAGACTTTTTGATGATAGTCATTCTAACAAGTGTGAGGTGATAGCTCATTGTTATTTTGATTTGCATTTCTCTAATAACTAGCAATGTTGAGTGTCTTTTCATATGTCCGTGAGCCATCTGTATGTCTTCTTTGAAAAATGTCTATTAGGCCTTCTGCCCATTTTTATTTTTTTTTATAATGAGTTGCATGAGCTGTTTATATATTTTGGATATTAACCCCTTGTGGGTCATATCATTTGTAAATATTTTCTCCCATTTAGTAGGTTGTCTCTTGGTTTTGTCGATGGTTTCCTGTGCTGTGCAAAAGTTTTTAAGTTTAATTAGGTTCCATTTTTTTTTATTTTTGCTTTTATTTATTTTGCCTTAGGAGACAGATCAAAAAAATATTGCAACAATTTATGTCAGAGCATTATGCCTATGTTCTCATCTGAGAGTTTTACAGTTTCATTTAGGTCTTTAATTATCTCTTGTTTTTTTGTTTTTTGCTTTTTTGGTGTTTTTTTGTTTGTTTGCTTGTTTTTGTTTTTTTATATAGTGTGAGGGAATGTTCTAATATCACTGTTTTACATGTAGTGGTCTAGGGTTCCCAGAACCTCTTATTGAAAAGACTTTTCTCTATTGCATTTTCTTGCTTTCTTTGTCATAGATTAATTGACCAGGTGTATGAGTTTATTTCTGGCCTCTCTATTCTATTCCATTGATCTATGCATCTGTTTATTGTGCCAGACCAATGCTATTTTGATTACTGAAGCTTTTTAGTATATTCTGAAGTCAGGGAGCATGACACCTACAACTTTGTTCTTTTTTCTTAAGATTGCTTTGGCAACTCAGGGTCATTTGTGGTTCCATATAAATTTTAGGATTACTTGTTCTAGTTCTGTAAAAAATGTCATGGATATTTTGATATGGATTGCATTAAATCTGTAGATTGCTTTGGGTAGTATGGCCGTTTTAACTATATTAACTCTTCCCATCCATGAACATAGGATATCTTTCTATTTCTTTGTGTCATCCTCAGTTTCCTTCATCTGTGTTTCATAGTTTTCAGAGTATATATCTTTCACGTCCTTAGTTTATTCCTAGGTATTTTATTCTTTTTGATGCAATTTAAAATGGTATTTTTTTTGCTTTCACTTTCTGATAGTTCATTATTAGTATATAGAAAAGCAAGAGAATTATGTATATTAATCTTGTATCCTGCAACTCTACTGAGTTTATTTATTAGTTCCAAAGGTTTTTTGGTGGAGACTTTAGAGTTTTCTATATGTAGTATCATGTCATCTGCAAATAGTGACAGTTTTACTTCTTCCCATCCAATTTGGATGCATTTTATTTCTTTTTCTTATTTGATTTCTGTGTTGAGGAATTCCAATACTATGTTAAATGGAAGTGGTGAGAGTGGGTATTGTTGTCTTGTTCCTGAATTTAGAGGAAATGCTTAGAATTTTTCACCAATGAGTATGATGTTAGCTGTGGGCTTGTAAAAAAAAATCCTTTATTATGTTGGGATTGTTCCCTCTATACCAACTTTGTTGAGAGTTTTTGTCATGAATGGGTGTTGAATTTTCTCAATATGATTGTTATTGTAGTATTAGCCAGCACTGCTATCACATCACATAACTTTCCTTTTTGTAGTGGGAATAATTAAGATCTAGTATTATAGCACGTTTGATGTTTATATTACAATATTATAGTCTATAATCACTATACTGTGCATTAACTCCCCAAGACTTATTTATCTACTAGTTGGAAGTTTGTACCCTTAAACAACATTTCTTCTATTCCCCCACCCCCAAGTCCCTGATAATTACCATTTTATGAGTTCAGCTTTTTTTTTAAGATTCCACATATAAGTTATATCACACAGTATTTGTCTTTCTCTATCTGACTTATTTCACTTTGCATAGTGTCCTCAAGGTATATCCATATTGTTGCAAATGGCAGGATTTCCTTCTTTCTCATGGGTGAATAATATGATATCTATCTATCTTATATCTTATTTATTCATTCATCTATTTAGGGACACTTAGGTTGTATCCATATCTTGGCTATTGTGAATAATGCTGCAATAAACATGGGAATATCCCATATTTATTTCTTTGGGTATATATAAAGAAATGAAATTTCTAGGTCATATGATAGTTCTACTTTTAATTTTTTGAGGAACCTCCATACTGCTTTCAATAGTGATACAACAATTTACAGTCCAACTAATAGTGCAGGAGGGTTCCTTTTTCTCCACATTCCCTCCAATACTTGTTATCTCCTGTCTTTTGACAGTAGCAATTCTGACAGGTGTGAGGTGATATTTCATTGTGTTTGGATTTGATTTCCCTGTTGATTAGTGATGTTGAGCATTTTTTCATGTACCTGCTGGCCATTTGGATGTCTTCTTTAGAAAAATGTCTATTCCGATCTTCTGCTCAGTTTTAAATCAGATTTTTAATTAGTTGTATGCATTCTTTATATATTTTAGATATTAACCTATTATCCAATATATGGTTTGCAAATCTTTTCTCCCACCCTGTAGGTTTCCTTCACATTTAGTTGACTGTTTCTTTTGCTGTGCAGAAGCTCTCAAGTTTGATGTAGTCCCACTTGTTGATTTGCTTTTGTTGCTTGTGCTTTTGGTGTCATATCCAAAAATCATTGCTAAGATCAATATCAAGGAGATTTTCCCCATGTCTTCTTCTAGGAGTTTTATGGTACCACGTCTTATGTTTAATTCTTTGATCTATTTCTTGTTAATTTTTGTAAGTGGTGTAAGATAGGGGTCCAGTTTATTTTTTCTGTATATGATTTTGGCTCCTTTATTGAATATTAGTTTACTGTATGCAATGGGTTTAAGTCTGGGCTCTTTATTCTGCTCAGTTCCTGTATGTGCCTATTTTTATGTCAGTACCATGTTGTTTTAATTACTGTAGCTTTGTAATATAGTTTGAAATCAGGAAGTGTGATGCCTCTGACTTTGTTCTTCCTTCTTTTGATTGCTTTGGCTATCCAGGGCCTTTTTTGGCTCCATACAAATTTTAGGATTGTTTTTTCTATTTCTGTGAAAAATACCATTGGAATTTTGATAGGGATTGCATTGAATCTATAGATGGCTTTGGATAGTATGGACATGTTAACAATGATAATTCTTCTGATCCATAAATATGGAATGTCTTTCCATTTACTTGTTTTTTTTTAGATTGCTTTCAACAAAGTCTAGTAGCTTTTGTTGGACAGATATTTCATTTCCTTGGTTAAATTTGTTCCTAGGTATTTTTTTTGCTTTTTATGCTCTTGTGACTAGGATAGTTTTCTTTCTTTTTTCAGATGTTTCATTGTTAGTGTACAGAAATGCAACTGATTTCTCTACATTGATCCTTATTTATTTATTTGGCCATATAGGTCTCGTGCTCAAAAAAGAAGTTTGTATGAGAGTACAAATGTGAGGGTCTTCTGCAAATAGATGATAATAACTGACACCATGGGCATGAATATGATCACTCAGGTAGATGATATAGAGCAACACTGTGCAATAGAATGTTGGAAATCTTATACCCTGAATTTGTTGATTAGTATCAAGAGTTTTTTCATTGAATCTTTGGGAATTTCTAGATATAAAATCATATATCAATCAGTAAAATAATGATCATTTTACTTATTTCTTTCCAATTTGGATGCATTTTATTTCTTTGTCTTGCCTAATATTTCTAGCTATATTTCCATTACTATACTAAATACGAGTGGTGAGAATGGGCATCCTTTTCTTGTTCTTAATCTTAGAGGAAAAGCTTTCAAATTTTCACTGTTGAGTATAATGTTTGATGTTGGTTTGTCATCATTACATTGAGGTATGTTCTTTCTATAAACAATTTGTTGAAAGTTTTTTATTATGAAAGTATGTTATATTTGGTCAAATGATAGTTCTGCTTCTATTGAGATGAACATGTGATTTTTATTTTTCATTCTATTAATGTGATGTACCACATTTATTGATTTCTATCCTTGTATCCCAGGGATAAATCCCATTTGGTCATGGTGTATAATATTTTTAATGTGTTCTTCAATTCATTTGCCAATATTTTGTTGAGAATTTTTGCATCTTCAGTCATCTGGGATATTGGTTTATAGTTTTCTTTCATTGTAGTGCCCTTACCTAGTTTTGGTATCAGGGTAATTCTGACCTTATAAAATGAGTTTGAAATGTTCCATTTTCTTCAGAATTTTGGAAGTATTTGAGAAGGATTGGCATGAATTCTTCTTTAAATGTTTAGTAGAATTCACCAGTGAATCTATCTAGTCCCGTAGTTTTCTGTTTGGAAGGTTTTTGATTACTTGTTCTTGGTCTATTTATATTTTCTATTTCTTCCTCATTTAGTCTTGGTAGGTAGTTTCTAGTAATTTATCCATTTATTCTAGGTTATCTAATTTGTTATCATATGATTTTTCATGGTAGTCTCTTATGATGCTACATATATCTATAGTATCGGTTTTAGTACTTCCTGTTTCATTTCTGATTTTATTTGCATCTTCTCTCTTGTTCTTCATTATTCTAGCTAAAAGTTGGTCAAATTTGTTAATCTCTAAAAAACCTAGATCTTAGCTTCCTTGCTATATTCTATTGATGTCCTTGTCACTATACCATTCACTTCCATTCTGAACTTTATTATTTCCTTCCTTCTGCTAACTTTGAGCTTAATTTGTTCTTCTCTTCCTAGTTTATTGAGGTATAAATTTAGGTTGTTCACTTAAGATCTTTCTAATTTCTTAATATTTGCATTTATCACTATAAATTTCCCTCTCAGAACTGTTTTTGAAGCATCCCATAGGTTTTAGTATGCTGTGTTTCCATTTTCATTTGCTTTGAGATTTTTTAAATTTCCCTTTTGATTTAATCACTGCCCCTGCATGTAGCCTTTTGGATTCCCGAGCATATGTGGGAGTTTCAAAGGTCCTTATTTCACTCATGTATCTCCTTTACAACCTCTTCCTTATCAGGCTTTTGTCTCATTTATTGCTTGTCCAAACTGTTGTCCCTTGACTCAGGCTGCTGTGGACCATACTTGTGCTATTAGGTGCTTTTATGAAAAGCTGTCTGGGAAGCTGTCCAGCCATGGGAATGCTCCAAGTTGGACAAAGTAAAGGAAAGTTCTTGTAGCAGTCCATCAGGGAGCTACCAGACAGGCTGAAATCTCAGCTACAATTGTTTGAGAATGAAACATATATTGCTCCCTCTCATACTAACAAGCTGCACCATGAATGAAGACAGCCATCATCTGTCACCACTGATCTGGTGTGTGGAAGATGGCAGTTGGGAAATTTAAATATCACAGCACTCTTTCACAGGAAAGCAACAACTCTTTCTTCATCAAGCTTTTCCCTGTCTTTTGTAAGTTTTTTGATTCCAGTGTTCTGAAGAAGATGATTCTAACAGTTTTTGCCAACTCATTACTTACTTTGTAGAGGGATGCCATCCTGGAGTGCCTTTATTCCTCTCTCTTCAGTGATATCAGTTCTTTTGTGTACTTTACAAAAGTAAGACATTTATGTATGTATGTATGTATGTATTGAAATATAATTGATGTACAATATTATGTTAGTTTCAGGTGTACTACCTAGTGATTTGACATTCTCATATATTATGAAACAATCACCATGATAAGTCTAGTAACCATAGGTCCCCATACAAAGTTATTACAATATTATTGATCATATTCTTTATGTTGTAGATTACATCCCCATGGCTTATTTATTTTATAACTGGAGATTTGTACCTCTTAATCACTTTCAACTATTTCACCCCCTCCCACCACTCTCTTCTCTGGCTATCACCTTTTTGTTCTCTGTATCTATGATTCTATTTTTGTTTTGTTTAATTTGCTTGTTTGTTTGTTTTTAATATTCCACACATAACTGAGATTATATGGTATTTGTCTTTCTCTGACTTATTGTACTTATCGTAATACCCTCTAGATCGATCCATGTTGTCACAAATTGAAAGATTTCATTTTTTTATGGCTGAGTAATATTCTATTGGGTGGACATAGATATAGATATAAAAATATAGATATATCCCCCATTTTCTTTATCCATTTGTCTATTGATGGGCACATAGGTTGCTTCCATATCTTATCTATTGTAAATAATGCTGTAATGATCATTGGAATGCATATATCATTTCAAACTATGCTTTTGTTTTCTTTGGGTAAATATCCGGAAGTGAAATTGCTGGATCAAATGACAGTTCTATTTTTAATTTTTTGAGAAACCTCCATACTGTTTTTCTTAGTGGCTGCACCAAATTACAATCCCATCAACAGTGCACAAGGGTTTCCTTTTCCCACATCCTCTCCAACAGTTGTTATTTCTTCTTTTTATGGTAACCACTCTGACATTTGTGAGGTGGTATCTCATTGTAGTTTTGTTTTGCATTTTCCTAATAATGAGTGATAATGAGAATTTATTTGTGTATTTGTGTTATTTAGAAAAAATATCTATTCAGGTTCTCTGCAAGTTTTTAATCAGGTTATATTTTTCATTTTAAATTATATAAGTTCTTTATATTTTGTATAGTAATCCATTATCAGATATGTTGTTGGCAAATATCTTCTCCCATTTAGTAGGCTGCTTTTTCATTTTGTTGTAGGTTCCTTCACTGTGCAAAAGCTTTTTAGCTTAATGTAGTTCCATGTGTTTATTTTTGCTTTTGTTTCCCTTGCCTGAGGTGACATATTCAAAAGAATATTACTAAGACCAAGGTCAAAGATCATTGTGCTTACGTTTCATTCTAGGAATTTTATGGTTTCAGGTCTTACATTTAAGTCTTTACTGTTTTGAGTTTATTTTTGTATATGGTGTAAGAAAGTAGCCTGGTTTGATTTTGTTGCACATAGATGTCTGGTTTTTCCGACACTGTTTATTGAAGAGGTTGTATATTTTTATCCCCTTTGTCATAGAGTAACTGAAAATATGAGTGTGGGTTTGGTTCTAGACTCTCTATTCTGTTCCATTTACCTATGTGTCTGTTTTTATGCCAGTCCAACACTGTTTTGATTACAGCTTTGTAATATAGTTTGAAATCAGGGAGTGTGAGACATTTCGGTTTTGTTCTTGCTTTGGATATTTGGGTTTTTTCATACTTCTGTACAAATTTTAGAGTTATTTATTCTAGTTCAGTGGAAAATACCTTTGGTATTTTGGTGGGGAGTGCATTGAATCTGTAGGTTGCCTTGGGTAGTATGGTCATTTATACAATTATAATTCTTCCAATCCATGAGCATGGTATATTTTTCCATTTGTGTGTGTCATCTTCAATTTCTTTTATCAATGCCTTGTAATTTTCAGAGTACAAGTCTTTTATCACTTTGGTTAGATTTCTTCCTAAGTATTTTATTCTTTTTGATGTAATAGTAAATGTGATTGTTTTCTTTATTTCTCTTTCTGATGATCTGTTATTTGTGTATAAAAATGCAACAGATTTCTGTATATTAATTTTGTATCCTGCAAATTTACCAAATTTGTTGATGGGTTCTAATAGTTTTTTGGTAGTATCTTTAGGATTTTTTATATATAGTATCATGTCATCTGAATATAATAACTGTTTTATGTCTTCATTTCCAATTTGGAATCTTTTATTTAATTTTCTTATCTTGTTGCTGTGGCTAGGGCTTCCAATACTATGTTTTATAAAAGTAAGGAGAATGGGCATCCTTGTCTTGTTCGTGATCTTAGAGGAAATGCTTTCAGCTTTTCAATGTAGTATGGTGTTGACTGTGGGTTTGTCATATATGGCCTTTATTATATTGAGATATGTACCCTCTATAGACAGTTTGTTCAGAGTTTTTGTCATATCTGGACGTTGAATTTTGTCAAAAGTTTTTCTGCATCTATTGAGATGATCATATGATTTTTATTCTTCAATTTGTTAATGTGGTGTATTACACTTATTGGTTTGCATACATTGACCATTCTTGTATCCCTGGGATAATTCCCACTCCATCCTGGTGTTTGATCCTTTTAATGTATTTCTGAATTTGATTTGCTAACATTTTGTAGAGGATTTCTACATCTAAGTTCATCAGTAATACTGACCTGTAATTTTCTTTTTTGTGGTGTCTTTGTCTGGTTTTTGTATCAAGGTAATGCCTGCCTCATAGAATGATTTTGGATGCATTCCTTCCTCTTCAATCTTTTGGAAAGTTTGTGAAGGATAGGTGTTGACTCTTCTTTAAATTTTTGGTAAAATTCACCTCTGAAGCTGTCTGATCCTGGACTTTCGATTGTTGGGAGTTTTTCTTTTTTCAATGTTTCTAAAATTACTGATTCAATTTCATTACTGGTAATCTATCAGTTCATGTTTTCTATTTTTTCATGATTCAGTCTTTGGGGATTGCATATTTCTAGGAATTTATCCATATCGTCTGGATTGTCCATTTATTTGCAGATAATTGTTGTAGTAATTTCTTAGAATCTTTTGTATTTCTGTGGTATTGGTTGTAACATCTCCTCTTTCATTTTTGATTTTATTTATTTAGACCCTTCTCTTTCTTGATGAGTCAGACTAAGGGCTCATCAATTTTGTTTACCTTTTCAAAGAACCAGCTTTTAGTCTTATTAATCTTTGCTATTGTTATTTTAGTCTCTATTTTATATATTTCTGTTTTGGTCTTTATTATTTCTTTCCTTCTACTAACTTTGCATTTTGTTTGTTATTCTATTTCTATTTCCTTTAGGTGTAAGGTTAGATTGTTTACTTGAGTTTTTTCTAGTGTCCTGAGGTAGGTTTATATTGCTAAAAACTTTTCTCTTAGAACTACTTTTGCTGTGCCCCTTAGATTTTTGATCATTGTGTTTCCCTTTTCATTTGTCTTCAGACATTTTTTAATTTCTTTTTTGATTTCTTCCATGATCCGTTGGTTGCTTAATAGCATGTTGTTTGGGCTCCATGTGTTTGTGGTTTTTCCAGGATTTTTTTTCTTTTAGTTGATTTCTAGTCTCATAAGTAATGGTCATAAAAGATACTTGATATGATTTCTATCTTCTTAAATTTATTGAGACTTGTTTTATGGCCTAGCATGTGATCTACCCTGGAGAATATTTCATATGCACTTGAAAAGAATGTGCATTCTGCTGCTTTTGGATGGAATGTACTATATATATTTGTTAATTACATGTGTTCTAATGTGTCATTTAAGGCCAGTGTTTTCTTTTTGATTTTCTATCTAGATAATAGATAATCTGTCAATTGATGTAATTGGGGTGTTAAAATTCCCCATTACTATTGTGTTAGTGTCAATTTCTCTTTATTTTATTAATATTTGCTATATGTATTTAGGTGCTCCTATGTAGGGTGCATATATATTTACTATTGTGTACCTTTTTGTTGGATTGATCCCTTTATCATTATGTAATATT
Source organism: Leucopleurus acutus (assembly GCF_964270905.1). NCBI lineage: Eukaryota > Metazoa > Chordata > Mammalia > Artiodactyla > Delphinidae > Leucopleurus > Leucopleurus acutus. The sequence goes on from NC_139148.1 coordinate 72,978,769, forward strand.
CTTCTTAGTCTCTCATTACATCTTTTTTTAAATCTATTTTGTGTGATATAAGTATTGCTACCCCAGCTTTCTTTTCATTTCCATTTGCATAGAATACTTTTTCTATCTCCTAACTTTCACTCTATGTGTCTTTATATCTGAAGTGAGTCTGTAGTAGGCAGTATATAGGTGAGCCTTGCTTTATTATTCATTCAGCCACTCTATGTCTTTTGATTGGAGCACATAGTTTATTTACATTTAATTATTGGTAAGTATGTACTTGTTGCCATTTTCTTAATTGTTTGGGGGTTGTTTTGCAGTTCTTTTTTTTTCTTTATTCTTTTGCTCTCTTCCCTTGTGATTTGATGACTATCTTTAGTGTTATGTTTGGATTCCTTTTTCTTTTTTTGTGTGTGCATCTATTTTAGGTTTTTGATTTGTGGTTACCATGAGATTCATATCATACGTATATTTGATTATCTTAAGTTGATGAACTCTTAAGTTTGAAAACATTCTAACCACTCTAATTTTTTACTCCCCACCATGTTTAATGTTTCTAACTACATATTTTACACATTTTGTTTTGTGTATTCCTTAACTACTTATTGTCAATATAGTTGAATTTGCTACTTTTGTTTTTTAACCTTTCTACTAACTTTACAAGTGGTTGATCTACTGTCTTTACTGTATGTTTGCCTTTACTAGTGACCTTTTTTTCTTTGCATAATTTTCATATTCCTAGTTGTGCCCTGTTAGAGAAGTCCCTTTAACATTTCTTGTAAAACTGCTCCCTTTTGGGTTGCAGAGTCTCTGCTGAAAAGTCAGCTGTTAGTCTTTTTTTTTCTTTTCTTTTTTTTTTTGCTGTACACGGGCCTCTCACTGCTGTGGCCTCTCCCGTTGCAGAGCACAGGCTCCAGATGCGCAGGCTCAGCGGCCATGGCTCATGGGCCCAGCTGCTCTGTGGCATGTGGGATCTTCCCAGACTGAGGCACAAAACCACGTTCCCTGCATTGGCAGGCAGACTCTCAACCACTGCGCCACCAGGGAAGCCTGGCTGTTAGTCTTATGGGAGTTCCCTTGTACATAACTGTTGGCTTTATCTTGCTGCCTTTAAGATTCTCTCTTTATCTTTCATATTTGCCATTTTAATTATAATGTGTCTTAGTGTGCAACTCTTTGGGTTCATCTTGTTTAGTACTCTCTGCTTCCTGGACCTGGATGTCTGTTTCCTTACCCAGATAGGGAAGTTTCCAGCTATTTTTTCTTCAAATAAGTTCTCTGCCTCTTTCTTTCTCTCTTCTCCTTTTAGGACTCTTATAATATAAATGTTAGTATGCTTGATGTTGACCCAAATGTCTCTTAAACTATCATTATTTATTTTTTTCTTTTTCTGTTCAGCTTGAATGATTTACACTATTCTGTTTTTCAGTTTGCTGAACTGTTCCTTTGTAACATCTAATCTACTTTTGACTCCTTCTAGTGTATTTTTTAATTTTGATTACTGTATTCTTCATCTCTGTTTGGTTCTTCTTCACATTTCATTATGCTTCATTGAAAGTCTCAGTGAGTTCACCTATTCTTTCCCTGAGTTTGGTGAGCAAATTATGATCGTTACCTTGAGCACTTTATTTGGTTGGTTGGTCATCTTCACTTCATTTAGTTCTTTTTCTGAGGTTATGTTCTTGTTCCTTCATTTAGAACATATTTGTCTGTCTCCTCACTTTGCCCAATTTTCTATGTTTATTCCTATGTGTTAGGTAGGTTGGTTATGTTTCCTAATCCTGGAGAAGTGGCCTTATGTAGGAGAAGTCCTATAGGGCCCAGCAGCATGCTCCCCTCTGGTCAGCAGAACTGTATGTTTTGGAGGTGTCCCCTGTGTGGGCTGTGTCTGCCCTTCTGTTGTGGCAGAGCTGACTACTGTGGGCAAATTGGTAAGTTAGGCTGGTCCCTGGCCCATTTGGCTGCAAAGTTGTGGCTTTGGCAGTGGCTGCAGGCATGCTGGAGGGCATTGTAGCATCCCATGCAGTTAGTGAGCAGCTCAGTGTGGGCAGTGCAGGGCTGCTGCTAGCCTGCTGGTTGATGGGCCAGGTTTCCACAAAGCAGTTTGCTCAGCCTAGGGGGATTTGGTGCTGGTGACAGCCTACTGGAGGGGGGGGGCAGCCTACTGGAGGGGGGGCCATGTCTCTGCAATGCTGTATTTGCAGCCTTGGGCTGGGAGCGTGGGTCTGGCGCAGGCCTACTTGTGAGCAGGGCTAGATCCCCAGGGATAACAGACTAGAGACAGGATTCCAAAGTGGTACTCTCTAGTGTTGGTATTATTCCAGTAGAAGGATCTTCCCAAAATTATTGCTGCCAGCATCTCTGTCACCTGGGGCAGTCCTAACTGCCACCTGAGTCTTCAAGAGGCTCTCCAACTTTAGCAAGCACATATGACCAGGAACCTTTCAAACTACTGCCTCTGAGCTGGTACTGGGAGCAAGTGAGATTTTGCACATGCCCTTTAAGTGCAGAGTCTCTGTTTCCTATAGCCATCAGCTCTCCCAAACATAAACCCGTCTCATTTTTAAAGCCAGACATTCTAGGACCACATCTTCCCAGTGCAGGAACCCAAGGTTGGGGAGCTCAATATGGGGCTTGGACCCCTCACTCCTTGAGGAGAACTTCTGCAATTGTGATATTCCTCCCATTTGTGGGTTGGAAACCTGGGGGTGCAGGTCGTGATTATGCCCCTCCTACCCATCTTGTTATGATTCCTTCTTCATGTCTAGTTGTGGAAAATCTTTTATGCTAGTCTTCAGCTTGTTCTCATAGACAGTTGCTCAGTTGTAATAATAATGTAATGTAATGATAGTTGTTATTCAGGTGTACTAGTGAGGGGAGTTGAATTCAAGGTATTCGTACTCTGCCATCTTGGCCACTTCCCAAAAGTAAGACATTTTAAAAGTTCATCAGTAACAAAAACAACAACAACAACAAAAATCAAAACTCCATTATGCAAGTGTTATGATTTCTATTTAATAAAAATACATGCTAGTTGATGTTTTATTAAGACATGTTGTAAAAAATTTTTGAGAATTATGGAAATTTGGGGAATGGAACAACATTCAGTAAAACTATTGCTGTCTTTTTACTAACACTATCTTCAAGTTTAATATCTAACTCCATCCCTAAATGATGTTAATGAAATTAGCAAACACTTCTTTCTTTCAGTTTTTCTTTTCTGCTTTTCCTAGACTGTTGATTTAGCATTTTCATCACCCCAAGTAAAATAGAGTTGTCTCCTTTCATGTAAACATCAACTCTTTTTTTCAAAGTTAATGACATCAGTAGCAATTACCTAACACTCAAGCTATCTATTAGTAATTATTATTAATGTAATTGTTGCTTTGCAAGAATCTGAATTAGTCATAATCTTGCTGTGCCTCTAGTCTGTTTTGCTAGCTATTTCATTAAATTATAGTTAAATAAATACCATTTCTAGTAACAACATATTTTGCAGTAAACTTTATTTTCACTTTATGAGAGAGTGTGCAGAAAATAGCTATTCAACTTCTTGGAACAATAGTATTGTAAAAATATATATAAATCAAAAATGCCCCAAATTTTCTCCTTATAATTGAACAATTATGTCCTTCCTAACTTTCAGAGAATTAGGAGAGTTAACAGATTAATGCAAAATTGAGCACTAGTCACTAAGAATATAAGGTTCACAAGGGGAAAAACTAGCCCAACAGTCTCAACAATATTATAGTCTCCCATCTTGGGAGGGTAGAAATGATTTACATTTATTGTGTATCTCATTTAACTCTCACAACGACTTTAAAAGTTAGATATTATTATAATTGTTCTAGAGTTGAAGAAACTATGGCTTATAAATGTTGTACAACTTTCTCAAATCATATCATCAATATATGGCAGAACCAGATTCACAAACACAGGCTGTTTGACTCAAAACCAGTGCTCTTTCTAACACACAATATTGAGTTCTCTAAATCACATAGAAACAGCTATTCTGCTCTGATAATGCCATTAAGACTCCACTTTGTTGTCATTTGTTCATTTTCATCCCCTCCTCTAAAGATCATAAAAAGAATAAAGACTTTAGATTACCTCTGATATGAGAGCTACAATATGTATGCTTTATATACTGTGCTGTAGCCACACCAAACTCTGCAGGTACAGAACCCCATGTAAAAATAAATTGGTCATTATAGATGTTGTATTTTATCTTTTGCATATGAATATATTCATTTTCTTTTGGAAATCAGAGATACATCTTCAAGATTATTAAATGAGAGAAACTTTCTTGGGTATAATTTAAGTTCGCTATCTCTGTGGAGCAGCCTGAGTACTGCTGTCTTATTTTTATCTCACTTTTAGTGTTGTACCTCAACCCTAATTACAAGATAAGATATTACCCAATTTAGTAATACTGATTCTTATATATGATGTGTGCTTTTCCTAACAGTATTTTTCTTTGAGTTAAAGAACTCTGTACACCTTCGATACCCATATACTTCCAATTTGTTTTCCAGAATTGCTTATAACTGTTTTATATTCCACTATTATCTTGAATGTGAAAGAGTCTAATAGCCAAATTAAATCGCTTTTTTTAAACATCTTTATTGGAGTATAATTGCTTTACATTGTTGTGTTAGTTTCTGCTGTAGAAAAAAGGGAATCAGCTATATGTATACTCATATCCCCATATCCCATCCCTCTTGCATCTCCCTCCCACACTGCCAATCCCACCCCTCTAGGTGGTCACAACGCACCAAGCTGATTTCCCTGTGCTATGAGACTGCTTCCCACTAGCTATCTATTTTACATTTGGTAGTGTATATATGTCAATGCCACTCTCTCATTTCCACACAGCTTATGCTTCCCCTCCCCATGTTCTCAAGTCCATCCTCTACATCGGCATCTTTATTCCTGTCCTGCCCTAGGTTCTTGAGAACCATTTTTGTTTTTTAGATTCCATATATATGTGTTAGCATACGGTATTTGTTTTTCTCTTTCTGACTTACTTCACTCTGTATGACAGACTATAGGTCCATCCACCTCACTACAAAAAACTCAGTTTTGTTTCTTTTGATGGCTGAGTAACATTCCATTGTATATAAGTGCCTCATCTTCTCTATCCATTCAACTGTTGATGTACACTTAGGTTGCTTCCATGTCCTGGCTATTGTAAATAGTTCTGCAATGAATATTGTGGTGAATGACTCTTTTTGAATTACGGTTTTCTCTGGGTATATGCTCAGTAGAGGGATTGCTGGGTCATATGGTAGTTCTATTTTTAGTTTTTGAAGGAACTTCCATACTGTTCTCCATAGTGGCTGTATCAATTTACATAACCACCAACAGTGCAGAAGAGTTCCCTTTTCTCCACACGTTCTCCAGGATTTATTGTCTGTAGATTTTTTGATGATGGCCATTCTGATGGGTGTGAGGTGATACCTCATTGTAGTTTTGATTTGCATTTCTCTAATGATTAGTGATGTTGAGTATACTTTCATGTGTTTGTTGGCAATCTGTATATCTTCTTTGGAGAAATGTCTATTTAGGTCTTCCACTCATTTTTGGATTGGGTTGTTTGTTTTCTTGATATTGAGCTGTGTGAGCTGCTTGTATATTTTGGAGATTAATCCTTTGTCAGTTGCTTCATTTGCAAATATTTTCTCCCATTCTGAGGGTTTTCTTTTCATCTTGTTTATGATTTTTATGCTGCACAAAACCTTTTAAGTTTCATTAGATCCCATTTCTTTATTTTTGTTTTTATTTTCATTTCTCTAAAAGGTGGGTCAAAAAGGATCTTGCTATGATTTATGTAATAGATGGTTCTTCCTTTGTTTTCCTCCAAGAGTTTTATAGTGTCTGGACTTACATTTAGGTCTTTAATCCTTTTTGAGTTTATTTCTGTGTATGGTATTAGGGAGTGTTCTAATTTCATTCTTTTACATGTAGCTGTCCAGTTTTCCCAGAACCACTTATTTAAGGGACTGTCTTTTCTCCATTGTATATTCTTGCCTCCTTTATCAAAAAACAGTGACCATATGTGCCTGGGTTTGTCTTCGTGCCTTCTATCCTGTTCCATTTATATATGTTTCTGTTTTCATGCCAATGCCATACTTTCTTGATTACTGTAGCTTGTAGTATAATCTGAAGTCAGGGAGCCTGATTCCTGAAGCTCTGTTTTTCTTTCTCAAGATTGCTTTGGCTATTCAAGGTCTTTTGTGTTTCCATACAAGTTGTGAAAATTTTTGTTCTAGTTCTGCGAAATATGCCATTGGTAGTTTGATAGGGATTGCATTGAATCTGTAGATTGCTTTTGGTAGTAGAGTCATTTTCACAATGTTGATTCTTCCAATCCAGGAACGTGGTATACCTTTCCATCTGCTTGTATCATTTTAATTATTTCATCAGTGTCTTATAGTTTTCTGCCTACAGGTCTTTTGTCTCCTTAGGTAGGTTTATTCCTAGGTATTTTATTCTTTTTGTTGCAGTGGTAAATGGGAGTGTTTCCTTAATTTCTCTCTCAGATATTTCATCATTAGTGTACAGGAATGAAAGAGATTTCTGTGCATTAATTTTTTATTCTGCTACATTACCAAATTCATTGATTAGCTCCAGTACTTTTCTGGTAGCATCGTTGAGATTGTCTGTGTATAGTATCATGTCATCAGCAAACAGTGACAGTTTTGCTTCTTCTTTTCTGATTTGGATTCCTTTTATTTCTTTTTTGTCTCTGATTGCTGTGCCTAAAACTTCCAAAACTATGTTGAATAAGAGTGGTGAGAGTGGGCAACCTTGTCCTGTTCCTGATCTAACAAGAAATGGTTTTGGTTTTTCACCATTGAGAATAATGTTGGCTGTGGGTTTGTCATATATGGCTTTTATTATGTGGTGGTAAGTTCCCTCTATGCCTATTTTCTGGGAGTTTTTATCATAAATAGGTGTTGAAAGATTTTCTGCATTTAATGAGATGATCATATGATTTTTATCCTTCAATTTTTTAGTATGGTGTATCACATTGAATGAGTTGCATATGTTGAAGAATCCTTGAATTCCTGGGAGAAAACCCACTTGATCATGGTGTATGATCCTTTTAATGTGCTGTTGGATTCTGTTTGCTAGTATTTTGTTGATGAGTTTTGCATCTATGTTCACCAATGATATTTTCCTGTAGTTTTCTTTCTTTGTGACATCTTTGTCTGGTTTTGGTATCAGGGTGATGGTGGCCTCATAGAATAAGATTGGGAGTGTTCCTCCCTCTGCTATATTTTGGAAGAATTTGAGAAGGATTAGTGTTAGCTTTTCTGTAAATGTTTGATATAATTTGCCTGTGAAGCCATATGGTCCTGGGCTTTCATTTGTTGGATGATTTTTCATCACAGATTCAACTTCAGTGCCTGTGTTTGGTCTGTTTATATTTTCTCTTTCTTCCTAGTTCAGTCTAGGAAGGTTGTGCTTTTCTAAGAATTTGTCCATTTTATTGACATATAGTTGCTTGTATCAATCTGTCATGATCCTTTGTATTTCTGTAGTGTCAGTTTTTTCTTCTCCTTTTCCATTTCTAATTCTATTGATTTGAGTCTTCTCCCTTTTTTTCTTATTAAGTCTGGCTAGTGGTTTATCAATTTTGTTTATCTCTCAAAGAAAGAGCTTTTAGTTTTATCAATCTTTGTTATCATATCCTTCATTTATTTCTTATCTGATCTATATGATTCTTTCCTTCTGATAACTTTGGGTGTTTTTTTGTTCTTATTTCTCTAATTGCTTTTGGTGTAGGTTTAGGTTGTTTATTTGAGTTCTTATTTTGTTTCATGTGGTAGGATTGTTCTACTGTTATCTTCCCTCTTAGAACTGCTTTGGATGCATCCCTTAGGTTTTGGGTCTTCGTGATTTCATTGTCATTTGTTTCTAGGTATTTCTTGATTTCCTCTTTGATTTCTTCAGTGATCCCTTGGTTATTTAGCAGTGTATTGTTTAGCCTCCGTGTGTTTGTATTTTTTACAGATCTTTTCCTGTAATTGATATCTTGTCTCATAGCAGTGTGGTCAGAAAAGATACTTGATATGATTTCAGTTTTCTTAAATTTACCAAGGCTTGATTTGTGACCCAAGATATGATCTATCCTGGGGAATGTTCCCTGAGCACTTGGGAAGAAATTGTATTCTGCTGTTTTTTGATGGAATGATCTCTAAATATCAATTAAGTCCATCTTGTTTAAAATGTCATTTAAAGCTTGTGTTTCCTTATTTATTTTCATTTTCGTTGATCTCACCATTGGTGAAAGTGAGGAGTTAAAGTTCTCTGCAATGATTTTGTTACTGTCATTTTCCCATGTTATGGTTGTTAGTATTTGCCTTATGTATTGAGAGGCTCCTATGTTGGTTGCATAAATATTTACAATTGTTACATCATCTTCATCGATTGATCCCTTGATAACTGCGTGGTGTCCTTCTTTCTCTCTTGTAATAGTCTTTATTTTAAAGTCTATTTTGTCTGATATGAGAATTGCTACTCCAGCTTTTTGATTTCCATTTGCATGGAATATCTTTTTCCATCTCCTCACTTTCACTCTGTATGTGTCCCTAGGTCTGAAGTGGGTCTCTTGTAGACAGCACATATTAGGTTCTTGTTTATGCATGCATTCACCAGTCTGTCTCTTTTGGTTCGAGAATTTAATCCATTTACATTTAAGGTAATTGTTGAAATGTATGCTCCTATTACCATTTTCTTAATTGTTTTGTGTTTGTTATTGTAGGTCTTTTCCTTCTTTTGTGTTTCCTGCCTAGAGAAGTTACTTTAGCATTTGTTGTAAAGCGGGTTTGGTGGTGCTGAATCCTCTTAGCTTTTGTTTGTCTGTAAAGGTTTTAATTTCTCCATTGAATCTGAATGAGATCCTTGCTGGGTAGAGTAATCTTGGTTGTAGGTTTTTCCCTTTCATCACTTTAAATATGTCCAGATACTCCCTTCTGGCTTGCAGAGTTTCTAATGAACCATCAGCTGTTAACCTTATGGGGATTCCTTTGTATGTTATTTGTTGTTTTTCCCTTGCTACTTTAAATATTTTTTCTTTGTATTTAATTTTTGATACTTTGATTAATATGTGTCTTAGTGTGTTTCTCATTGGATTTATCCTGTATCGGACTCTCTGCACTTCCTGGACTTGAATTATTATTTCCTTTCCCATATTAGGGAAATTTTCAACTATAATCTCTTCAAATATTTTCTAGTCCCTTTCTTTTTCTCTTTTTCTTCTGGGACCCATATAATTCGAATGTTGGTGCATTTAATATTGTCCCAGAGGTCTGTGAGACTGTCCTCAATTCTTTTCATTATTTTTTCTTATTCTGATTTGCAGTAGTTATTTCCACTATTTTATCTTCTGGGTCACTTATCTGTTCTTCTGCCTCAGTTATTCTGCTATTGATTCCTTCTAGAGAATTTTTAATTTCATTTATTGTGTTGCTCATCATTGTTTGTTTGCTCTTATTTCTTCTAGGTCCTTGTTGAGTGTTTCTTGTATTTTCTTCATTCTTTTTCCAAGATTTTGGATCATGTTTACTATCATTACTCTGAATTCTTTTTCACATATACTGTCTATTTCCTTTTCATTTGTTTCGTCTGTTGAGTTTTTACCTTGCTGCTTCATCTGCTGCATATTTCTCTGTCTTCTCATTATGCTTAACTTACGGTTTGGGGGTCTCCTTTTCACAGCCTGCAGGTTCATAGTTCCCACTCTTATTGGTGTCTGCCCCTAACAGGTAACATTGGTTCAGTGGCTTGTGTAGGTTTCCTGGTGGAGGGGACTGGTGATTGTGTTCTGGTGGATGAGGCTGGATCTTGTCTTTCTGGTGGGCAGGACCGAGTCTGGAGGTGTATTTTTGGGTGTCTGTGAACTTATTATGATTTTAGGCAGCCTCTCTTCTAATGGGTAAGGTTGTGTTCCTGTCTTGCTATTTGTTTGTCATGTGGTGTCCAGCACTGTAGCTTGCTGGTCATTTAGTGGAGCTGTGTCTTAGCGTTGAGACAGAGATCTCTGGAAAAGCTCTCACCAATTGATATTACATAGAGCTGGGAGGCCTTGCTTGGTCCACTGTCCTGAACTTAGCTCTCCCACCTCCGATCCTCAGGCCTGACATCCTGCCGGAGCACCAAGACCCTTTTGGTAAATCTGAGGTCTTCTGACAGCATTCAGTAGGTGTTCTGTACGAGTTGTTCCACTTGGAGGTGTATTTTTGATGTGTTTGTGGGGAGGAAGTTGATCTCCACGTCTTACTGCTCTGCCATCTTGCTATATCTTTTTTTGTTGTTTCTGTCAGGCTATAAGCCTTTGTCACTAATTTATATGAATGAATAAAATCTATAGTACATGTTATTGAAGTGGCCAGAGCCACTTAAGATACTAGTTACCACTGGCTTTCAATATTTGCTGGCACTTTGCTTTGGATAAAAAATTTATAGTTTTGCTTCTAGTATTTACTATTAAGCATGGAAATAGAGACCTCTAAGTCCACATTATTTTACATTATGCAAGCACCATTGAATGCTATTGGGGAACATAATGAATACATGTATTTATAAGATATGAGCTCCTTTTCTTAGAAATAAATCAATGAGGGCTATACATTTTAAGTATTTCATAGTAGGCCAAGTCATATATATAATACCCATTGAATACTTTTCAGAATGGACCTACTTAGAGCTGTCTCTTTTATAAATGCCTAAAGGTTATGCATGTACAATTCAGAATTTATCTTAAGGATTCTAGATGGCCTTAATGGAAACTGGATGAGAAGACAAAGCTCCTTTTGCATAAAACGTCACTATCAATTTCTAAATGGAAAGTACTACCCAGCCTTCTTGGACTCTTTGCCACGTATGATGCTGTGTTTGATGCCAAAACATGGGAGAAATGTTTTAGGACCTAAGGGAATTGTCGAGAGAGGTTTTCTGTTTTTAAAATGAAATCATGTTAATTTTTTAAATTTTATTTCTGCCTATTTACCTGGAAAACAAAGTTATTCCATAATAATATCAATGAACTTTTAGTTCAATTTTAAAGCTAAGATACTGGTAAATGTCTAAATTTCCAGAATCATGTGCCAGTGAGTTCTTGATAGCAACAGAAAAGTGATCCTTGATAATACATTTAACATCAAGAAAATTTGCCATTTTGACCTATCAAGCCCAAGGAAAATTTTATCTCTAAACATGGAGATTGTATAAATTATAGGAATTATATTTCAGGAAAGAATAAATTACCAGTATTTCTAAAAGCAAAATGAAAAAAAAGTACAGATCTGTAGTAATCAATCTGTGAAAGGCAAGTTTTATTTTGGCCACATGATGCCAGTGAATTCCTATTTAATGAGTTATCATCAAAAATTAAGCTCTCTGAGTCTGAGTATGAAACTCTGAGATAAATGTCCATGTTTCATTTTTTATGTCTTAATAAGCTCAAGATGACACCTATTTGAGCAGAAAATGTAGGATCATAGCTTCCTTTTGAAATACCCAATAGTAATAACCTAGAAGGAAATGGCATTTTTTCTTTTGTGTGTGTAATTTTTGTTGTGTTTGTAAAAGTCAAGTTTTTTTTCTCATTATTCTTGCTCATATTTCACTCTTCTCTCTCTAGTAGTGTCCAGAATTCAACTTGTGAGATACCTGAGTGATGACAAGATTGTGAGATTCAAAGAGGTATCTCCAACTCTCAGTGACAAGCAAGACTCACAGCAAAAGTTAAAGGAAAAGCACAGCCCCAACCTTTTTCCAGATCCAAACACTTTCATGGATAACAAGCATCACAGAAATGCCAGCCACAAAATTTATGTCTGTAATAGTCATTATACAGACAATAGATACCAACAGAGGTTTCAGAGTTCCGGGTCTCAAATGAATCCTATTCATCTCCTAAGTGCTGAGGTTTACACCTCTCAAGTTTTAGCGCCTATCTGCCACTCCACATCCATGAGCCCTTGGTGTGCTGTATGCCCTAAGACTCAAATAAACAACACACACACTTTGGACACTGGAGCTCAAGTATGTTCCAAATGTTTTGTAGAAATCAATAATTCTTCTTTTCATAAGTGTCTTGTGAATTCTGATGATGATTCAGAACCCTACTGTCCTTTACATCTCCAAATTCCCTTGGATTCTAAATATTCTCTGAGCCCCAAATCTATTAGACACCACAAGACTTCTCGGAACAGCCCTTTAGCTCGATCCTTGGATCCTAAGCATCCTTTGGGCGTCCACTGCCCTCTACACTTGGAGGATTCTAAATATTCCTTGGGTTCAACTTCTTATTTACACTGAAAGTTGCTCAGCTCTCCAAAATCTCATAGGCTCTACTGTTACTCATACCTTTCCCATGAATCCTCAAAATAACATTGGCCACCATAGTACACCTGGCTCAGACAATGTCATCAACGCCAGCAGCATTGCTGGTCTTGAAAGCAAGGGCAAGTTTAAACTTACTGCCAAATTTGAAAATGAGGTCAATCCTGACAATGAGACTAAACTGGTTAGTACTGGCAATCTCAAAGATAAGGCCAATGCCAAAGGCAAGCCTCTTCTCAAAGATGAGACAGACTCTGAAGATGAGAAAGATCCTGAAGATGAAACAGACCCTGAAGATGAAAACAACACCAGAGATAAGAAAGATCCCAAAGATAAGTCTGACCCTGATGACACTGATCCAAAAGATAGCAATGCTGAAAATGATGCAGACACAAGGAATGGGTCTGATCCCAGTGGTGATGCTGACCCTACAAGTGGAGCTGATGCTAACAGTGATGGTAACTCTAACAATGGGACTGACTCCAGCAGTGAACCTGACTCTAACATTGACAATGCTACTAACAATGATGCTAACTCCAAATATAACACTGATTCTGAGGAGGAGAAGCACACCAACAATTCAGGAAGTTTCTCTGGCTTAGACAATGATGATCAGGTGTGTACTGTTGACTCCAACAATGGCATTAATCCCAACTACACCTCTAGTCTCCAAGATGGATCTGGCCTGGACTACACTTCTTGTTCCAGCAATGGTGCTGACCTCAGCACTGGTTCAAGCAGTAACATTGGCCTCAACAATGGACCTGGCCCTAACATCAATGGATCTGACCTCCAAAACAATGGCTCTGGACCCCAAAATATCAGACCAGGTCCCTTAAGCCCTGGACCCAGCAACAATTGCTCTGGCCCCGACATCACAGGCCTTGGCCCTAACAATAGCCCTGTCCCAAACAACAATAACCCTGGCCCCAACAATAATAACCCTGGCCTTGAAAAAGACCCTGATTCTAACTATAATGCCAGGCTTAGTAATGCTCCTAGTCAAAATAATGCTTTCAGTCCTAACAAGGATGCTGACTCCATCTATGAAACAAAACCCATCAGTGCTGCTGGCCACAACTATGCAGTTATTTTGAATTGTAACTCAAACCTTGAATGTGTACCAGGATTTATCCATGCAGTAGGTTCTAACTTTGTAGTCAACCCCAGCTATATTGCCAGAAATAGCTATGCTGCCAGTCCCAGCTCTACAGCTAGCACTGTCTATGTCACTGACACCAGCAACACTAGTTGTACTGCTGCTAGTAGCCCTACTTATACTCCTGACACCAACTATGCCTCAGACAATAACCATGACCCCAGATTTATTCATGTCATTGGCTTCAACTTTGTCATCAACACAAATTATGATGCCATAAATACTCATAATGTTCATAATTTGACTAGTACCAGCAATGCTAATAATCTTTCTGAGACTGAATTGAAAATCAATTTCAGTTCCTCTATTCCTAACAGTGTTTATAGTAACTCCCCAATTTTTGTTGCTAACACTAACTATATTTCCACTCATGAAAATTTGACCACCTCTAAATTTTCTGATCCATCTAAGCTTGATAGAAATTATACAGTTTTTGCTGATCACAAGTTTGGTGCCTGCTTCAAAGATTATACTGGCTCCATGGACTCTGCCAGCTTTAAGCATGCCACTGAGTCCAAGGATATCCTTGATGCCAAGGAATCTGGCTTTTTAAAAGATTTCTCTGAGGTTCAGAATTCCATTGGTATCAAGAATCCTGGCAGATTAAACTTCCACTCCAATTCAAATATTTCACTCCCTAGTTTTGATATTATAGTAGAAGCTGAACCACCAGATGTTGTGAAGTTTGTCATACCATCAGGTGCTGTGAATCCATTTTTTAAGGTAAGTTTACATAAATGCAGATTTTAATTTTTCTACATTTCCTACAATTCAGAGTGTTACCTTATGGAACAAGATTAAAAATTCCTGTTTTTATTTACTTGGATATTCAAACCATGGAATAAAGGAGACAAGATGTCCAGTATTACTTCTCCTTTGACCCTGTACCCAGCAACATGGTTTTCCATTTGAAAGATCCAGCTGCTATACAGCTGGCAAATAGCAAAATGGCCTGCTCTGTGACTGGCTCATTTACCACTTTATCAAGTGTTGCATAACTCATAAATGTACTATCTAAACCTAGTAATGTTTTACCTACTTCCTGGCACCTGTACATGGCCTGGTATTGGTTCTTTCCCTATATGTGCAGAGAGAGAATAAAGTTAAATGAACCTTAAATATCATGGACCAAGACATTTTAAAACAACTATCTCTCGAAAATCCCACTTTATGAAGAAGGTTGTCAGAACTAGCCATGATATTCTAATATCCCACTTAAATAAATAAAATTTAAATTACTTTTGTGACATGATATTGGGGATCAAAGAACCCCAAATCTTTGCTACTTTTGACTTAAAACCCACTTTATCTTATTTCTCCTGAAAATAAGTAGAACTATATTTTAATGAGTCTTTATCAAATGTTTCTTCTAGCACTCTGAATTGCATACACAAAGATTGCAGTTTGATAAAATGTTTTTAGTAGCAGCAAGTAATATTGTTTTTGATGAAACTTAACCAATATGTTGTCATTGAGACATAATTAAATTGGTATGCGTTGACTTTTAGCCCTTTTATACTTCATGAGACATGGCAAACAAATACACTTAATTTGGATTGTAGTGTCTGTGTACATAAATGTGCAACTTGATATAATTGTTTTTTACTAGAATGTGTAAGTGAATCTTATTGTATATTTAAAATAAGGCATAAATTCTTATAACCAAAATGAAAGTACAAAATAAGTATCTCCTTAACACTTTTACTTTAATAGAGGACAATTTTGTGATTTTACCAAGAGACCACACCTCCCAGGAAATAGTTGTAATTACCTAGTATGTTTCTATAGCTTCTCTTTAGGTAAACGTAAGGGTAATGTTGACCAATGATAAGTAATAAAAATAATATTGTTCAGACACAAGATTTAACATTAGAAAAAAGAGATATTTCCCCAGTTGTTTTTCACAAATGAACTTTTGTAGTAGTATGAAAACATTTAAATATGTTTTATTTTATGCCTTTGATGTTTAGTGAAAGGAAAACACAGTTATAATAAGTTTTAGCTTACTAGTTAAGGAATGTAGCTAATATTTTGCAGTTAAAATCATAGTATCTAAGAGCTATGTTTCTTAAATTGGGTTATTTAAAACATGTTATGTTGGTTTGGGGTGAAAGCTATACGTAAAGTAGGGTACTCCCCACCCCCTTAGAAAAATCAATATTTTAAATAGAGGGTATTTGATTCCCCAAAAACATAATAATAAAAAGTAGTTCTTAGACTTTTAATAGACTATATCTTAATAAATTATCATATAAATACCAAAAACATAATAATAAAAAGTAGTTCTTAGACTTTTAATAGACTATATCTTAATAAATTATCATATAAATACTCTGCTCTGGGTACATACATTCCAACATTTTGACTATGACTAGATAATGGAAATATATGCAACCACTTTCTTTATTTTCACTGGAGATGAACAGACTTCACAATACATTCATTAATAGCTTGAGAAACTATGTATTTTGCATGCCTTCACTAACAAAATATTTTTCTGGAAGAATGGATGATTTTCTTCCCTTAGAGCTTTGGTATTTCCACATGTTCCTGGTTTATTATATCCTTGTCCATATTTCCATCACAAACAATTATAATGGGGATAACAGAGGTGCTTTCCCCATTCAAACTATTTTAGAAGTGAGAGAAGCTCGCTTTAAAGGAATAAAACTTTTTACCAACTGTAAGTGAACCAAACAACCAAATCAATATCGGAAGATATAGTCAAGCCATTCATACCGTCTTCATTCATCCCTTCATTAGGCTTTTAATAATTAAATAGTGCAGAACGCTTTGAAAATATACAGACTAAGTGAAAAAACAGTTAGTGCCCTTTAAAGTGCTTGAAGCCTACTTTTCTTAACAGGAAAGCAATTGGATGTTTGAGGGTAGAAACTATATGAAGAAAAATAAAATGGCATCTCACTGAGTTTCCAGAATGGTTAGAAACATTCTGGGTATTTAGATCACATGTCACCAATTTTTAAAGTAGTTGGAAATATGTGTGTGTGGATTATTATTCTGGGTTGCACTTTTCAGAAATAACCAAAGTCGTAACTCTTGAAATTATCTTTCTTTTTGTGAAGGTTACCATTGGCTTCCATGGATAGTGGTGTTAGAATTATGTTACTCAGAGCCTACAGTCATTTAATAAGTTATCTAGATGCTATTTACAATTCTGAAGAAACGTTTTGATTCCATATAAAATAGATAAAATTAATAGTCTACCTTTCTTAAAGATAAACTGAAAATAGCTTTGATTTATAAATAAAATTTGCTCAAGGATTTGATTTGCTTAAGTCCTTGACAGGTCCCAATGTATTTGAGAGGAATTGCCCTAAGGTCATTTAAAGAAGTGTCTAATTTATGGTAGATGTTTTAAAGAACAAAAATGATTTAGTAGTGATGTTGAAGAAAAGCTTTCATATCGTACAATCTATTATAATGAGAGTTGTGTGAATATGGAGTTATATAGGCCTTCCTAGCAACAGATGCCTGAATGTACCAATCAAATGTGTTATGCTGGGCTTCCCTGGTGGCGCAGTGGTTGAGAGTCCACCTGCTGATGCAGGGGACACGGTTTGTGCCCCGGCCCGGGAAAATCCCACATGCCGCAGAGCGGCTAGACCCGTGAGCCACGGCCGCTGAGCCTGCGCGTCCGGAGCCTGTGCTCCGCAATGGGAGAGGCCACAACAGTGAGAGGCCCGCGTACCACAAAAAAAAAAAAAGGTGCTATGTTTTTTGCACCAAAGTTCTCTTAAATTAGTACCTCTAGTAACTGCTTCAAAAATTAACCAACAAAAATGCTTTTGTTTATAAGTATCTTGAGTATTTGAGGAAGTCTTGGTTTAGGAGAGGCTAAATTTGCAGTATAATGTCTTCAAAAGGAAGATTGGCTGAAGTGACCAAAATTTTCCATACTTTCAATTCAAAATGGTCCACTTAGTTTATAATTTCCTTCCTATTTATATAGCCATGAGCATACATGAATAAGTTTAATCCTACTGTTTCATATTCATTGAAATAAATCTTATTTAAGCCACTACTTTAGGCAGGTAAATATAATACCCACATACTCCAAATAATCAAATCTTGCCTAATAGAGTCTTAGTTAAATATATTTACATATCTTGCCTAATAGCTTCTTAATTAAATGTATTTACATACAGATAAACTGTTTTTCCATTCCTAGCTTCTTAGGAATATGCTGTGTTTTGTTACAGTGGAAGACGTTTTCTGGGGATTTTCAGTCTAAGATACAACAAAATCATCTCCTACCCAAAGATACTGGCAACTTAATCAATGTCTGTTAATTGTTAAGTTACTTTAATGAGGCCATCTCTGCCCCAAACTTTTTCATAAAGTCACTCTTTTATATATCAATTTGAGTTATATATCAATTTGATCATATTTCTTCATAATACTAAAGTGTTTCCATGGTGTCCTATTGCTGGATTCCTTGTCAGGTAGGATAGGGTCCTGAAAGTGTTCAATTGTGATAGAGTGAACTGGGTTGGAATCTCCTTTTGGGATGAATTAGTAAAAGACCTCAAGCTGAATATAACAAAATAATATTGATCAAATCAACAATGTTCCTTCTGCTAACAGTGTGACCTGTTGTTCTCTGAATAATTTGGGAGAAAACTATTTCTTATCTGCTAAAGATCAAGGTCTTGGATTGAATTCAGTCTCCTCCCTTTATCTACACCATGTGTAGTTTTCTGAGCCAACCATAAACCTACAGTGACTTGGGTGAGCAATCCAAAGGAGAACCAGTTTCTTGAGCCCCAAGCTCAAAATGAAGAGCACTTTGTTACTGCCCCTATTACACAAAATCGTTGCCAATGACCTTCTTTCTGTAGGAATTTCAGAATCATATGTTTTCCCTAAGTGCTCAAAGTTCTTTGGCCCAGACCCCTCAAATGTAGCAACAGGATCAATGATGCGTCATATCTAGGCATACAGAGAAAACCAGACCAAACCAACTTGAGTCCAAATATTGGTAGAGATTAAACTGGGAGAACTTAAAGACAGTATGTCACTCAGCATCATAAATCTTAAATAATTGACTAAAGAGGCATTTTATTCTCAAACAGAAGATTTCACTAGAACTTTAAATTCCAGAAATGTTTGCTACAATGATACAAGTGTGGATATGGTGCATTTGACAACTGCAGGATCTGTGTAATTTGCAATGTTTTCCAGGTTTGAAAAAACTGAGGCAGTTGTGTCTGAATTTATTCCATCTTCTAGACAACATTTTCCAAAGTTTTAAAGTCTACGTTTGGATGCATTGGATGTCAAAGACAATAAATATGAAATGATTAAACAAGCAAAGTATGAAACCTCTCATGAGTCATGTCAACCAATTCCCTTCTAAAGATACCTGGATTAAGTGGAATGTTTATAGGATAAAGACTGTTTATCCAGTGCAGTAGAGTTCCTCAATAAAATGAAGAGTGGGGATAAGAAGGCAGTATAAGAAAGTAGTATATTGGAGGTGAAAGCAAAGGAAATAATGTTATATGGAGAAAGAGGGATATTGTGGAATAATAAACATAGATCCTAGTAATCCTTACTTTGTTTTATCACATCACTGGATCCCAATATGTCCTGGATAGTCTAAATTCATTTGTAAAAGAAATATTTTTCTTTGTACTTTCTGACTTCCCCTATCTCATCACACACAAATACAACTGCGGACTTTTCAAAGTTGCAAATACGAAAAATATAAGCATGCTATGTTAACAGATTCTCACTTATTCACTACTAGCTTCTCTTTTTCCCATTCTGAGGTTACTCTATCTCCCTAATCTTCTTGCTTCATTCAAATATTAACCAAGCTATCAACTCTACTGCCTGGTTGCTGGCTCTGAAAGCTTGACCTCCTAATATATCCCTTATCACCTCCTTTTTACCCTCTCACAGAAAGCCTATACAAACACACACCCCCACACACACCACAGATAACTTTCTCTGTTTTTGTGTTACTTTGGGGACCACAGCCACCTGTTTTTACAGTGATTTTAATAAGAAAATCATTTTTATTACAAACAACTGAATTATAAATGAATTTCTGAAATATAGCTTTTTATTTATAAGTTGGGAACAACCTATATTTGTTCACACTTGCTATTTTGGTAGTTCCTGAATAAAAGTATGGCCAGTCAAGTCATAAGTGAAGTGGAAACAACAGAAGAAACCAGCACCAGCACTATTTCATTTCATCTCATAAATGCTATACTGCCAATGGACACTGGTCACAGCCAAGAAGCACATTTCGTCCAACCTAACTACATATTGGTAGATAATGAGGCAAGCAAAGTTCTAGGCCCTCGAAAGACCATTTATAGATAGCTTCAAAAGGTTCTGAATCTCAAAAAAATTGACTAAGATTTGTTAACTGGGAGAATTTTAAGCATAAATTCAGAAAAATCCAATTCTCAAAATGATTATTTTCACAGCTTTATACTACTCAAATATAGTTTATAAATAGAATATGATATGATATAACAAAAGACTGGAGAGACATCAATATTGAAATTGGAAAATACATAAAATTTAAGGTAAATCTTCAGGCAGCTATTTAATAACCAACATTTAGTAACACTAAGTATCTGAAATGAATTCTTGAGTTTTATATGTATTAGTTTATTTAATCCTCTTAACAACCCTATGAAGTTACATAATTTTCCCTATTATCCCTATTATACAGATGAGGAAACTGAAGCATTATTTAGTGAAGTAACTTTTTATGATCACACTGCTACCACATGAAAAAGAATCAGAGCCTATAATTAAAAATTCAGAGTTAATTTTATATATTTATATTTTAATAATATGTAATTAAAAGTATCAATTATAGTAAGCATTGTGTTAACATAATATTAGCAGACACCTAGGTTACAAAATGAGCATTACTGTGGTTCCATATTAGTATTTTAAGAGACAGTATTATGACTGTGATTGTAAGGTCATCATAGTAGTTTCTTGGGCATGGATTTGAAGTTTTCAAGGGTCATGATACCCAATATTTCCTATTAAATAACCTACTTAAAGTAGTCTAAAGATAAAAATATATTTTTCCTTCATTACCACTTTTAACTCCCAAGTTTTTGTGTTTGTTTGTTCATTTGTTTTTTATCCTATTGTTGCAGCTCAACCTCCAGATAGGTAGAAGAGCAAACCTTGACCCTTGATTAATGAAACAACTACCTTGAGATGGAAAAGACAAAGGCACAGCCAAGAAGGTTTTGAGGATATGAGCAAATAACTTCAAAAACTGCAGAGTTACATGAGCAGTGTTATTATATGTTCTTTCTCACATCCCCTTCCCATTACATTACCATGATTTGTTGTCCATTGGGGCCAACAATGTTGCTTCAAAATATATTGTGACAGTTGCACCATTCATCTTTTTTGCTTCTAGCAGACTCTAGAATTAGGAAAATGTCCTTTCTAGGAACCATATACAAATATTTTATATTGTTAATGACTCAAAAGTGCAGTCAGATTTTTCAACCAGAAATCCTCTCCATCTTTTGTGTAAGTTTCCATCTCCAGAAGAAGATGATCTTAACTTTTGACAAATCTTATGACAGATGCTCTTAATATTGTAATAGCCACTCTAGCTTTAATACCACCCATAATAAATCAATATTTTATTGTTAAAGTTGTTTATTATTGTTATTATTTTATGAGTGTGGTAAACAAAATTAAAATAGTTGAGACTCAGCATCGTGCAGTGTTTGCTTAACTTGCTATTTATCCCATTCAACTTTGTTAACCTAGGAAAACTGATAATATATGTCCTTTACCAAGAAGTTTTTGAGACGGATTAATTGGATGCAACGAGGTTTTCTCTGGAGCTGCCAGAAAGCAACTCAGCAAATGGTATAAAGTTTTCATAGCTCATGGCAAGAGAGCTGAAAAATATAGTGAAATAACTAAAAGAAAACTGCATTTTTTTCCTCTGCAGTTAGAGACATAAGCTAGGATGCCAGATGTACTTAAAAGAACAAACACCTCTTTGTGATTAATGATTATCAGATACATTTTGAGGACTACAGGACATATAGGCAGTCGAGCCATGCTGACCTAACAAACCTTTTTATAAAATCTCCACAATTTATCACCACTCTCTCTGTATGCTTTATTTTTTATTACTTAAGTCCAACCAGCTGCTCCAGCTAGATGAGTCTCCTCACTTTTCCCCTACATTTTCTTGCTTGTATATACAGGCCCCATATTCTTTTTGGTACATTCCCTCAATTCAAGACCTACCTCATCCATGAAGCCTCAGACTTCTATAAACAATATTGATCCTTCCATTCCCAAGTTTCTGTTCTTAAGATCAGCTGAGAAAGATCATAGTTCCTCAAAGATCAAAGATCATTTGGGGAACTACCCATCGTTTGTGTGAATTATAGTCCATGGCACAACTGGGGGCTGATGGGAAATGAGATTGGAAAAATAAGTGGGAACTTTGCCTGTCACAGTAGGAAATTTAGACTTCATCCCAGAGGTGATAGGTAACCCTTAAAGGATTTTAAGTATGGCGGCAATGTGATCTAATTTCACTTTAGAGAAATAATCTGATGGTGGTGTAGAGGATGGATTTAAAGAGAAGGCATAGGGAAGGGAGAATAAAGGACACCTGTGTGGTATTCCAGCCTAATTCAAAAGGGCTTGAAATAAAGCAGTAAGTAGTAACAACGGATAAGAGAGGACACATTTGGGAGCTATTATAACAAAACAGCTGGAATTACTGGATTATTTGTTGTAAGAGGAAGATTACTGTGAAGTTTACTATAACTTCCAGCTTTCCAATGTGGGAAGATAGTGGTGCCATTAAACAAATTGGGAAATAGAGAAGAACGAGAAAGGGACAGGAGGTTCGGGATGATATAAGATTATGTCAAATTAAGATGGAGATTCATGAGTAACATTTGGGTGATGATATCCAAGACCCAAAATTCATCTAAGATAAGCCCTGAGCTTTAATATAGCCTAGATGTAGAAGAAATAAAAAACACACAATCTTAACAATTTCTTGCATTTACATATAAGGTTAACAGTTGCATGAAGCATTATCACAATATTTAATCTTAAAAATTACCATTTAAAAAAAAATTACCATTTAAGTCATCATCACATGTAGTAGTAGCCTCATTGTACATAAAAAATATGGAAATAAAGGCTTAAAAATCAAATATGTTGTTCAAAGCTATACATATAATAATTGGAAGACCTTGGAACTGGAAAACTTGTATGGCAGTGATGGGTTCCAGAAAATAACCCATGGCTCAGAGTAAACGCTTGTAAAAGAAATTATATTTCTTTGATTTCCAGAGTTCTGACGTGTTTCTTTTTTTTTTTTAACATCTTTATTGGGGTATAATTGCTTTACAATGGTGTGTTAGTTTCTGCTTTATAACAAAGTGAATCAGTTATACGTATGCATATGTTCCCATATCTCTTCCCTCTTGCGTCTCCCTCCCTCCCACACTCCCTATCCCACCCCTCCAGGAGGTCACACAGCACAGCACGGAGTTGATCTCCCTGTGCTATGCGGCTGCTTCCCACTAGCTATCTACCTTAAGTTTGGTAGTGTATAAATGTCGATGCCTCTCTCTCGCTTTGTCACAGCTCACCCTTCCCCCTCCCCATATCCTCAAGTCCGTTCTCTAGTAGGTCTTATCTTTATTCCTGTCTTACCCCTAAGTTCTTCATGACATTTTTTTCTTAAATTCCATATATATGTGTTAGCATACGGTATTTTTCTGTCCATTTCTGACTTACTTCACTCTGTATTACAGACTCTAGCTCTAAACACCTCATGAAAAATAGCTCAGTTTCATTTCTTTTTAGGGCTCAGTAATATTCCATTGTATATATGTGCCACATTTTCTTTATCCATTCATCCGATGATGGACACTTAGGTTGTTTCCATCTCTGGGCTACTGGTAAATAGAGCTGCAATGAACATTTTGGTACATGACTCTTTTTGAATTATGGTTTTCTCTGGGTATATGTCCAGTAGTGGGATTTCTGGGTCATATGGTAGTTCTATTTGTAGATTTTTAAGCAACCTCCATACAGTTCTCCATAATGGGTGTACCAATTCACATTCCCACCAGTAGTGCAAGAGTGTTCCCTTTTCTCCACACCTTCTCCAGCATTTATTGTTTCTAGATTTTTTGATGATGGCCATTCTGACAGGTGTGATGATATCTAATTGTAGTTTTGATTTGCATTTCTCTAATTATTAATGATGTTGAGCATTCTTTCATGTGTTTGATGACAGTCTGTATATCTTCTTTGGAGAAATTTCTATTTAGGTCTTCTGCCCATTTTTGGATTGGGTTGTTTGTTTTTTTGTTATTGAGCTGCAAGTGCTGCTTGTAAATTTTAGAAATTAATCCTTTGTCATTTTCTTCATTTGCAAATATTTTCTCCCATTCTGAGTGTTGTCTTTTGGTCTTATTTATGCTTTCCTTTGCTGTGCAAAAGCTTTTAAGTTTCATTAAGTCCCATTTGTTTATGTCTGTTTTTATTTCCACTTATCTAGGAGGTGGGTCAAAAAGGGTCTTGCAGTGATTTATGTAATAGAGTGTTCTGCCTATGTTTTCCTCTACGAGTTTGAAAGTTTCTGGCCTTACATTTAGGTCTTTAATCCATTGAGCTTATTTTTGTGTATGGTGTTAGGGAGTGATCTAATCTCATACTTTTACATGTACCTGTCCTGTTTTCCCAGCACCATTTATTGAACAGGCTGTTCTTTCTCCACTGTACATTCCTGCCTCCTTTATCAAAGATAAGGTGACCATATGTGCATGGGTTTATCTCTGGGCTTTCTATCCTATTCCATTGATATATCTTTCTGTTGTTCTACCAGTACCATATTGTCTTGATTACTGTAGCTTTGTAGTATAGTCTGAAGTCAGGGAGCCTGATTCCTCCAGCTTCGTTTTTCATTCTCAGGACTGCTTTGGCTATTCAGGGTCTTCGGTGTTTCCATATAAATTGTGAAATTTTTGTTCTACTTCTGTGAAAAATGCCAGTGGTAATTTGATAGGGATTGCATTGAAACTGTAGATTGCTTTGTGTAGTAGAGTCATTTCCACAATGTTGATTCTTCCAATCCAAGAACATGGTATATCTCTCCAGCTATTTGTATCATCTTTAATTTCTTTCATCGGTGTCTTATAATTTTCTGCATGCAGGTCTTTTGTCTCCTTAGGTAGGTTTATCCCTAGATATTGTATTATTTTTGTTGCAATGGTAAATGGGAGTGTTTTCTTGATTTCACTTTCAGATTTTTCATCATTAGTGCATAGGAATTCCAGAGATTTCTGTGCATTAATTTTTTATCCTGCAACTTTACCGGATTCATTGATTAGCTCTGTAGTTTTCTGGTAGCATCTTTAGGATTCTCTATGGATAGTATCATATCATCTGCAAACAGTGACAGCTTTACTTCTTCTTTTCCAATTTGGATTCCTTTTATTTCCTTTTCTTCTCTGGTTGCTGTGGCTAAAACTTCCAAAACTATGTTGAACAAGAGGGGTGAGAGTGGGCAACCTTCTCTTTTTCCTGATATTAGTGGAAATGCTTTCAGTTTTCACCATTGAGGATGATATTGGCTGTGGGTTTGTCATATATGGCATTTATTATGTTGAGGAAAGTTCCCTCTACACCTACTTTCTGCAGAGTTTTTATCATAAGTGGGTGTTGAATTTTGTCGACAGCTTTCTCTACATCTGTTGAGATGATTATATGGTGTTTCTCCTTTAATTTGTTAATATGGTTTATCATGTTGATTGATTTGCATATATTGAAGAATCCTTGCATTCCTGGAATAAACCCCACTTTATCATTGTGTATGATCCTTTAATGTGCTCTTGTATTCTGTTTACTAGTATTTTGTTGAGGATTTTTGCATCTATGTTCATCAGTGATATTAGCCTGTGGCTTTCTTTCTTTGTGACATCCTTGTCTGGTTTTGGTATCAAGGTGATGGTTGCCTCGTTGAATGTATTTGGGAGTGTTCCTGCCTCTGCTATATTTTGGAAGAGTTTGACAAGGATAGGTGTTAAATCTTCTCTAGATGTTTGATAGGATTCCCCTGTGAAGCCATCTGGTCCTGGGCTTTGGTTTGTTTGAAGAATTTTAATCACCGTTTCAATTTCAATGCTTGTGATTGGTCTGTTCATATTTTCTATTTCTTCCTGATTCAGTCTTGGCAGGTTGTGCATTTCTAAGAATTTGTCCATTTCTTCCAGGTTGTCCATTTTATTGGCATAGAGTTGCTTGTAGTAATCTCTCATGATCTTTTGTATTTCTGCAGCGTCAGTTGTTACTTCTCCTTTTTCATTTCTAATTCTATTGATTTGAGTCTTCTTCCTTTTTTTCTTGTTCTGTCTGGCTAATGGTTTATCAATTTTGCTTATCTTCTCAAAGAACCAGGTTTTAGTTTTATTGATCTTTGCTATTGTTTCCTTCATTTCTTTTTCATTTATTTCTTATCTGATTTTTATGATTTCTTTCCTTCTGCTAACTTTGGATTTTTTTGTTCTTCTTTCTCTAATTGCTTTAGGTGCAAGGTTAGGCTCCTTATTTGAGATGTTTTTTGTTTCTTAAGGTGGGCTTGTATTGCTATAAACTTCCCTGTTAGAACTGCTTTTGCTGTATCCCATAGGTTTTGGGTCATCGTGTTTCCATTGTCTTTGTTTCTAGGTATTTTTTTATTTCTTCTTTAATTTCTTCAGTGATCACTTCGTTATTAAGTCTTGTAATATTTAGCTTCCATGTGTTTGTATTTTTTTACAGATCTTTTCCTGTAATTGATACCTAGTCTCATAGCGTTGTGGTCGGAAAAGATACTTGATACAATTTCAATTTTCTTAAATTTACCAAGGCTTGATTTGTGACCCAAGATATGATCTATCCTGCAGAATGTTCCATGAGCACTTGAGAAAAATGTGTATTCTGTTTTTTTTGGATGGAATGTCCTATATATATCAATTAAGTTCATCTTGTTTAAAGTATCATATAAAGCTTCTGTTTCCTTATTTATTTTCATTTTGGATGATCTGTCCATCGGTGAAAGTGGGGTGTTAAAGCCCCCTACTATGAATGTGTTACTGTTGATTTCCCCTTTTATGCCTTTTAGTATTTGCCTTATGTATTGAGGTGCTTCTATGTTGGGTGCATAAATATTTACAATTGTTATATCTTCTTCTTGGATCAATCCCTTGATCATTATGTAGTGTCCTTCTTTGTCTCTTCTAATAGTCTTTATTTAAAGTCTATTTTGTCTGATATGAGAATTGCTACTCCAGTTTTCTTTTGGTTTCCATTTGCATGGAATATCTTTTTCCATCCACTTACTTTCAGTCTGTATGTGTCTCTAGATCTGAAGTGGGTCTCTTGTAGACAGCATATATAGGGCTCTTGTTTTTGTATCCATTCAGACAATCTGTGTCCTTTGGTGGGAGCATTTAGTCCATTTACATTTAAGGTAATTATGAAAATGGATGTTCCTATTTCCATTTTCTAAATGGTTTTGTGTTCATTATTGTAGGGCTTTTCCTTCTCTTGTGTTTCTTGCCTAGAGAAGTTCGTTTAGCATTTGTTGTCATGCTGGTTTGGTGGTGCTGAACTCTCTCAGCTTTTGCTTGTCTATAAAGGTTTTAATTTCTCCATCAATTCTGAGTGAGATCCTTGCTGTGTAGAGTAATCTTGGTTGTAGTATTTTCTCCTTCATCAGTTTAAATATGTCCTGCCAGTCCTTCTGGCTTGCAGTGTTTCTGCTGAAAGATCAGCTGTTAACCTTATGGGGATTCCCTTGTGTGTTATTTGTTGTTTTTCCCTTGCTGCTTTTAATATGCTTTCTTTGTATTTAATTTTTGACAGTTCAATTAATATGTGTCTTGGCGCATTTCTCCTTGGATTTATCCTGTATGGGACTCTCTGTGCTTCCTGGACTTGATTAACTATTTCCTTTCATATTAGGGAAGTTTTCAACTATAGTCTCTTCAAATATTTTCTCAGTCCCTTTCTTTTTCTCTTCTTCTTATGGAGCCCCTATAATTCGAATGTTGGTGCAGTTAATATTGTCCCAGAGGTCTCGGAGACTGTCCTCATTTCTTTTCATTCTTTTTTTCTTTTTCTGCTCTGCAGTAGTTATTTCCACTATTTTATCTTTCAGGTCACTTATCCATTCTTCTGCCTCAGTTATTCTGCTATTGATCCCATCTAGAGTATTTTTCATTTCATTTATTGTATTGCTTATCATTGTTTTTTTCATCTTTAGTTCTTCTAGATCCTTGTTAAATGTTTCTTACATTTTGTCTATTCTATTTCCAAGATTTTGGATCATCTTTACTATCATTATTCTGAATTCTTTTTCAGGTAGACTGCCTATTCCCTCTTCATTTGTTAGGTCTGGTGGGTTTTTATCTTGCTCCTTCATCTGCGGTGTGTTTTTCTGTCTTCTAATTTTGCTTACCTTACTGTGTTTGGGGTCTCCTTTTTGCAGGCTGCAGGTTCGTAGTTCCCATTGTTTTTGGTTTCTTTCCCCAGCAGCTAAGGTTGGTTCAGTGGGTTGTGTAGGTTTCCTGGTTGAAGGGACTAGTGCCTGTGTTCTGGTGGATGAGTCTGGATCTTGTCTTTCTGGTGGGCAGGTCCATGTCTGGTCATGTGTTTTGGAGTTTCTGTGGACTTATTATGATTTTAGGCAACCTCTCTGCTAATGGGTGGGGTTGTGTCCCTGTTTTGCTAGTTGTTTGGCATAGGGTGTCCAGCATTGTAGCTTGCTGGTTGTTTAGTGAAGCTGGGTGCTGGTGTTGAGATGGAGATCTCTGGGAGATTTTCACCATTTGATATTATGTGGAGCTGGGAGGTCTCCTGTGGACCAGTGTCCTGAACTTGGCTCTCCCACTTCAGAGGCAGAGCACTGACTCCTGTTTGCAGCACCAAGAGCCTTTCATCCACACAGCGCAGAATAAAAGGGAGAAAATGTAGAGAGAAAGAATTAGTAGAAGTAGGAATAAAGAAAGAAAGGATGGAAGGAAGGAAGGGATGGATGAAGGATGGAAGGAAGAAAGAAAAAAGAAAAGAAGGAAAGAAGGAAAGAAAGAAAGGAGGGAGGTAGAGAGGGAGGTGAAGATGGAGGGAGGAAGGAAAGGAGGAGGGAAGGAAGGAAAAAAGAAAGAAAGAAAGAAGATAAAGTAAAATAAAGTAACATATAATAAAGTTATTAAATTTAAAAAAATAATTTTTAAGAAAAAAAATGGACAGAACCTTATGACAAATGGTGGAAGCAAAGCTATACAGACAACATCTCATACAGAAGCATACACATACACTCTCACAAAAAGAGGAAAAGGGGAAAAAATCATAAATATTGCTCTCAATGTCCACCTCCTCAATTTGAGATGATTCGTTGTCTAAAGAAGGGAAGGAAGGAAAGCAAGCAAGAAAGAAAGAAGATAAAGTGAAATAAAGTTATTCAAATAAAAAATAATTATTAAGAAAAAGAAGTCAAAAAAAAAAAAAAGGATGATAGAACCCTAGGACAAATGGTGGAAGCAAAGCTATACAGACAACATCTCACACAGAAGCATATACGTACACACTCACCAAAAGAGGAAAAGGGGAAAAAATCATAAATCTTGCTCTCAAATTCCACCTCCTCAATTTGGGATGATTTGTTGTCTCTTCACGTATTCCATAGATGCAGGGTACATCAAGTTGATTGTGGAGCTTTAATCCGCTGCTTCTGAGGCTGCTGGGAGAGATTTCCCTTTCTCTTCTCTGTTCTCACAGCTCCCAGGCACTCAGCTTTGGATTTGGCCCCACCTCTCTGTGTAGGTCGCAGGAGGGCGTCTGCTTTTCCCTCAGACAGGACGGGGTTAAAGGAGCCGCTGATTCGGGGTCTCTGGCTCACTCAGGCCTGGAGGAGGGAGAGGTACGGATGCGGGGCGAGCCTGCAGCGGCCGAGGCTGGCGTGACGTTGCAGCAGCTTCAGGCTCGCCGTATGTTGTCCCGTGGAAGTTGTCCCTGGATCCCGGGAACCTGGCGGTGGCGGGCTGCACAGGCTCCCCGGAAGGGAGGTGTGGATAGTGACCTGTGTTCGCACACAGGCTTCTTGGTGGCAGCAGCAGCAGCCTTAGTGTCTCCTGCGCATCTCTGGGGTCCGTGATTTTAGCTGCGGCTCACCCCCTTCTCTGGAGCTCCTTTAAGCAGTGCTCTTAATCCCATCTCCTCGTGCACCAGGAAACAAAGAGGGAAGAAAAAGTCTCTTGCCTCTTCGGCAGCTCCAGACATTTTCCCGGACTCCCTCCCGGCTAGCCATGGTGCATTAGCCCCTTCAGGCTGTGTTCACGCCCTCAACCCCAGTCCTCTCCCTGTGCTCCGACCAAAGCCGGAGCCTGAGCTCGCAGCCCCGCCCACCCCGACGGAGAGCAGAGAAGCCTCTCGGGCTGGTGTGTGCCGGTCGGCACCGATCCTCTCTGTGGGAATCTCCCCAGTTTGCCCTCTGCATCCCTGTTGCTGCGCTCTGCTCCACGACTCTGAAGGTACCCGCCCTCCTCCACCCGCACTCTCTGCCCGCGAAGGGGCTTCCTAGTGTGTGGAAACCTTTCCTCCTTCACAGCTCCCTCCCACTGGTGCAGGTCCCGTCCCTATTCTTTTGTCTGTTTTTTTCTTTTTTTCTTTTGCCCTACCCAGGTATGCGGGGTGTTTCTTGCCTTTGGGGAAGTCTGATGTCTTCTGCCAGCGTTCAGTAGGTGTTCTGTAGGAGTTGTTCCACTTGTAGATGTATTTCTGGTGTATCTGTGGGGAGGAAGGTGATCTCCACATCTTACTCTTCCACTATCTTTCCCTCGTCCTCTGATGTGTTTTTTTATGTTAAGTTAAAAACAAAAAACCTCAAGAAGAAAGTAATAAATTACATTTTTACATAAAACAATTACTATGGGTGTAATTAATCTTTACAGATGTCTGTGCTTTGTATCAATAGTCATAAATTACCTAAAAAATAAATTTCCTTTTTTCTTCACTTTTTTTGTGCTGAAATACACATAACATAAAACTTACCATATAAATCATTTTAAGTGTATAGATTAGTGGCATTAAATACATTAAGAACCATCACTACCATCTACCTCCATAACCCTTTTCATCTTGTAAAACTGAAACTCTTACCCTTTAAACAATAACTCCCATTCCCCTCTTCCCTAGCCCCTGACAACCACCTTCTACTTTCTGTATTTATTATTTTGACTACCCTACGTACCTCATATAGTGGAATGATACAGTATTTGTCTTTTTGTGACTGGCTTCTTTCACTTAGCATAATGTCCTCAAGGTTCATCCATGTTGCAGCATATGTCAGAATTTTCTCTCTTTCTAAGGCTGAATAATATTTCATTGTATGTATCCACCACATTTTCCTTATCCATTCGTCACTTTAGTGAATAATGGTTCTATGAGCATGTATCTACAAATATCTCTTTTAGATCCTGCTTTTATTTCTTTTGAGTATATATCCAGAAGCAGAATTGCTTCATTATATGGTAATTTCATTTTTAATTTTTTGAGGAACTGCTGTATTGTTTTCCACAGCATCTGTACCATTTTACATTACCACCAGTAGTGCACAAGGATTCCAATTTCTACACATTCTGGCCAACACTTGCTATATTCTGCTGATTTTTTTTTTGGTAGGTGCCTCCCTAATGGGTGTGAGGTATCTAATTGTAGGGGTTTTTTTACATCTTTATTGGAGTATAATTGCTTTACAATGGTGTGTTAGTTTCTGCTTTATAACAAAGTGAATCAATTATATATATACATATGTCCCCAAATCTCTTCCCTCTTACATCTCCCTCCCTCCCTCTAATTGTAGTTTTGATTTGCATTTCCCTAATGATTAGTGATACTGAGCATCTTTTCATGCACTTATTCGCCATTGTTTTATCTTCTTTGGAGAAATGTCTATTTAAGTCCATTGCCCAATTTTGAACCAAGTTATTTGATTTTTGTTGTTGAATATTAGGAGATTTCTACATATTCAGAATATTATTCTCTTATCAGATACATGTTTTGCAAATATTTTCTCCCATTCTGTTGGTTTTCTTTTTGCTATGTTGCTATTGCCTTTTGGTATACTTTAAAAAAAATTCATGAGATCCAATTTGTGTCTTTTTTTCTTTTGTTGCCTGTGCTTTTGGTGTCATATCCAAGAGATCATGGCCAAATCCAATTTTGTGAAGATTTTACCCAGTTTTTTTCTAAGAATTTTGTAGCTTTAGGTCTTACATTTAGTTCTTTGACCCATTTTGAATTAATTATTATATATGGTGTTAAGTAAGGGTCTAACTTCATTCCTTTACATGTGGATATCTAATTTTCCCAGCACGATTGCTTGAAAAGACAGTCCTTTCACCATTAAACACTCTTGGCATCTTAGTCAAAAATTATTTGACCATGTATGTGCGAATTTATTTCTGGACTCTCTATTCTTTTCATTGGTCTATATGTTTGTCTTTATGCCAGGACTGCACTGTTTTGATTACTGTCACTTTAGTTAGTTTTGAAATCAGGACTTGTGAGTCCTCCAGCTTTGTTCTTTTTCAAGATAATTTTAACCATCCAGGGGCCCTTGACATTCTATGTAATTTTAGGATGGGTTTTCTATTTCTGCAAATAATATCATTGGGATTTTGAAAAAGATCACATTGAATCTGTACATTACTTTGGATAGTGTTGATGTCTTCAGTATTCAGTCTTCTAATCCATGAGCATGGGACGTGTTTCCACTTGTTTATGTCTTCTTTAATTTTTTCAGCAATGTTTTGTAGCATTAATTGTACAAGTTTTTAACCTCCTTGGTTGAGTTGATTCCTAAGTATTTTATTCTCTTACATGCTGTTGTAAATGGAATTGGTTTCTTAAATTCCTTTTAAATTTATTCATTTTTAGTGTATAGAAATGCAACAGATTTTTGTATGTTGACTTTATATCCTGCTACTTTGTTTATTAGTTCTAACAGGTTTTATTTTAACGTGGAATCATTAGAGTTTTCTATGTATAAGGTCATATCATCTGCAAACTGAGAAAATTTTACCTCTTCATTTCCAATCTGGATGTCTTTTATTTCTTTTTCGTGTCTAATTTCCCTGTCTAGAACTTCCAGCATTGTGTTAAGTAGAAGTGATGATAGAGGACATCCTTGCTTTGTTTCTGATCTTATAAGAAAAAATTTCAGTCTTTCACCATTGAGTATGGTGTTCCCTGTTGGTTTTTCATACATGGCTTTTATTCTACTGAAGTAGTTTCCATATATTCCTAGTCTGTTGAGTGTTTTTATCATAAAAAGATGATAAATTTTGTCAACTGTTTTTTCAGGATCACTCGAGATGATCATGCATTTTTTTCTATCATTCTGTTAATGTGGTATATTATATTGATTAATTTCATATGTTGAAATATCCTCAAATTCTATAAACAAATCACATTTGGTAATAGTGTTTAATTTTTAATATGCTGCTGAATTGAGTTTCCTAGTATTTTTTTGAAGATTTTGCATCAATGTACAGAGGGGATATTTATCTGTGGTTTTCTTTTCTCATAGTTTTTTTTTTTTTTCTGGTTTTGGCATTAGGGTAATGTTAGCCTCATAGAATGAGTTAGGAAATGTTCCATACCCTTCAATACTTTGGAAATGTTTGAGAAGAATTGACATTAACTTTCCTTAAAAGTTTGGTAGAATTCACAAGTGAAGCCATCAAGTCCATGGCTTTATTTTGTCACATTTTTGATTATTGATTCTATCCCCTTACTACTTATAGGTCTATTCAGATTTCCTAAATCTTCATGATTTATTCTTTTTTAACATATTTACTGGAGCAGAATGGCTTTACAATGTTGTGTTAGTTTCTGCTGTATAACAAAGTGAATCTGCGATATGTATACATATATCATTATAACTCCTGGTTCTTGTTTCTCCCTCACACACTCCCTATCCCACCCCTTTAGGTGATCAAAAAGCACCGAGCTGATCTCCCTGTGCTGCGTGGCTGCTTCCCACTAGCTATCTATATTATGTTTGGTAGTGTATATATGTCCATGTCCCTCTCTCACTTCGTCCCAGCTTATCCTTCACCGTCCCTGTATCCTCAAGTCCATTATCAACGTCTGCATCTTTATTCCTGTCCTGCCCCTAGATTCTGCAGAACCATTTTTTTTAGATTCCATATATATGTGTTAGCATATGGTATTAGTTTTTCTCCTTCTGACATACTTCACTCTGTATGACAGAGTCTAAGTCCATCAACCTCACTAAAAATAACTCAATTTTGTTTCATTTTATGGCCAAGTAATATTCCATTGTATATATGTGCCACATCTTCTTTATCTATTCACATGTTGATGGACACTTAGTTTGCTTTCATGCCCTGGCTATTGTAAATAAAGCTGCAATGAACATTGTGGTACTTGACTCTTTTTGAACTATGATTTTCTCAGGATATATGCCCAGTAGTGGGATTGCTCAGTTGTATGGTAGTTATACTTTTAGTTTCTTAAGGAACCTCCATATGGTTCTCCATAATGACTGTATAAATTTACATTCTCACCAACAGTGCAAGAGGGTTCCCTTTTCTCCACACCCTCCCCAGCATTTATTGTATGTAGAATTTTGATGATGGCCATTCTGATGGGTGTGTGGTGATACCTCATTATAGTTTTGATTTGCATTTCTCTAATGATTAGTGATGTTGGGCATCCTTTCATGTGTTCATTGGCAACCTGTATACCTTCTTTGGAGAAATGTCGTTTAAGGTCTTCTGCCCATTTTTTGATTGGGCTCTTTGTTTTTCTGACATTGAGCTGCATGAGCTGCTTGTATATTCTGGAGATTAATCCTTGGTCAGTTGATTCATTTGCAAATATTTTCCCCCATTCTGATGATTGTCTTTTTGTCTTCTTTATGGTTTCCTTTGCTGTGCAAAAGCTTTTAAGTTTAATTAGGTCTCATTTGTTTATTTTTGTTTTTCTTTCCATTTCTTGAGGATGTGGGTCAAAAAGTATCTTGCTGTGATTTATGTCATAGAGTGTTCTGCCTATGTCTTCCCCTAAGAGTTTTATACTGTTTAGCCTTACATTTAGAGCTTTAAACCATTTTGAGTTTACTTTTGTGTATGCTGTTATGGAGTGTTCTAATTTCATTCAATTACATATAGCTGTCCAGTTTTCCCAGCACCACTTATTGCAGGGGCTGTCTTTTCTCCATTGTATATTCTTGCCTCATTTATCAAAAATAAGGTGACCTTATGTGTGAGGGTTTATATGTGGGCTTTCCATCCTGTTCCATTGATCTATATTTCCGTTTTTGTGTCAGTACCATAATGTATTGATTACTGTAGCTTTGTAGTATAGTTTGAAGTCCAGGAGCCTGATTCCCCGAGCTCCGTTTTCTTTCTCAAGATTGCTTTGGATCTTTGGGGTCTTTTGTGTTTCCATACAAATTGAGAACATTTTTGTTCTAGTTCTGTAAAAAAAATGCCATTGGCAGTTTGATAGGGATTGCACTGAATCTGTAGATTGCTTTGGGTAGTACAGTCATTTTCACAATGTTGATTCTTCCAATCCAAGAACATGGTATATCTCTCCATCTTTTTCTATCATCTTTAATTTCTTTCATCACTGTGTTACAGTTTTCTGCATACGGGTCTTTTGTCTTTTTAGGTAATTTTATTCCTAGGTATTTCATTATTTTTGTTGCAGTGGTAAATGGGACTGTTTCCTTAATTTTTCTTTCAGATATTTCATCATTAGTGTATAGGAATGCCAGATATTTCTGTGCATTAATTTTGAATCCTGTTACTTTACCAAATTCATTCACTAGCTCTAGTAGTTTTCTGGTAACATCTTAAGGATTCTCTATGTATAGTATCATGTCATCTGCAAACAGTGACAGCTTTACTTCTCCTTTTCCAATATGGAATCATTTTATTTTTTTCTTCTCTGATTTCTGTGGCTAATACTTCCAAAACTATGTTGAATAATAGTGGTGAGAGTGGACAACCTTGTCTTTTTCCTGATCTTAGTGGAAATGGTACCAGGTTTTTCACCATTTTGAATGATGTTGGCTATGGTTTTGTTATATATGGACTTTATTATGTTGAGGTAAATTCCCTCTATGATTACATTCTGGAGGGTTTTTATCATAAATGGGTGTTGAATTTTGTCAAGAGCTTTTTCTGCCTCTATTGAGATGATCATATGCTTTTTATCTTCAATTCGTTAATAGGGTTTATCACGTTGATTGATTTGCATATATTGAAGAATGCCTGCATTCCTGGGATAAACCCCACTTGATCATGGTGTATGATCCTTTTAATGTGGTGTTGGATTATGTTTGCTGGTATTTTGTTGAGGATTTTTCCATCTATGTTCATCAGTGATATTGGCCTGTAGTGTTCTTTCTTTGTGACATCTTTGTCTGGTTTTGGTATCCGGGTGATTGTGGCCTCGTAGAATGAGTTTGCGAGTGTTCTTCCCTCTGCTATATTTTAGAAGACTTTGAGAAGGATAGGTGTTAGCTATACTCTAAGTGTTTGATTGACTTCACCTGTGAACCCATCTGGTCCTGGGCTTTTGTTTGTTGGAAGATTTTTAATCACAGTCTCAATTTGAGTGCTTGTGATTGGTCTGTTTATATCTTCTATTTCTTCCTGGTTCAGTTTCGGAAGGTTATGCTTTTTTAAGAACTTGTCCATTTCTGCCAGCTTGTCCATGTTACTGGCATATTGTTGCTTGTAGTAATCTGTCATGATCCATTGTATTTCTGCAGTGTCAGTTGTTACTTCTCCTTTTTCATTTCTAATTCTGTTGATCTGTGTCTCCTCTCTTTTTTTGTTGATGAGTCTGGTTAATGGTTTATCAATTTTATTTATCTTGTCAAAGAACCAGCTTTTAGAGTTATTGATCTTTGCTATTGTTTCCTTCATTTCTTTTTCATTTATTTCTGATCTGATGTTTATGATTTCTTTCTTTCTGCTAACTTTGGGGTATTTTTGTTCTTCTTTCTCTACTTGCTTTAGGTGTAAAGTTAGGTTGTTTATTTGAGTTGTTTCTTGAGGTAGGATTGTATAGCTATAAACTTCCCTCTTAGAACTGCTTTGGCTGCATTCCCTAGGTTTTGGGTCATTGTGTTTTCATTGTCATTTGTTTCTACATATTTTTTGATTTCTTCTTTGATTTCTTCAGTGATCCCTTATTTAGTAGTGTAATGTTAGCCTGCATGTGTTAGTATCTTTTACAGAATTTTTCCTGTAATTGATATCTAGTCTCATAGTGTTGTTGTCAGAGAAGATGCTTGATCTGATTTCAATTTTCTTAAATTTCCCAAGGCATGATTTGTTACCCAGCATATGATCTATCCTGGAGAATGTTTCATGAGCACTTGAGAAGAAATTGTATTCTCTTGTTTTTGGATGGAGTGTCCTATAAATATCAATTAAGTTCATCTTGTCTAGTGTATCATATAAAGCTTGTGTTTCCTTATTTATTTTCATTTTGAATGATCTTTCCATTGGTGAAAGTGGGGTATTAAAGCCCCCTACTATGATTGTGTTACTGTCAATTTCCCCTTTGATGGATGTCAGCATTTGCGTTATGTATGGAGGGGCTCCTATGTTAAGTGCATAAATATTTACAATTGTTATGTCTTCTTTTTCGATTGATCCCTTGATCATTATTTAGTGTCCTTCTTTGTCTCTTTTAATAGTCTTTATTTTAATTCTATTTTGTCTGATATGAGAATTTCTACTCCAGCTTTCTTTTGGTTTCCATTTCCATGGGATATCTTTTTCCATCCCCTCACTTACATTCTGTATGTGTCCCTAGGTCTGAAGTGGGTGTCTTGTAGACAACATATATATGGGTTTTGTTTTCTATCCATTCAGCCAGTCTATGTCTTTTGGTTAGAGCATTTAATCTGTTTACATTTAACATAGTTATTGATATGTATGTTCCTATTACCACTTTCCTAATTGTTTTGTGTTTGTTATTGTAGGTCTTTTCCTTCTCTTGTGTTTCCTGCCTAGAGAAGTTCCTTTAGCATTTGTTGTAATGCTGGTTTGGTGGTGCTGAACTCTCTCAGCTTTTGCTTGTCTGTAAAGGTTTTAATTTCTCCATCGAATCTGAATGAGATCCTTGCTGGGTAGAGTAATTTGGTTATAGGTTTTACCCTTTCATCATTTGAAATCGGTCCAGCCACTCCCTTCTGGCTCTCAGAGTTTCTGCTGAAAGATTAGCTCTTAAACTTATGGGGATTCCCTTTTATGTTATTTGTTGCTTCTCCGTTGCTGCTTTTAATATTTTTTCTTGGATTTAATGTTTGATTGTTTTATTAATATGTGTCTTGGCATGTTTCTCCTTGGATTTATCCTGTATGGGACTCCGCACTTCCTGGTCTTGATTAAATATTTCCATTCCCATGCTAGGGAAGTTTTAAACTATAATGTCTTCAAATATTTTCTCAGTCCCTTTCTTTTTCTCTTCTTCTTCTGGGACCCCTATAATTTGAATGTTGGTGCATTTAATGTTTTCCCAGAGGTCTCTGAGATTGTCCTCAGTTCTTTTTATCCTTTTTTCTTTATTCTGCTCTGCAATAGTTATTTCCACTATCTTATGTTCCAGGTCACTTATCTGTTCTTCTCACTCAGTTACTATGCTATTTATTCCTTCTAGAGAATTTTTAATTTGTTTATTCTCTTGTTCATCATTGTTTGTTTGCTCTTTAGTTCTTCAAGGTCCTTGTTATAAGTTTCTTTTATTTTCTCCATTCTATTTCCAAGTTTTTGGATCATCTTGACTATCATTACACTGAATTCCTTTTCAGGTGGACTGCCTATTTCCTCTCCATTTGTTTGGTCTTGTGGGGTTTTACCTTGCTCCTTCATCTGCTGAGTGTTTTCTTTCTTCTCATTTTGCTTAACTTACTGTGTTTGGCATCTATGTTTTGCAGGCTGCAGTTTTGTAGTTCCCCTTGTTTTTGGTGTCTCCACCCATTGGCTCAGGTTGGTTCAGTGGGTTTTGTTGGCTTCCTGGTGGAGGGGACTAGTGCCTGTGTTCTGGTGGATGAAGCTGGATCTTGTACTTCTGGTGGGCTAGTCCACATCTGGTGGTGTGTTTTGGGGTGTCTGTGACCTTACTATGATTTTAGACAGCCTCTCTGCTAATGGGTGGTGTTGTGTTCCTGTCTTGCAATTTGTTTAGCATAGGTGTCCTGCACTGTCACTTGCTGGTCGTTGAGTTGATCTCAGTCTTAGCGTTGAGATGGAGATCTCTGGGAGCACTTTTGCAGTTTGATATTACGTGGGAGGTGACTGGTTGACCAATGTTCTGAACTCTGCTCTCCCACCTCAGGAGCACAGCCATGACACCCGGCTGGAGCACCAAGATCCTGTCAGTCACATGGCTCAGAAGAAAAGGGAGAAAATAAGAAAGACAGAAACAAAAAAATAAAATTAAAGTTATTAAAATAAAAAATATTTTTAAAAAATAAGTAATAGGTAAAAAGTAATAAAGAAAAAAAAATGAAAGAAAGAAAGAGAGAGCAACCAAACCAAAAAACAAATCCACTAATGATAACAAGCACTAAAATCTGTACTAAACCAAAAACAAAAATAGACAGACAGAAAAATGGTAAAAGCAAAGTTATACAGACAAAATCACTCTAAGAAAACTACACATACACACTCATAAAAAGAGAAGGAAAATATTTTTTTTAAAAAAAACGAGGAGAGCAATCAAATCAATAAACAAATCTACCAATGATAATAAATTCTAAATACTAAACTACGATAGACTTAAGACCAGAAACAAATTAGATGCAGAAAGTAAACCCCAAGTCTATGGTTGTTTTCAAAATCCACCACCTCAATTTTGAGATGATTCATTGTCTATTCAGCTATTCCAAAGATTCAGGGTACATCAAGTTGATTGTGGAGATTTTATCTGCTGCTCTTGAGGCTGCTGGGAGAAATTTCCCTTTCTCTTCTTTGGTCACACATCTCCTGGGGTTCAGCTTTGGATTTGGCCCCGCCTCTGCATGTAGGTCGCCTGAGGGTGTCTGTTCTTAGCTCAGGCAGGACGGGGTTAAAGGAGCAACTGATTAGGGGGCTCTGGCTCACTCAGGCTTGGGGGAGGGAGGGGTACAGAATGTGGGGTGAACCTGCGGCCCCAGAGACAGGTATGGCATTGCAACAGCCTGAGGCCTGCCATGTGCTCTGCCAGGGAAATTGCCCCTGGATCACTGGACCCTGGCAGTGACAGGCTCCACAGGCTCCTGAGAGGGGAGGCGTGCATAGTGATCTGTGCTTCCACACAGGCTTCTTGGTGGCTGCAGCAGCAACCTTAACATTTCATGCCTGTCTCTGGTGTCCACACTGTTCGCCACAGCTCGAGCCCATCTCTGGAGCTCATTTAGGCTGTGATCTGACTCCCTTCTCCTTGCACACTCTGAAACAGTGTTCTCTTGCCTCTTTGGCAGTTCCAGACTTTTTCCCCGACTCCCTCCTGGCTAGCTGTGGCACACTAGCCCCCTTCAGGCTGTGTTCACACAGCCAATCCCAGTCCTCTCCCTGGGATCTGACCTCCAAAACCAGAGCCCCAGCTCCCAGCACCCACCCACCCTGGCGGATGAGCAGACAAGCCTCTCAGGCTGGTGAGTGCTGGTCGGCACTGATCTTCTGTGCGGGAATCTCTCCACTTTTCCCTCTGCACCCCTATTGCTGTGCTGTCCTCCGTGGCTCCAAATCTTCTCCCCCACCACACCTGTCTCTGCCAGTGAAGGGGCTTCCTAGTATGTGGAAACTTTTCCTCCTTTACAGCTCCCTCCCAGAGGTGCAGGTCCCATCCCTATTCTTTTGTCTTTTGTTTGTTTGTTTGTTTTTCTTTTGCCCCACCCAGGTACCTGGGGAGTTTCTTGCCTTTTGGGAAGTCTGAGGTCTTCTGCCAGCATTCAGTAGGTGTTCTGTAGGAGTTTTTCCACATGTAGCTGTATTTCTGATGTATTTGTTGTGAGGAAGGTGATCTCCATGTCTTAGTCCTCTGCTATCTTGAATGTCTCTCTCATGATTTATTCTTGGTATGTATTGTGTTCCTAAGAATTTGTCTATTTCTTCTTGGTTATTCAGTTTGTTGGTATACAATTGCTCATAGTACTCTCTTCTGATTCTTTTTCCATAGAATCAGTGGTAATGTCCTCAGTTTTATTTCTGATTTTAGTAATTTGATTCTTCTCTTTTTTCTTAGTTAATCCAGTAAATGGTTCTATCAATTTTGTTGATCTTCTCAAAGAATCAACTTTGATTTTATTGATTTTCTGTATTTTTCTCTTCTCTGTTTTTTTTAATCTCTGCTCTAGTTTGTTTCCTTTCATTTCTTCTTCTAGCTTTTAATTTAGTTTGCTCTTAATTATCTAGTTCCCTAAGTTGTTGTAAACTTAGGTTTTCGATTTGACATATTTCTCATTTTTTAATGTAAGCATATTTATAGCTATAAATTCCTCCCTTAGCACTAATTTTGCTACACTCCATAAGTTTTGTTATGTTGTGTTGTCGTTTTCTGTGTTCTCTAAGTATTTTAGAATTTCCGTCATGATATCTTCTTTGATCCATTGGTTGCTTCAAAGTGTCCTGTTTAAATTCCACAACTTTTTGAGTTTTCCAGTTTTACTTCTGCTACTCATTTCTAACTTCATCCCATTGTGATCAGAGAAGATCCTTTGCATGATATCTACCTTTTAAAATCTATTGAGACTTAATTTGTGGCCTAACAGGTCTCTTCTAGGAAATGTTCCATATGCATTTGAGAAGAGTGTATATGCTGTTGTTGTGTAGAGTGTTCTGCATATGTCTGTTAGATCTAGTTGGTTTATTGTGTTGTTTAAATCTATTTTCTTACTTATCTTCTGTCTGGTTGTTCTATCCATTATTGAGAGTGGGTTATTGAATATTCCAACTACAATTTCTATTTATCCCTTTCTTCCTGTCAGTTTTTACTTCAAATATCTTGATGGTCTGTTATTAGGTGTGTAAATGTTGATAATTTTTATATCTTCTTTCTGTGTTAAACCTTTTATTAATATGTAATGTCCTTCTTTGTCTCTTGTAAACCTTTATTTAAACTATTTTATCTGATATTAGTATAGCCACCCCTGTTCCCTTTAGTTACTATTTGCATGGAATACCTATCTTTACACCTTCAATCTATTTGTGTCTTTGGATCTAAAATGTGTCTGTTGTAGACAGGATATAGTTGGAGCAAGTCTTTTTAAATCCATTCTATCAATCTCAGTCTTTTGATTGCAGAGTTTGATCCATTTACATGCAAGGTAATTACTGATATAAGGGACTTACTTCTGTCATTTTGCTATTTGTTTTCTATATTTGTTTTATAGCTGTTTTGTCCCTCACTTTCTACATTCTTTTATTCTTTTGTGTCTAGTTGATTTTTTGTATTGAAACGTTAAAATTCCTTTCTCATCTCCTTTTGTATATATTCTATAGCTATTTCCTTTGTGGTTACTATGGCAATTACATATAGCATCCTAAAGTTATAACACTCTTAATTTAAATTTATACCAGCTTAACTCCAATAACATACCAACACTCTGCTCCTTTAATAATGCTATATCCACCTCTTTCAGTTGTTGTCACAAAATTATATCTTTGTCCATTGTGTACCCTAAAACTTAAACTAATAATTTCAAAATGCATTTAGTCTCTTAAACTGTGTAGAAAACAAAATATGGAACTACAAATCAAAGTTACAATACTAGCCTTTTGCCTAAAAATTGTTTTTTTAATATATTAGTCTCAAATAATGTAGAAAAAAAGTAGAGTTATAAAATATTGCTACAGTAATTCTAGCTTTTATAATTGCACATCTTTTTACCTTTATTGAGATCTTTACTTCTTCATACTACTTTAAGTTTGTGCCTAGTGCCTTTTCATTTCACCCTACAGGACTCCCTTGAGCATTTCTGGCAGGACAGATTTACTGGTAACAAACTCCCTCAGCTTTTGTTTATCTAGGATTGTCTTAATTTTCCCCTCACTTTTGAAGGACAATTTTGGCAGCTATAGATTCTTGTTTGAAAGTTTTTTTTTCTTTGAACACTTTGAATATGTCAGCTTACTGCCTTATGGCCTCCAAAGTTTCTGATGAGAAATCTGTT
Source organism: Leucopleurus acutus (assembly GCF_964270905.1). Lineage (NCBI taxonomy): Eukaryota > Metazoa > Chordata > Mammalia > Artiodactyla > Delphinidae > Leucopleurus > Leucopleurus acutus. The sequence goes on from NC_139148.1 coordinate 73,021,521, forward strand.
GCTAGTCTTATTGAAGATCCTTTGTATGTGATGAGTCATTACTTTCTTATTTGTTTCATGATCCTCTTTTTGTTTTTACTTTTGAAATTTTGATTATAATGTGTCTCAATATGTGTATCTTTGAGTGCATCTTACTTGGAGTTCTTTGAGGTTCTTGAATGTTTATATTCATTTCTTTCATCAAATTTGGAAAATTTTCAATCATTATTTCTTCAAATATTCTTTCTGTCCTTTTCTCTCAGGTTTTATTCTCTTTCTGGAACTCCCACAATGTATATGTTGGTCCACTTGATGGTGTCCCACAGGTCCATTAAGCCCTGTTCACTTTTCTTTAATCTTTTACATTCTGATCCTCAGACTTGGTAATTTCCATTGTCATATCTTCAAGTTAGCTAGTTCTTTATTTCTTCCTGCTCAGATATGCCTTTGTATCCCTACAGTGAAATTTTTATTTCAGTTACTGTATTTTTTTTTTCTGGTATGCAGGCCTCTCACTGTTGTGGCCTCTCCCATTGCAGTGCACAGGCTCCGGACGCGCAGGCTCAGCGGCCATGGCTCACGAGCCTAGCCACTCCATGGCATGTAGAATCTTCCCGTACTGGGGCACAAACCTGTGTCCCCTGCATCAGCAGGTGGAGTCTCAAACACTGCGCCACCAGGAAAGCCCCGGTTACCGTATTTTTCAGCTAAGATTTTTGGTCACTTTTTAGGTTTTCTATCTCTTTATAGATATTTCTATCTTGTTCATACTTTGTTTTCTTGACTTTCTCCACATCTTCCTTCAGTTCTTTGAGTGTCTTTTCGATAGTTATTTTAAGGCCTTTGCCTAGTAGACCCACCATCAAGTCTTTTGGGGAGACAGTTTCTGTTGATTTTTTTTCCCTTTGAATGAGTCATACTTTCCTGTTTATTTGTATGCTTTGTGATTTTTTGTTGAAAAAATAGACATTTCAATATAATGATGTGTTAACTCTGGAAATCATATTCTCCAACTTACCCAGGGTTTGTTGTATTTTGCTATTGTTTTTGTTTATTATTTTTGTTTTGGTAATTGTTGTAGGCCGTCTCTGTGTCAAAGATTAGCCTGAGGTATAAACTTAAGGATTTTTTTTGTCTTTTATGAGCTTGTGCCTTTCCCTGGGCATGTGTAGTCACTTTCTAATTTTCCTCACATAGCTGTTTTTATGTGTCCTTAAAGCCTGGTTCCTAAAAGGGAAAAAAGAGAAAAATGAAATGGGGGGTGGGGAGGAAGGGCACCATCCCTTAAAATCCCCTGGAAGTCATTTTAGGCAGAAAGGGAGGGGCTTGCAACAATGAGAGAAGTTGTGACAACAGTGGTCACCATCTATCTGTCTGCACCTCTGTGATCAGAAGCAGCAATTAGAGATCAGATCACACATACCTAATACCTGGAGAACAACATCTTTTTGCCCACTTTGGCTTCCACAAGCTCTGTGCATGTTGTTCCAGGAAAGCATGCACTTCTGCTTGCCATAGTGCTGGGGGAGGATAGGTAGTTGCTACTGTGCTAAGAGCTAAAATTGACCAAAACTAACCACAATTTCCTGTACTTCCCCTGGGTGTTGCAAGAGCTCCAAAATAGCTACATCACACAAATTCTGCCAGTGTAACTCTTTTCTAGGTGGGGAGACAGATACCTGGTGCTTTCTACTCTGCCATCTTCCCAGAATCCTCCTCCAAAATAAAGTTCCTTTTAATGAATCTGTTTCAATAACAAATTTCTACACAGGATGTTTCCTGAAGTTTGTAGTAGCAAAGCACATGCAGAATATACAGACTTGTTTTAAAATACTCTCCATTGTTCAAAAAAGTCTTAAAATTTACTTGACTTGGTCTTTCTGAAAATATTTTTTCTTTGAAATGATCCAGGAAAGTTCTCAATATCCAAGCAAAATAAAATTATCTCCCATGGCTCTAGTAAACAGTCTTTTTGTTATCTGACACTTAATATTTGAAGACCTTTTATTCAAATACTTAGATATAGTATTGGCTTGATGAAATCCAAACAAAAATTGATATAAATATTTTACTCAACTTAACAGAAATGATATATTTAATATATGACTTTTTGCACCAGATACATTCTCTCCAATAGTCCTCATTAACCCTACCCAAATTTAAAGGAGCATTACTCCATGGTCTTCTACATCCATGGCAAAACCTAATACTTAAACTCCATTTGAAGAAAGTCAAGATGAACATCTTGAAACTGTTGGGGAAAATTACATCTTACACTTTGGAAACAAAGACATATATATTTTATTCCCAGTTCCATCACTTATTTGGGAAAATGTGTCTATATGAGCCTTAGATTACTTCTGAACAAAACTGGGATAAAAATGTTTACCTTATGGGGTTACCATAAGTAACGAGAGAATGTAAGTAGAGTGGCTACCCAAGTGCCTTGCATATAATAGGGCTTCAAATCATGTTAGTTTTACACAAATGCTAAACTCTATTAATTATAAATACAATAAGAGTTCACAAATGAGATCAGTATAAGCTGGGTAAAGAGATAAGCTTTAGTGTGAGTTTTAAGACAGTACAGTGAAAGAACACTAGACTAGGCATAAAGCAATCTAACTTCTGGTACAGACTGCAGACTCTAAAACAAATTAAATGTAGGCCTTTGGGCAAGTAAATTCACTTATCTGAGTCTCAGTATGATGAAGGGGCTGGAATAAATAAACTTAAAGGAGACTTATAGTTCTCATATTCGATGATTCTATAGACATCTGGTTAGGGTGTGATTGAGCAGTCTTTTTTTTCCACAGAAAAGGAGGCAGTCTTAGCAAGGGCACAGGTAAGAGGTGGTGAGCACTGTAGGCATCGAGTAGTGAGATGACAGATCTGACTATAACAGAGGAAATAATAGGATAATGCTAGCTGATGAGATAATGCTGTTAGGGCACAGCCAAATTATCTTTGACTATCAGGATGAGGAAATTGGTCTTGATCTAACAGACAGCAGAAAGTCAATGTAGATTTCTTGATTTGAGGACTATCTAACGAAAACAGTATCAAGGGAACATTATTCCAGGGGGATGAATTGAAGTGAAGAGAGATAATAGAAACATAGAGACAGTGGAGAAACTGTTGTAATTTCAAAATCAAATTTTCATTTAAATAAAATAATTTAATAACCAACACATCAATTGACATTTAACATATTCTTGTAGTTGCAAAAAGCTGTAACTTATACAGTCTTGTGAAAGCTTTAAATAGCTCAGTTTTAAGAAGTTTTGTTGACAGTGATTAGGAAAGCATAGAACTTTTCATATGTCACACATTTTATTAATTGTATTAACTTTACATGTTTTGGGCAATTTTCAAATGTGAAAACTACTTTTCTGTATGACTTCCTCAACAAATATTAAGTAACAATGCAGATTAGTTACTATTAGATTAGAGGCCATAATGAAAAGTTTCTTATTATTTCTTCAGAAGTGACTCACAGAATATAAGAAAAAACATGTGAGTTACATATGTTGGATTGTTTAAAGGTAAATCTAAATATAGCTATTTCAGAGCTGACATGCTTCTATAATATTTTACTTGATGCTTACTGAGGTTATATTTTCTGTCCTTATACAAGATAGTAGAGTTTCTTCAGACAGCATAATTTGTGTTTCATATATTTCAACTTATATGAAAATATTAATGTGTTACTCTTTTAAAATGACACATTGAAAACTATTGTTGCTTTGGAAATCTGAGGCTGAAGGAATCCCAGAGTGCTATTAAAAAAAAAAAAGCATGTGTCAAAATTCTTTTTTTTTTTTTTTTTTTGTGGTACGCGGGCCTCTCACTGTTATGGCCTCTCCCGTTGCGGAGCACAGGGTCCAGACGCACAGGCTCAGCGGCCATGGCTCACGGCCCTAGCCACTCCGCAGCATGTGGGATCCTCCCGGACCGGGGCACGAACCCGTGTCCCCTGCACCGGCAGGCGGACTCTCAACCACTGCGCCACCAGGGAAGCCCGCCAAAATTCATTTTATGGGTAGTATCAGTAAACATCCACTCTTTGTGCTAAAGTAAATAAATACATAATATATGAGCTTGAGAAACAAATGATTTAATCTTTCTGGGACCTACTTTCTTTATTTGTAAAATTAAGTTTTTCTAAATTACTGTTCAATATAATAGTCCACAATTTTAAAACACTATAATCCACCAAAAATAAGAACCCATCATGGGACCCTAATGTGTGCGGAAAAAGTAAGGCAGTATATCTCTTCTTATTCAAATGGAAATCCTGAGACATTTTACTTTTGTGAAAGAATTGTATGGGAATTTGAGGTGGGGTCAATGGAATACAAACCCTGCAGATGAATCATCACATGGAAAAAAATAGCTAAAAACTACTGGAGACATGGTGAAGTCAACCATGTAGTTGAGAGAAATTCCTTCAACATGGAAGAGAAAAATTGCAAAGACAGAGTAGGCTGGAAGAGAACATTAAAATCAGCATAGTCTTATTGTCAAAATTAGTAGTAAACTAAATATAAACTCTCATCAAAGTTGAACTACCCTTTATTTTTGTTCATTACCTACCATTTCATAATAAGGGACAACTATGCTCAGTCTGCACCTAATGAATCCATTATAGTTTTCATAAAAGTGTTTTCTGAAAAGGGGTATATAAAACAACAGAAGTCAAATATAAGGAAGAAATGGTACAAAGGGATGTAGATAGGGAAGATGATGCAGTGTTTACCAAAGAAAACATGAAGGGAAAGATCAACAGACAAGTCTTTTACTCCTTCTTAAGAATTCACCAGCCCAAATGGCCAGAGGTTAATGCCTTCATATACCTATAAATTACTCCAAGCCTCTGAATGACACCTTTTCATTTAATTCAGGATGGGTCATGCTAAATTCTCTGTGTGGGAGGGTGGAGAGAAAGAAAGAGAGAATATAGATTTTAGCAATTATTTACAAAATGAATTTGTGTGGAGATTCTTGCTGTGAGTGTATAAATCAAAGACCCTTTATACCTTCACCAAAAGAAATATCAACATTCTGCTTTTGACAGCAGATAATATACTGTCCCTTATTTTTACTAGCTTTATCGGTTCAATTTTCTTCAACATCTTCAAAATAATTCATCTACTGAAAAGGTATTTTTTTCCTACTCCAAATCCTTTTCAATAGTGTATTGATTTCTTTTCAGCACTTGGACATATTTTATCAGGAGAGAACTAAATCTGAGCGATCAACCTTACATTTTCCCATAAAAACCCACAGATCAGTTTGGAATATTCAAGATGAAAGAGATAAAAATTATTTTGTCTTGAGTCTATAAATTAGTAAACAGTAGCAAAATTACTGGTGAAAACATTTAAAATCATCTAGGTTTCAGCATCAATCAACAGCGTTTATCTGAGCACTTGGTGTGCCTTCTTTGTGTTTAGTTCTGTGTCAAAGAAATGTTATTATGTAATGATTAAGAGCATGGGCTCTGAAAACAGAATGAGTTCAAAACCGGTTCTACCTCAAACTATCTGTATGACCTTAAGCAAGTTACTTTTTATCTATGTGACTCAGTTTTCTAATCTTCAAAGTGGGAATAATAATAATACCCACCTGTTGTATGGAATAAACATGGTAATACATGTAAGGAACTTAGAACAGTGTTTAGCACAGAATAAATATTCAATAAACATTAGTTACCCTTCTATGTAAGGTGAAAAAAGAGGTAAAGCCATGGTCCCCACACAAAGGAATGTAGTCTACTTAAAGAAATATGTCATTCATGAATGAAACCATTAGAAGATACAGACTATATATTCAGTACTCTTATTTTGGTACAAATATTATTAGAGGCATCAGTAGTCAAGATTAAGGAAGATAAGTGTGAACTGGACTTCTCTCTAGAACTCATGGAGGGAATGAATAACAGTCTTTGAAAGTCTGGAGATGAATGGAGGATTATGATCTAGATGGGAAAATAGCATAGAAGGCAGAGTAGAAAGAATTAATATAGCTTGTATTAAACAGATCAGATTGCCTTAAAAAAGAAGATACCTGATGACGTCACCAATAACAATGGCAGAGATAAAGGTAAGATCAAATTATGAAGAACTTTAAATGCTAGTCTAAGGAATTCATATTACTGTACCTTTTCACTTGAGGGATAGCTATATTTGGTTTTGTAGCTATTTGTGCATATGGTTTATTTTCCTTATTTGAGTGTAAGCTTCTGCATAGAAGGAACCATACTAATTTAATTTCTCTACCTCCATTTTTCCCTCTTACCCTGATCCACCATACACATATACACAGCATATTGCCCGGAACTATGTCAAGTAGTATTTGTTGAATATGTATTGAATGTATAAGTGAATCAGTTAATTGATGCATAGTTGATCCAGTGATCAATATGGAGTCACTGGGTTTGTTTTGGTTTTTGTTTTTATTAAGGCTATGGGTTGCTGTAAGCACTGTTTTAGGAACATTTATCTCATGTTATTTTACAGGATTGGTAGGAGAGAGTCTAAAAGCAGACAGGCTAACTAGTAACTATATGTTTGCTATTTTTAAATATGCCCAGAATTTCTAGTGCACGTATTTGCATGAGCAAATGTGCAAGAGTGGAAAACAGCAGCTATGTTTGGTCTTTCATTGGGATGAAGAAGATAATGGTCTGTGTAGTATGGGATTTAAAGCACTAATACTCCCTTTACTGATAAGTAATAAGTTAACTTGAAATCAGTCAAGGCTCCCTGAGGAGCTTCTGAAAATATTGTTGTGATAGAGGTAACATAAAGAAGGGCCTTTCATTTAAAACACTGCCCAACTAGGTTGGTTGCCAAAATTTTATTTCTTATATGACAGCAGTGTAAAGATGACTTCTCCACTAGACTTGAAAAGATTCAAAGGTTTTTTTCTCACTCAAGAAACCACCAAGTTCAAGTCTCTTCTAAAATTGGTTAAATGTATTTTTTAATCCCTATTTCATGGATAAAGACACATAAAATAACTATGTGTTATCGCCTCCCTCATCAAAACTTTCAGAACTTCCCTGAAGTGTCATTACTACCAAGGGGATAGTTAGGGAAAGAGAAAAACAAAGAACATTCTAGCACTTACAGGAACAAACTTGGGTATTGGCTCTAAAAGTGTCTCAAATTTTACCCTATGGATTACTTATTTCCTGGCACATCTCTACAAAAGCCCTTCAACTGGGTAGTGTAACCAGCAGCTGAGATATAGGAGGCATCCCTCAAGTCATATCCACTGGTTCCCAAAGAGGATTTAATGTATTGACATCACCAGGAATCCACAGAACACTAAGCATGACCACACAGATCCACAGATACCCTAGAGAATGAAGTATAAAAAGATTTGAAATCTAATAACAGGCAATGAGTGTTGCATGGACATGGTCCCTGTCCCTTAGTGAAAACAAACAAAAGTGTAAGGGAAAAATATTGACACAATTCATAATGATAGAACAATACTAACACAAATACCTTATCATTTTGGGGATGTGAAATAGCAAGAGGAGATCCATGTATAGATAACATAAGTCTAGAGAGCATGGCAAGCTTTCATCTATTGATTTCCTAAAAAATTTAGCAGAAGCTATAGATGTGAAATTGTCAAAGCTATTCAGATACCTATGTCACTAGTATCCTTCTCAGCGGTGAGGCTCAATAACATCTGCTTCAACAAATAATAGATGCCAATTTGTATCACTTAATAGACATGATTGTCAACATGGGGAGCATGTCACATAGAAGGCTTATTTCAACTGCATACACTCTCCCCTAGATTCTAATCTATCTCCCCTCTCCAGGAAGTGCATAATGCTTCCTGCTTCCCTTATCCTCCAATAATTGCCCTAATGAGCCACTACTGTATTACTGTTTGGAATGAGTCATCTCCATCTGATATATTGGGACAGAGGGAAACATGTTGAGAGCTACTACTTGATAGGAAATGCTAATTAATAGAAACTTAATCCTAAATGTGTTTTGATTGAATTCTAAGTGGCCTGTCTCTACCAACATATATCTGTTTATATGCAATTGCTTGATCAGAATATTGAATTGTGAGAATGAGAATTTTTTTATGCCTGTTTCTGTTTTACAACATCTCTTTGCTTTTAAGCACAAACTAAGATTCCTTAACAATATATTGGACACATTTTTGCTAATAGGAAAGTACTTTCTTGCCTCCAGCCCCATCCAATATTCACATTGTAAAAGGAAAAAGTAAATTTCCACTTTTAGCCATTCATTATAATTATGTGTTAAGCACAGCACACTAAACTCAAAAGTTAATGCAAGTAAATGCTACTTCATTTATCATTAAAACAAGTGGGAAATACTAGAGCTAAAAAAAATGCATGAGCTTCAAAATAAAGAGGATATTTTCTCATACATATTTTGGCCACATGCAACAGATTCTAGGCCTCAATTATAAGGATATTAGAAAACTAACCATATCTAAAGGAAAAATAATATTGAAAAGTTATGTTTCATACTAGACTGCTAAAATAACAGAGAGATCTTTAGAGTATCAATACCATGAAAGAAACTTTCTTTATCTTGGTGAATAAGACAAGTGGTACACAAATATGATCTCCTGTATTTAAGGTTGAGCTCTTTACTATGTTAAATAAATAGACTACCATGTGAAGTTCTCTCCTAATCACCCTGCTTCTCAAAGTTTAAAATATCAAGAAGTTTTTTTTTGTCTCTTTCTCTTAAAAATTCTGTTTGGAAAATATGGAAGTCAATCAAAATTTAGTGCCACTAAATTGGAATTCATATGGATGACACTAAATAAAACCATCTTAATGCAAAAGATGGAAAGAATCAACTAGAATGTCCTAAAGCACTTTGCGTCTTGCAGGTAATGGAAGAAGATGTAAAATCTATGATACTTTTGGTTTATACATGTCTACAAATTGCTCATTTTAAAAAGAAGCATTTTAAGTGGAAAAGTGTATATGTGTGAGGGGATGTCTATCATTGTAGGTGTAAGAGCTGATATCTATGTGATGCACATTCATATAGGAAAGCAAGGAATGCAAGGAAATATTCAAAAATATCTTAGACATAAAAACCCAAAAATGTCACTAGCGTTTTGGAAATATTTATTTAAAAAGTAATCTAAATTCTCAGAATTACACAACCCCAAAGGTCCATATTCAATAATAAAAACAAAAGGCTTCAAAATATTGTAAGATTAAGGACTGTAATTTCTAATCTCTGTAATCACTCTAATTTACTAGCTTCAGTAATTCTACTGAATTACTAGAGAGCTAGTAAATAGAGCTAGCTTTAGAATTTTGCAGAAAGATGCTTTCTAAAGCTAACTTGTATCTTGTGCCAGTCCTAATCAAGACTAGAAAGAATTTTTTTTCCCATGGCCATTTTGCTTACCTTTTCAGACACCTTCCTCTGAACTCCTAGATGCTCTGTGGTTTTCACGTTGCCCTATAGTTAACCAGGTGTTAATTCAGACCCTGCCTTTCCACAGTGACTGTGTCTTTTTCCCCTCCACCAAAGGTGACTAACATATATCCCTTTCATTTAATTCACTGTTCTCTGCTCGGGAATTAATACTCTAACACAGTGGTTATCAAACTTTGGCATGCATTGGAAGAAGTCTGGGGTGAGGCCGGGAATTTGTGTTTCTAAAAAAAATTGCCAGATGATGCTGATGCTGTTCATCTGGAAGCAACATTTTGAGAATCACTGCTAATCCTTGCTAATAAATTCTCCCTTTTAAGTAAAGTATTGGTATTATCCTAAACATGTCTCTAATAGTAAAATTAAAACACGTTGGCAAGTTAACAAAGAGAATCGTGCATACAAAGCAAGACTTTCCATACCCTTCAAATCATATCCTGCGATGTGTTGTCCTATTCTGCCTTCATAACAAGCTAATCAAAACTAAAATTGTGTATCTCGAAAAATAAATAATGACGCCTGAAAACTGTAGTCCCTTTTGGGTGGCTATTGCTGAGAGATTAAGAAGTCCAGAGAGATCTTGATATTTAGGTTGTATATCTGAAATAAAATTCCAAAGAGCTTATAATATTGAATACTTACTGTATCATGAGCTCTGAAATTAAGATCCACAGAGAGAGGAGTGAGGAAGGGAAAAGAATTAGGTAAACAGTGTTTGTAAAGAAGACACTAACATTGGTGTGCAGGATGGATGGGAAAGATCTGTAATTACCCACATCAACACGTAGGCTACTGGACTACAGTATCTAGGAGGAGCTAATGAGAACCTAGACAAGAATAGCAATGGATTGAGTTGCTTGGTGAATTTGTGATGACAAATGTCTTCAGTAAGGTAGGTTAGCTTAGACCTGCATGTTGAGGGAATGGGTGTGAAAGTTCAGTAAAATGCTAAATACCACTTGACTAGTGATATTTATTGTTTTGTGTTTGAATATGTATTATTACTCAAGGCTCACTTATCTTTGAAATCAGAAGCAATGTGGCAAGTGAAATGTTACCTTATCAGCCAACCAAAAGTTATTAAACAGCCATCATCATAGGCTCAGAAATAGAAAAAATAACTAGACACAGCATTATCCTCATGGAATTCAATGTCCAGTGAGGAAATTTGGATCTCAGTCAAATGGAAGAGAAAAATTTTTCTTCCTTCAGAGTATTTCCATGGTAGTCACTATCTATCTTAATAGACCAGGGAGTGACTGATGAATACTCACCCTTGGGAATTTCACCAGAGCTACTTTTTTCACCTCCCAATGGTACTATTAAATTCTCCCACTGCCAGTATTTCAGTACTAAAAATATTTATATTGTTTTAATTAATCCTTTACTTTAATGAATTTCTTATTTCAAATTAAATTATGAAGAAACAGAAAATTCCATACATATGTTACACAGGGATGCTAACTACACGAAAGTACCTAATACTGTGTTAATTGGTCCTCTATTACTAAAACCTTTTAAATATGTACAATCATCATTTTTGTTCATTTTAATCTAATCAGGAAAACTGAAAAATTCTAGGACTTTCAACTGTCAACTTATTTTCAGCATTTATTTACATAATTGATCATTTTAATTGTTATTTTAAAATGCCTTAAAATTTTAGAGGTGGGAAAAGCTACAATAGACAGTTTTATCTATTATCCCATAGCACTAATTTAGTTATTCATTAATAAAGCCAATTCTGGCTTTGAATTACTATTCTCATTTGACCTCACTGTATCTTTCAAGCAATATAGCTTAAACCACTACAAAAATGCTAGCATGAGGGTATAATGTTTTGAGAAACCAGATTGTGAGGAAAAACATAGAAAATGTGTTTGCTGTTCATCACATAAAATTTCCTATGTTTAAACTATTTGCTAGGAATAAATGCAGAGTTTTACAAGCTGCCAGTATATTAAATAATTTTAATAAAAGATAAACTTGTGAAATACAGTACTAGAAAAAAATAAAAAAAGAAAGGATGGGTTTCCACATGCTAGAATTTGAATTCATTAATTACTACTTAAAGAATTTCCATGTAGTACATAGAATTTTCTGAAGATCTCCATATTATCTTTACTTGCATTTTTTAGTCCCTGCAAATGAATTTTTTTCTCATTATAGTAATTTTTAATGAGTAGCAAACAGTTCCAATTGACATTATCTTCTAAGTCAGGAATCCTCCTCATTTTCCTACTCCTCCCTCCTTTTGGATTAGTGTTTGCTGGCTTGAAGTTAGAAGCATCTATTCTTCCCCTATTCAAAAGCAGGGATGCATTTCTAGAGCATGTTACCCATAACACTATGGATGTGGGGCATTTTTCACACTGGGAAAGGTTAGGCTCATTAACAATAAAGTGTAGAGATTATTATTAATTTACAGGACTCTTAATACTAGTTGTAAATTAAGTACCGTAACTCCTAGTAGTAGATTTTTTTTTCTTAAGGAAGCTAAAAGGAGTGTGTCTGATAAAATGGGTGTGGCGAGGTAAATTATTTCAATTCCATTATGCTGACTCCTGAATTCAGAGAAATTAGGAGTAAATATTCACAGCTAAACTGTAGCCCTCATAGCTGCTGATAATAATGATAACCAATTAATTAAAATCACACTGGATTAACTTTATACTATGCATCAGGTACTATATTTAGCACTTTGTTTACATCTTATTTCAATTTTACGTTATAACTAGAAATTGCTGCACTCAAATAAATGTTGCCTTAAGATTCATTTTTTAAAAAATACCAACAGCTAAATACTCTAAGAAAATGAAAATATTACATTCTAATTTTTTATAGAATCTTGGAAAACTTCTCAAGAATGTTAAATTCTTTTCTTATTTGCTGTAAATTTTTTCTTCCTAGTTCCTGCCACAGGCTAAATGCTAATCATAAAGTTGACGCTCAGATTAATATATAATGCAAGTCTTTAAAGCTCATATTTTCTAGATGTTTTTCCCTTCCCTGAGCCTCGGTCTATATGTTGGTGAGCAAATACCATGTAAAGAAAATGTAATGAGGATATAAAAGGGGAAGATAGTATTGTCAAGACAGCAGACTTAAATTTACATATACACACATACCCCTACCTGATCAAAATGCTAGTTTCAAACTCATGTATTAAGGGAGTTAAAGATTACATTACAAACTGACAATATGTTATATGTAAATCTCTATATTTTAATTAATTTATAAATTAATTCTATATATTAAAATTTTTAATCCTTATAATAAAAAATTGTTTTCATTATTATTTCCATTTTATAGATTCCATGACTGATGCTAAAAGAAGTTAAATGCCTTGCTAGTTATCAAAGCATGGAATCAGTTTCCAAATTGCAGCGATAGATTTCTCTGTCTCTAACACTTTGCTACTACATCAATCAGTGAATACACAGGTCTTATTTGTGCACTCACAGCAGCTTTGTCTGGAGGTTTAGGGTCAAAGGGGGATGTTCTACCTGTTTTGTGTATGTCCTCCAAGATACCAGCTGACGCACTCACAAGTTTCTTCACAAAAAGTAACAGAGCTCGCCAGGTGGAAGTGACCTGCCTTGTCTCTTGCTCTTTTTACCATGCATCTTGTCATGTATAAACTTTAATTCGTTTTTTGGTTCATAGTCATAGCTAATTATAATTATCACAGAATCAGGTCTTGAAATGAGAATGTTTCATCCAATATCATGTGGAATGTAAAACAGCTTGACTGAATGCAATTTTCAATTTTTCATTGTTGACCTTAATAAATTCAAAAAATCATCAGATAAGAATAAAATTCATCTAGCATTTTATTGTGAATAAATTATAAGACAGACAGAAATTAAGTAGATGGAGTGATAGTAAAATTCAATTGTTATTGTGATAGTAAAATTGTGATAGTAAAATTCAATTGTTACCTTTAACAATTCCCATTCAGGATTTCTGGACTCCTACACTAAATATTTCAACTTGCATTCAAGGGATTTTTTTTTTCTAGCATGCTAAAGGGTTCTGGTTGAAAGTGATTTTTTAATTTCTTTTCTACAAAGAACATAAAGGAAGACTTTATAGTAAGGTCCTAATAAACCCAGAATTGTACTTGTTATTTAGGAGTTTACTGGCTTAGTCTTATTGTTAATAATATAATAAGGTGATTTTTAAAATACTTTACAGTTGATAAAGTACTTTCATTTCATTTCAAATATTTTTTTTTAATCTTCACAATTATTCTGAAAATTGGTTAATATTATTTCACTAATAGCTAAGGGAATTGAGACTCAGAGGAATTTAATGACTTACCCAAATTTAGAGGGCTAGTAAATAGCAAATCTTTCAGCTCTACAGAAAGAGCACTTTAGGTGAGGCTTGTTCTTCACTATACCATGCTGTCTGTGCATCTTACTGAGTTTCCATATCTTATGTGAAACTTACAGGTCAAGAATCTGTTTCTAATAATGTTTTCAAACTGGTGGTTCTTATACTCTAATGTGCATAAGAATACCTATGGAGTTTTCTAAAATTGCATATTCTCAATCCCTACTCCTTCTCAAAAATTCTGACTCAGAGTTTGACCCAAAGATGCAGGTGGCCCACAGTCCACAGTTTGATAAACACTAGCATGGAGAATATTATTGGTGAACCTCTTGGTCTAGTTTCAGTATTCTTCTTGCTGCTCTACTCTACTCCCTTGTTAAAGAAAACACACCATGCCTTTGGGACAACTACAAGAAAGCACATGCTCAATTTTGTTTTGTTTTGTTTTCCAAAGACCATTTCATTTGTTACTGCTTACTATCAAGGCTGGGTAGAATAATTTGAAAATTTAAAGCCTCCACTATACATGGAAACTAGAAATTAATCTTATTTATGAGATTTTCCATTTTGGGCACACCAAAAAATGAACTGAGAGCATTCCATAAAGAGATATTGGCACTGGATATATTATGCAAATCTATCATTAGAAATATAAATTTGCTGAGAAATTGGCACACGAAATAAACAAAAACTTCTCAGCTAGTTATGCCTTCTAAAATATCTGAGAGAGTGACATTTAGGGAATGCCTCTCATAATTTGGCACACGTGTAAAATTTTGACCTATGAATTGTTTATCCTTTCAGTAAGCATCTAAGTTTGCCAAAGGACATCAGTGTCATTTTTGCCATGGACCTGCAAAATCTATTTAGACTAGATTTCTTTTTACTTTTCTTTTCTATTCCTTACTCCACATTAGGAAAAAAGAACTTTAATAGTATTATGAGAGTCATTTTAATGCAATAACTTTCAAATCTTTTTGGTACACCAATATTTCAGCAGCTGCCATGTCATCACTAATGTTTTATTAGTCAACACTGTCTCCCTCACCACTCATTAGTTAGATTTGTGAAACTATTTTACATCACAGTTGCCCACTCAAGGTTTTGATCAGGTCCGTTTTCTTAAAAGGTATTCATTCACAGAATTAGTTGGTGATCATTACTCTGAGACAAATCTTCAATGCAGTTTCTGTGTTGTTATTTAAACATTGCTGTATTCCTAGCTGACTACAGGTAGGGTTTAGTTATTTGAATATGTTAGTTGCTTACAGAATTTGAAAATATACCATTTACCTTTTTAAATATATTGCCTTACAGTTTATGTATAATGCCCTCCTATTATTCAAACTGTCCCTTAGGTTCATAAGAAAACAAACTTCTCATGAATAAGATTTAATGATAGTGTTTTCTCACAAACTTGATCTCCAAGAACAGGGATGCAGTATGTTGTAGTGTACAGAGCAGTAGATTAAGATGTGAGATGTATTTTAATCCTGTCTTGTTTCCCTACAAGCAGCATGACTTTAGAAAGATTGCACTTCAACTCTCTGGGCATCAGTTTCCTCCAAATCAGGGAAAGAGGGATAATTTTGAAAGTTCTCTCTAGGTTCCACAAAAACGCTTTCAAGTGCAAAAAAATGGAAGAGAGACCACCACTTTAGATAGGTTAGTCAGGAAAGATCTCTTTGATGTGGTGATTTTTGAGACTGAAAGAACGTAAGGAGCAAATTTTGGGCATATCTGGGACAAGCACATTCCTGACAGGACTAAAATTGTGTGAATTTATGATGACCTCCAAAACTTTAGTCTATCCAATTAATAATAAATATATGTTATCAACATAAACTTTCTGACTTGATATTCTATACCTTCTTACACATTTCGATTTAAACCCAGTGCAAGATGACATCCACTCTCTACTTTGAAATGTCACCTTCAAAAAATCCATAAAAGAAAGCAAATATCATTGCATGGTAATTATAAGACATGATTTGCTGGTTCAAAAGTGTATGTTTATATTAACTAGCAATTTCTTAAAGGAAAAAAAAGTGTATGGCAACATTATCAACACAGCAAATTTAGGCAGTAGCCTATATCAAAAGATAGAGGAATGAACACTGTGGTACATGTCTCTTTTGGAATTATGGTTTTCTCAGGGTATATGCCCAGTAGCAGTATTGCTGGGTCATATGGTAGTTCTATTTTTAGTTTTCTAAGGAACCTCCATACTGTTCTCCATAGTGGTTGTATCAATTAACATTCCCACCAACAGTGAAGGAGGGTTCCCGTTTCACCACACCCTTTCCAACATTGATTTTTCGTACATTTTTTGATGATGACAATTCTGACTGGTGTGAGGTGATACCTCATTCTAGTTTTGATTTGCATTTCTCTAATGATTAGTGATGTTGAGCATCCTTTCATGTGTTTGTTGGAAATCTGTATCTTCTTTGGAGAAATTTCTATTTAGGTCTTCTGCCCATTTTGGGATTGTGTTGTTTGTTTTTTTTTTTTTTTTTAACATCTTTATTGGAGTATAATTGATTTACAATGGTATGTTAGTTTCAGCTTCACAACAAAATGAATCAGTTATATATATACATATATTCCCATATCTCTTCCCGCTTGCGTCTCCCTCCCTCCCACCCTCCCTATCCCACCCCTCCAGGCGGTCACAAAGCACCGAGCTGATCTCCCTGTGCTATGCGGCTGCTTCCCACTAGCTATCTACCTTACGTTTGGTAGTGTATATATGTCCATGCCTCTTTATCGCTTTGTCACCGTTTACCCTTCCCCCTCCCCATAGCCTCAAGTCCATTCTCTAGTAAGTCTGTGTCTTTATTCCTGTTTCACCCCTAGGTTTTTCATGACATTTTTTTTTAAATTCCATATATATGTGTCAGCATACGGTATTTGTCTCTCTCTTTCTGACTTACTTCACTCTGTATGACAGACTCTAGGTCTATCCACCTCATTACAAATAGCTCAATTTCGTCTCTTTTTATGGCTGAGTAATATTCCATTGTATATATGTGCCACATCTTCTTTATCCATTCATCCGATGATGGACACTTAGGTTGTTTCCATCTCTGGGCTATTGTAAATAGAGCTGCAATGAACATTTTGGTACATGACTCTTTTTGAGTATGAAATTAGATCACTCCCTAACACCGTACACAAAAATAAGCTCAAAATGGATTAAAGACCTAAATGTAAGGCCAGAAACTATCAAACTCTTAGAGGAAAACATAGGCAGAACACTCTATGACATAAATCACAGCAAGGTCCTTTTTGACCCACCTCCTAGAGAAATGGAAATAAAAACAAGAGTAAACAAATGGGACCTAATGAAACTTAAAAGCTTTTGCGCAGCAAAGGAAACCATAAAGAAGACCAAAAGACAACCCTCAGAATGGGAGAAAATATTTGCAAATGAAGCAACTGACAAAGGATTGATCTCCAAAATTTATAAGCAGCTCATGCAGCTTAATAACAAAAAAACAAACAACCCAATCCAAAAATGGGCAGAAGACCTAAATAGACATTTCTCCAAAGAAGATATACAGAGTGCCAACAAACACATGAAAGAATGCTCAACATCACTAATCATGAGAGAAATGCAAATCAAAACTACAATGAGATATCATCTCACACCAGTCAGAATGGCCATCATCAAAAAATCTAGAAACAATAAATGCTGGAGAGGGTGTGGAGAAAAGGGAACCCTCTTACACTGTTGGTGGAAATGTAAATTGATACAGCCACTGTGGAGAACAGTATGGAGGTTCCTTAAAAAGCTACAAATAGAACTACCATATGACCCAGCAATCCCACTACTGGGCATATACCCTGTTTGTTTTTTTGATATTGAGCTGCTCGAGCTCTTTGTATATTTTGGAGATTAATCCCTTGTCAGCTGCTTCGTTTGCAAATGTTTTCCCCTATTCTGAGGGTTTTCTTTTCATCTTGTTTATGGTTTCCTTTGCTGTATAAAAGCTTTTAAGTTTCATTAAGTCCCATTTGTTTATTTTTGATTTTATTTTCATTACTCTAGGAGATAGGTCAAAGAAGATCTAGCTGTGGTTTATGTCAAAGAGTGTTTTTCCTATGTTTTCCTCTAAGAGTTTTATAGTGTCTCGTCTTACATTTAGGAATTAATCCATTTTGAATTTATTTTTGTGTATGGTGCTAGGGAGTGTTCTAATTTCAGTCTTTTACATGTAGCTGTCCAGTTTTCCCAGCACCACTTAATGAAGAGGCTGTCTTTTCTCCATTGTATATTCTTGCCTCCTTCATCATAAATTAGATGACTATATGTGCATGGGTTTATCTCTGGGCTTTCTATCCTGTACCATTGATCTATATTTCTGTTTTTGTAGCAGTACCATACTGTCTTGATTGCTGTAGCTTTGTAGTATAGTTTGAAGTTGGGGAGCCTGATTCCTCCAGCTCCATTTTTCATTCTCAAGATTGCTTTGGCTATTCAGGGTCTTTTGTGTTTCCATACGAATTATAACATTCTTGTTCTAATTCTGTGAAGAATGCCATTAGTAGTTTGATAGGGATTGCATTGAATCTGTAGATTGCTTTGGGTAGTACAGTCACTTTCACAATATTGATTCTTCCAATCCAAGAATATGGTATATTTCTCTATCTCTTTATGTCATCTTTGATTTCTTTCATCAGTGATTTATAGTTTTCTGAGTATAAGTTTTTTGCCTCCTTAGGTAGGTTTATCCCTATGTATTTTATCCTTTTTGTTGCAATGGTAAATGGGATTGTTTCCTTAACTTCTCTTTCTGATTTTTCATTGTTAGTATATTGAAATGCCAGATGAATGGATAAAGAAGATGTGGCACATATATACAATGGAATATTAGCCTTAAAAAGAAATGAAACTGAGTTATTTGTAGTGAGGTGGGTGGACCTAGAGTCTGTCATACAGAGTGAAGTAAGTCAGAAGGAGAAAAACAAATACTGTATGCTAACACATATATATGGAATTTAAAAAAAAGGGTACTGATGAACCTAGTGGCAGGGCAGAAATAAAGACATAGACATAGAGAATGGACTTGAGGACATGGGGATGCGGGTGAAGCTGGGGCAACGTGAGAGTAGCATTGACATATATTCACTACCAAATGTAAAATAGATAGCTAGTGGGAAGCAGCAGCATAACACAGGGATATCAGCTCAGTACTTTGTGACCACCTAGAGGGGTGGGATAAGGAGTGTGGGAGGGAGGCTCAAGAGGGAAGGAATATGGACATATTTTTATGCACATGGCTGATTCACTTTGTTATACTACAGAAACTAACACAGTATTATGAAGCAATTATACTCCAATAAAGATGTATTAAAAAAAGATAGAGGAGATGAAGTATGTATATCATTATCAGTCAATGAATGCCATAATCCCAAACTTTGTTTTTGGCAGTAAAACGTCAGGGAAAAGAATATATAATAATCTTGTACTCATAAAACCAATGTTCTCCAATTTTCAATTTGTTCCTACATAAACTCCTATTTCATAGTGCATATGAACCAAAACTAGAGGGAAAGAAAATTAAGTAGACTGGTTCTTCATTTCTAGTTATTTAAATTCTTCATTTGAAATTCCTGAACATCACTTTGGCAGAGGATGACAACATTTTCTCTCTAGTCCTTACAAAGCCAAGGTAAATTGTCATTCACATAATATGGAATCAGTGTTTTCCACACAAAACTACTTTTAAAAAATATGAACAATTCTCTTTGACAGCCACATTTTTTCTTCGGCTAAAGGCATAAATTTTATTAATAAAAAACTCTTGAGACTTTCCTTTAAAACAGTAATGGAAACAGAAAATGTCAATTTAAACATATTTAAGGCCACCATGGTGGTTATTGTGCTCATTGGCAATGTTGCTATAATAGCACAGAATATCTCTCACAGGAATTGTGTTAACATTTTCTTTTTAGAGGTTGAAGAGTTAGTTGTTTCTCTTCATTGAAAACTATTATTGACACCACAGCAGAAACAATTAAGGAGAGTGATTATTTGTGCATATAGTGGAAAAACAAATCATTTTATGTAAAAAAATTTATATGGAAAATTTTCATATCATACAAAGATACACTGTCACTATGGATATTAACTGACCAAGATGGTGTCAGACTCTAAGAAATGTATATACTCATGTAGAAAAACCATGAGTGAAACTTGGTCTTAAACTCTGGCAAATATATAGATACATTTCCAATGAGAAAAGTAGTTTTATTTAACTGTGTACATAGTGTGTTGTTTTAGTTTTATGATTGCTTACATCATGTGCAGCTCTAAAAGTTGAATGAATTTCAATTTAAGATAAATTGATCAAAAGCACAGGACTACTATGAACACATTTTTCATCACTTATGATGACCTAAGATGTCATAGATTTCATGGAAATGTAGAATAATAAAAGATTTTAAAAGATAAAATCCAGACTAGGAACCTATTTAAAATAGCATAGTATTATCCACTTTTGCAACAAACTCATTTACAATGAGCACCTGTTTATAATAAGTAAACAATTATGCAATCCCTAACTGATGCCCACGTATTTCTGTCACTGTTTAATATAATGAAAATCCAGTATGATTATTTCTCACTAATTCAGAGTCAAATAATTAGTAATTTAAGATCTTTCAGACATGAATTGAACTGACTGTAATCTTGGTTTTATTCAAAAAGGGCATTTATTCTAAGTAAATTCATAGTGAAAAATTGCAAGGGGAATAACCTATTTGAAAGAAAACCTTCCATATGTGTGTGGGTTTATCTCTGGGCTTTCTATCTTGTTTCATTGATCTATCTTTCTGTTTTTGTGCCAGTACCATACTGTCTTGATTACTGTAGCTTTGTAGTATAGTCTGAAGTCAGGGAACCTGATTCCTCCAGCTCCGTTTTTCGTTCTCAAGATTGCTTTGGCTATTCGGGGTCTTTTGTGTTTCCATACATATTGTGAATTTTTTTGTTCTAGTTCTGTGAAAAATGCCAGTGGTAGTTTGATAGGGATTGCTTTGAATCTGTAGATTGCTTTGGGTAGTAGAGTCATTTTCACAATGTTGATTCTTCCAATCCAAGAACATGGTATATCTCTCCATCTATTTGTATCATCTTTAATTTCTTTCATCAGTGTCTTATAATTTTCTGCATACAGGTCTTTTGTCTCCTTAGGTAGGTTTATTCCTAGATATTTTATTCTTTTTGTTGCAATGGTAAATGGGAGTGTTTTCTTGATTTCACTTTCAGATTTTTCATCATTAGTGTATAGGAATGCCAGATATTTCTGTGCATTAATTTTGTATCCTGCTACTTTACCAAATTCATTGATTAGCTCTAGTAGTTTTCTGGTAGCATCTTTAGGATTCTCTATGTATAGTATCATGTCATCTGCAAACAGTGACAGCTTTACTTTTTATTTTCCGATTTGGATTCCTTTTATTTCCTTTTCTTCTCTGATTGCTGTGGCTAAAACTTCCAAAGCTATGTTGAGGAAGAGTGGTGAGAGTAGGCAACCTTGTCTTGTTCCTGATCTTAGTGGAAATGCTTTCAGTTTTTCACCATTGAGGACGATGTTGGCTGTGGGTTTGTCATATATGGCCTTTATTGTGTTGAGGAAAGTTCCCTCTATGCCTACTTTCTGCAGGGTTTTTATCATAAATGGGTGTTGAATTTTGTCAAAAGCTTTTTCTCCATCTATTGAGATGATCATATGGTTTTTCTCCTTCAATTTATTAATATGGTTTATAACATTCCCACTACTGTGCATATACCCTGAGAAAACCATAATTCAAAAACAGTCATGTACCAAAATGTTTATTGCAGCTCTATTTACAATAGCCTGGAGATGGAAACAACCTAAGTGTCCATCATCGGATCAATGGATAAAGAAGATGTGGCACATATATACAATGGAATATTACTCAGCCATAAAAAGAAACGAAATTGAGCTATTTGTAATGAGGTGGATAGACCTAGAGTCTGTCATACAGAGTGAAGTAAGTCAGAAAGAGAAAGACAAATACCGTATGCTAACACATATATATGGAATTTAAGGAAAAAAAATGTCATGAAGAACCTAAGGGTAAGACAGGAATAAAGACACAGACATACTAAAGAATGGACTTGAGGATATGGGGAGGGGGAAGGGTAAGCTGTGACAAAGTGAGAGAGAGGCATGGACATATATACACTACCAAACGTAAGGTAGATAGCTAGTGGGAAGCAGCCGCATAGCACAGGGAGATCAGCTCATAGCTAGTGGGAAGCAGCCGCATAGCACAGGGAGATCAGCTCGGTGCTTTGTGACCGCCTGGAGGGTTGGGATAGGGAGGGTGGGAGGGAGGGAGATGCAAGAGGGAAGAGATATGGGAACATATGTATATGTATAACTGATTCACTTTGTTTTAAAGCAGAAACTAACACACCATTGTAAAGCAATTATACTCCAATAAAGATGTAAAAAAAGAAAGAAAACCTTCCATGTTTGAAACTGTCAGTTACAAACAATCTGATTTTAAAATCTAACTATAATTCCTCCTTAAAAATTGAGTAAAGTAGTTCCCAAATGCCCTCTACATGACATTGCTTTATGTACATGGAAGCAAAATATAGAGAGTTATTGTAGAATAAGCACTGGACAGAGAGTAATAGATTTTAGTTTTTGTCATGATATTGTCAGCAAGTCGCTGTGAAATCTTGAACAAGTGAATTTAGTTCAGGGTTCTTTATTTTTCTTCATCTGTAAAATGAGGGGTTTGTAAAATGTGATATTTCAAGGCCCCTTCCAGCACTAAATTTCTGTGATCTAACAAATCTAATAAAGATACATTTATTGACCAAATTAAACAATTTGGACTTTTCACTAATTCATAATGATGTCCTGTAATTATTCTGAAGTATTTAGAGTATAAGAATAATAATATCAACAAGGTTTTGGAGTTTAGCATAATGGCATTTAACTCTTCACCACAAATATGAACATGGACCGCCTCTTCTGTGCCCACTGTCAGCTGTTGCTGATGTTTCCTGGTCATCATGTCTCATGCTTTCAGGGCTGCATTATTCCTTAACATTAGAGCTAATGCTTTCCAGTCTAACTCTTAGTAATGTGATAGCCTTGAAGAGTAATAAATAACTTCTAGGGATTTATACAACTATCTTCCAGTATTCTGTGAGAAAAATTACTACTATATTGCCTTTGCTTAACAAGATTAGTAGTTCAATTTATGACTGAACTGACAAAATAGAACACACTAAAATATGAAACACTATGAATGTTAGTAAGTGAATAATAATAACACAGCAGGGATAAGATTACTGTAATCTAACTCCAGTATAGGAGATAATGGGAAGCACTCAGTTCATGAAAATATTAAGTATTTAGTAATTTTGCCCTCTCTTATGTTTATTTTAACAACTCTTACTCCCTAGTTTGAATGGCCTATTTCAAACTCAGCAGGGATTAATAGATTCCATTATGAAATGTGACTTTAGGACTGGGAATTTCCATTAAAATCAGGTGCTTAACCATTATGAAGAGTTATGCAAACTTCCTTCATCATTTACCTTATTCATTTACCTTTTTAGTGAATGAGTGATTACATTTCCACATTTGTCATAATTTTGAACTTATACTGTGAAAATGGACAATTTTGTACTTTTGGCTTAGTTATTTGTACCACACATTTTGTATCACTCCATTTTAAGACACGATATATTGCATCATGTGATTAAAATTCTAGCAACAAATCACAAGTGTAATATTGTTAATTAAGATCCATTAGTGAGTACTTCTTGATAAAGCATGTTACAAATGCTATTCATTTACAACTGGCAGCCACTAATCTGTGCTGATTGTGACTTTGATATTCTGATTGTGTGATTAGATTCCAGGAGCATTTTAATCTCAATATTTTCTGGTCTGCTGACTATAGAAAATGGTGTTAAATATTTAGTTATTCTTGATAGGAACAGGCAAAGTAGTTAAATATGCATATAGATGTGGAAATACTTATGTAGCTTTTATTTGGCAGTAATTTATAGGACTAAAAAGAGATCCTAGAAATTCACAGCAACGTTGTATGCAAAGAAGTATGTAGAGAAAAATCACCTCCAAAGAAACCAGTCTTAAAATAAACTTATCCACAATGCATTCCTTTCTAATACAAGTCAAAATGATATATGCATCCTAACATGGGATGACTGTTTTCACTTCTGGTTTTATCAAGCCAATCTAGAATAATGATTAAGAATATGAACCCTGGAGTAAGACTGGTAATATTTGAATCCTGACTCAATCACTTAACAGCTTGTGACTTTAGGCAAATTACTTCACTATTCTGCCCTTATATTCCTTATGTAACATGAAGATAATAATAATATCTATTTCATAGTTGTACTGTGAGGATAGCATGTGTAAAGGACTTAGAATAGTAACAGGTCTTAGCAACTGCTCAATACATATTATATATTATCTAGCTTCTATTCTCCATTTTTTCTCCTTTACCCCAACAAAACTGAGAGGAAAATATATCTACCCTTCCTATACTTAGGATATTATACAAGGTTGAACTTGGACAAAATCATGAATTAAATAATCACCTTTGAGGAATTTTTGCTTCCAACCACAATGGAGTAATTGGTACCAGACTATCCCTCCCACAATAAACAATTATAAAATTGGACAACACATTTGAAGCAACTGTTTTCAATCAGTGGCCAACAGGCAATATATGACGGTGATCCCTGAGAGAAGGGAAGCTTACAGGGTGAACCCATATTGGCCCAGCTCTCTGCCTGGGGACAATTTCCTAACAGGATCACAGAGAAATGGAGGTCACATAGTACACAGTGGTCACAATGAGCTGCGATGTCAGAGATCAGAGGCTGAGGCAGCTAAAGTGTCTTAAATCTGTGGGGAGGAATATTGAATAAGAAGGGAACTGTGCAGAAAGAGAAACCCTGGTTCTGTTTGGGGAGCGTCCCATTTGTTTGTGGTTATGGCCTGGACTATATATGTGCAGAATGAGACACCTGAGGCTTGCCAGACTCAGCAGACAAAGATTTTAATCTAGGTGTTTTAAATAAGCTAATGGAAAATATGTGAGAAGAGAGTGATTCTGAGGTAGAAAAAACATTTGAAAAAACAGACAAAGACTTCCCAAATTTGATGAAAAACACCAGCTTATGAAATCCAGGATGTTAAAGAAACCCCAAGTAAGGTAAGCACAAAGAAAGCAACATCTAGGCACATCATAATCAAACTGATGAAGATCATGTGACTCATGAAAAAATCCTCATGTGTTTTTTTCATAATAGCCATCTGGTAATGATACAATAAAAATCATAAGTCCATGAATATAATGATCTCAAGTATATGAAGGCATATAAAGTAATCTATTATCTCCACAGTTAAGCAGGTATTCTGTGAATTACTGTGTGACTAAGTAATAACTGTCAACTTTTCAAATCAGGCAGTTACAAAATAATACTCATTTAAATAGCCCATTGATTAAGTGACTAAATGTGACCTCTGCAGATAAAACACCACATAAATGCTTGATGTTCAAGCAGTATATTTCAATGTTGTTTGCAAAGTGTGATATCCCTGCAGTGGACATTTAAATTTACATTTAATAAGTGGATCTCTTTAAAATACCATTAAAAAGTAGCAGGGTTTTTTCTTTGCCAGCATTCTTACTTGCTGTTTTTAGCCATCGATACTTTTTCCCAACTGTTCCAAGGAAAAGAAAGAAGCAGAAGGACAAAAAGTTTCAAAAATTCCCTCTCCTTATTCTAAGTCTGGTGTTCAACACTCTTATTTTTCCTGTAGGCAATGAATACTGCCAGAACTTATAAAAATCACTAGATTTGCTGAATTCAAATATAAATATATGTAAATATAAAAGGCTTCGATTATAGAAATCAATAAGATGCCATTTAATTTAGGTATAGTTTCTAAATGCTTCAAATAATAAATGTTTATTATTTTTTATCTAACAGAGATAATTTTGTTTTGCCAAAATTCCTTGCTCTTTGATTAGATGTGATATGCAGGGAAATTATAACTGTAAATTATGATTGCTGCATTTGTTTTGTCTCATTCTATTCTCTTTCCTTTCCTTCTCTTCCCTTCCCTTTTCTTCCCCTACTCCTCCTGCTCCTCCTCTTTTCTCTCTCTCTCCTCTTTCTCCCTCCCTCCTCCCTCCCTCCACACATACTTTTTCTTTCTGAGTGCTTTGAAAGCACATTGCAGACATCAGCCCTGCATATGCAGACATTTAATATATATTTTGTAAAGTCTAGGACATTTTCTACATAAACACAATACTATTATCACTCCCAAATGGATTTAACATTGATGAAAATTTCAAATGTATAGTCTATTTTCAACTTCTCACTTTTTCTCAAAAATTTCCTTCATACCTGTTTTTGTTTAAATCCAAGATCCAATCATGGAAACTTTGGTTGTCAGGTATCTTTAGTCTCTAATACGGAACCATCTCTCTGACTTTGTCTTTGATGACATTGACCTTCTCAAATAATCCAGACCATTTGCTTTGTAAGATATCCCACAGTCTAGAATTATCTATTTGTTTCCTCATGATTTGATTTGATTCACGCTAAACATTTTTTAGCAAGAAATCTATATAAGTGGTGCTGTGTATTCCCCACTGCATCACATCAAGAGGCATGCCGTGTCAATTTATTCTGTTATTGGTTTGATCACCTTGGTGAAGAGATGTCTACCACAGCTCTCCATTTCAAAGATACATTTTCTTCTTTGTAATTAGTAAATTGTATGTGGGGTGATACTTCATACCCATGTAAATATCCTATTTCACAACAACATTTCATCCAGTTGTTTAAGCATCCAATGATGATCTTTGTGGGAAGATTCAATACTGATTCAATATTACAATAGTCAATGAGTGAATATAACATTAAGAACTATAAAACACTGATTTTTCTAATTTATTTTCTTTAACTTTTATTAGCTAACTAACATTCTTCCATAAGAAAAATAGTTTCTTTTTCCCTTCCTGTTTTTGAATATGACTGAAGACTCAGGGACTCTTATTTAATTAAATGTGTTTTAAAGTCCATTACCATCATTTTTTATGTTCCAATTGTTACAAATTTGTCTAGTGAGTACCCCTTCAAGCTAGTTCCTATGTCCTTTTGCTGTGTCCCAATAGTCTGTAAGCACTTCTTTGCTTTTTAATACAGAAAGATGTTTCAGAATCACTGTTCTTTTTCTGTCCCAACTTGGAATCAGATATTTCCCCGAACAGCCTTGGCTCCATTTAGTGGAGAATATTTAGAAACCAACATATAGTCAATAAGTGTGCTCATGGCTGCTGCAATGTTATTGCTTGTAAGCTCCTTTCAGTCGACAAATCAGGAAAGCATGTGTGTGTGTGTGTGTGTGTGTGTGTGTGTGTGTGTTTAAATCATAGTTTCATACTAATAACTATATTTCAAATTTAATATCACAGAGTCCTTCCTCGTTTCCCCCATTCTATATTTGTTTCTTCATTTACCAACTGTGAGACACCTGCTTCATAAAATTATCAACATATTTACTCGTACAATACACACAAAATTGTGTAGTTTAAAACACATAAAAAATAGTTTCAGGGTCATTATATCAATACCACTACTAAAAATAAAACAATTGAGAAAGTTTCAATATTTGTTGTAGTTATTTTATCTTTAAAATATACATCCAACTAAGGGTGCATAGCAGCTAAGGGTGCAACTAAGGAACTGCTTGGAGACCTGAAGGAGGACTTCCTATGAGACCTGTAGGGAGACATGCTGTGAGTCCTGCAAGAAGACATGCTGAGAGACGTGCAAAGGAATATAATCTGATTCCTGCAAGGGACCATGCTCTGAGTCCTGCAGAAGGACTTGCTGAGAGATATGCAAAGGAACATACTGTGAGTCCAGTAGGAGTGCAATAGTCAAAAGTTACTTCTATTATTTCTGTGTGGTTATTTTTTATAAATTTGATATACAACGAGGTTCATTTTTTTCTGTTTGTATTCAGTCTGAGGGCTTAATTTGTGTTTAAAGGTTTAAGCTATGTGCTTGACCAAAATTCAAAATTATATACAAGACATTTACTCAGAGAAGTCTCAACTTCATCACTATCACCTCCATTTCATTACCATTTATCCACTGGAGGTATCCATTGTCATTCAAATTCTGGTTTTGCTTTCCTCAGTTTCTTTTTTTACAAATACAGGGAAATGCACATATTCTTGTAAGAAACTGCATTTTGAAAAAAGCTTTTGTAAATATTTGAAAAATAGATTGTAACATAAGAGATTTCAGATTTCAAATTATTTAAATTGTGCCAGAGCAGTTACCAAAAGCCTAGCAGCCATTTTCAGTTAAAAAAAAAAAGATACGTTGTTTCTTTGTAGAAAGAACAATGATATATATGACCATATGCTATTTTTCTTTGCTCATCAACTTATTTGAAATAAATTATGAAAATAATCTCCAAATGTACTGAAACAACTTAAAATGCAACCTTTGTCTTTACTCAGAAACTTTCTTACAGTTCTTTACATATATCTAGTACCACGTTTCAGAACTTTAATATGCTAATACTTAATCTTTTGTTATTTTTTCTTTGTTTTCTACAGTCACTTGACAAGGACAGTAGTGCTTTGAGAGCTGAGGAGATAACTTTGAGAGGAGCTATGCGGGGAACAACTAAAAGGTCTTCTTATGGACCTGCCTGGGGATCAGCAAAGGGACCTCCCCAGGAATCTCTTAGGGGAACTGCTTGGAGACCTGAAGGAGGACTTCCTGTAAGACCTGTAGGGAGACATACTGTGAGTCCTACAAGAAGACATGCTAAGAGATGTGCAAAGGAATATAATGTGATTCCTGCAAGGGACCATGTTGTGAGTCCTGCAGAAGGACCTGCTGAGAGATATGCAAAGGGACATACTATGAGTCCAGTAGGAGATCTTTCTGTGAAACCTGTAGGGGGACTTGCTGTGAGTCCTACAAGAGGCCATTCTGTGAGTCCTGCAAGAGGACATGCTGAGAAACATGCAAGGGGACATACCACGAGTCCTACAAGGGCACTTGTGAATCCTGCAAGGGAACTTATTGTGAGACCTGAAGTGGGACCTGCTGCTAGTCCTGCAAGGAGACATGCCTTGAGTCGTGCAAGAAGCCATACTGTGAACCCTGTGAAAGGACATGCTGAGAGAAATACCAGAGGATACACCATGAGTTCTACTAGAAGACTTGCTGCAGGTCCTGCAAGAGGCCATGCTCTGAGTTCTGCAAGAAGACCTGCTGTGAATCCTGCAAGAGGATATGCTGAGAAACATGCTAGGGGATATTCTGTGAGCCTTACAAGAAGATATGCTGTGAGTTTTGCAAGAGGTTTTGCTGAGAGACAAGCAAGGTGACGTGTTGTGAGTCCTTCAAGGAGATATTCAGTGACTCCTGCACATGGACTGGCTCTGGGACAAGAAGGGAGAGCTACAATGGATCGGGAAAGCAGACCTACTATGAGACCTGCCAGGGAACTTGTTCTAGGAGCTGCAGTAGAACTTACTGTGAAACCAGCACAAGGATATGCTGAGGAAATTTCTGGGAGATCTGCAGAGCCATCTACCAGGTAAGATATTTTTCATGTACCATTTCATATAACAGGCCCAATATGCATTATTTCTTTAAAATAAGATTGCATTTTCA
Organism: Leucopleurus acutus; assembly: GCF_964270905.1. Lineage (NCBI taxonomy): Eukaryota > Metazoa > Chordata > Mammalia > Artiodactyla > Delphinidae > Leucopleurus > Leucopleurus acutus. The sequence continues at coordinate 73,051,062 of NC_139148.1, forward strand.
CATACAAATACTTGTCACTAAGTGTAAGTCAAAAGACATCATTTTGACATCATATTAAAGAATTGAAAGAAAAGACTTACGTCTTGTGATTTTTACAGACTCCCCTCTTAGTAAAAAAGAAGAACAGTTAAAAAAAACTGCTTTACATTCAGCCCCATCTTTCCTCAATTTGGGGGGAAAATGAAGAGAAAAAAATACTATGTTAGAAATTTCTAAAAACTGACCTAACTTTTGAGAAATGATAAAGCCATTTTCCAGAAAGAGAGTATTATTTCTATATATCTCCCCCAGAAAAACACCAAATATGAAAAATATTTTTTATTATTTATAATAATCAGGAGGCAACAAAGTTCATAGATAAAATGATAAAATTATAGAAGAGACTGTACAGACCATCCAAGTGACAATGTTGAGTTACCCTCTAGGCTATTTCCCACTTTGGCAGTATAAAAAATGTTTCAGGGGTCACCAAATATATCAGAAGTCTTTAAAGTTTTCATTTCTTTTCCTCTATATAATGATATTCCATATATAGCAATTCACTAAATCATAAACTAGTGTTTATTTGTATGGAAACACAAAAGACCCCAAATCGCCAAAGCAATCTTGAGAAAGAAAAATGGAGCTGGAAGAATCAGGCTCCCTGACTTCACACTGTAATACAAAGATACAGTAATCAAGACAGCATGGTACTGGCACAAAAACAGAAATATAGATCAGTGGAACAGGATAGAAAGCCCAGAGATGAACCCACACACATATGGTCACCTAATCTATGAAAGAGGAGGCAAGAATATACAATGGAGAAAAGACAGCCACTTCAATAAGTGGTGCTGGGAAAACTGGACAGCTACATGTAAAAGAATGAAATTAGAAAACTCCCTAACACCATACACAAAACTAAACTCAGAATGGATTAAAGACATAAATGTAAGAACAGACAAGATATAACTCTTCCAGGAAAGCATAGGCAGAACACTCTTTGATATAAATTGCAGCAAGATCTTTTTTGATCCACCTCCTAGAGTATTGAAAATAAAAACAAAAATAAACTAATGGGATCTAATTAAACTTAAAAGCTTTTGCACAGTAAAGGAAACCATAAACAAAACAAAAATACAGGGGAGGAACCAAGATGGCAGAGTAGAAGGATGTGCCCTCACTCCCTCTTGTGAGAACACCAGAATCACAACTAGCTGCTGGACAATCATTGACAGGAAGACACTGGAACTCACCAAAAAAGATACCCCACATCCAAAGACAAAGGAGAAGCCACAATTAGATGGTAGGAGGGGCACATTCACAGTAAAATCAAATCCCATAAATGATGGGTGGGTGACTCACAGACTGGAGAACACTTATACCACAGAAGTCCACCCACTGGAGTGAACGTTCTGAGCCCCACGTCAGGCTTCACAACCTGGGGGTCCAGCAACAGGAGGGGGAATTCCTAGAGAATCAGACTTTGAAGCCTAGTGGGAAGTGATTGCAGGATTTCGACAGGACTGGGGGAAACAGACACCCCACTCTTGGGGACACAAACAAAGTAGTGTGCACATCACGACCCAGAGGAAGGAGCAGTGACCCCAGGGGAGACTGAACCAGACCTACCTGCTGGTGTTGGAGGGTCTCCTACAGAGGCAGGTGGTGGCTGTGGCTCACTGTGGGGAAGGGGACACTGGCAGCGGAGGTTCTAGGGGCTGCTCTTTGGCGGGAGCCCTCCCAGAGTCTGTCATTGGTCCCACCAAGGAGCCCAGGTGGGCTCCAGTGTTGGGTTGCCTCAGGCCAAACAACCAACAGGGAGGGAACCCAGCCCCACCCATCAACAGTCAAGCAGATTAAAGTTTTACTGAGCTCTACCCAGCAAAGCAACAGTCAGCTCTACCCACAACAAGTGCCTCCCATCAGGAAATTCACACAAACCTCTTAGATAGCCTCATCCACCAGAGGGCAGAGAGCAGAAGCAAGAACTACAATCCTGCAGCCTGTGGAAGAAAAATCACATTCACAGAAAGATAGACACGATGAAAAGGCACAGGGCTATGTACCAGATGAAGGAACAAGATAAAACCCCAGGAAAACAACTAAATGAAGTGGAGATAGGCAACCTTCCAGAAAACGAATTCAGAATAATGATAGTGAAGATGATACAGGACCTCGGAAAAAGAATGGAGGCAAAGATCGAGAAGATGCAAGAAATGTTTAGCAAAGACCTAGAGGAATTAAAGAACAAACAAATAGAGATAAGAAATACAATAACTGAAATTAAAACTGTACTAGAAGGAATCAATAGCAGAATAACTGAGGCAGAAGAATGGATAAGTGACCTGGAAGACAAAATGGTGGAATTCACTGCTGTGGAACAGAGTAAGGAAAAAAGAATGAAAAGAAATGAAGACTGCCTAAGTGATCTCTGGGACAATATTAAATGCAACAACATTTGCATTATACGGGTCCCAGAAGGAGAAGAGAGAGAGAAAGGACCAGAGAAAATATTTGAAGAGATTATAGTCAAAAAATTCTCTAACATGGGAAAGGAAATAGCCACCCAAGTCCAGGAAGAGCAGCGAGTCCCAAGTAGGATAAACCCAAGGAGAAACACGCCGAGACATATAGTAATCAAATTGGCAAAAATTAAAGACCAAGAAAAATTATTGAAAGCAGCAAGGGAAAAATGACAAATAACATAAAGGGAACTCCCATAAGGTTGACAGCTGATTTCTCAGCAGAAACTCTACAAGCCAGAAGGGAGTGGCATGAAATACTGAAGTGATGAAAGGGAAGAACCTATAACCAAGATTGCTCTACCCGGCAAGGATGAATTATATTTGATGGAGAAATCAAAAGCTTTACAGACAAGCAAAAGGTAAGAGATTCAGCAACACCAAACCAGCTCTACAACAAATGCTAAAGGAATTTTTCTAAGTGGGAAACACAAGAGAAGAAAATGACTTACAAAAACAAGCCCAAAACAATTAAGAAAATCATCATATGAACATCCATATTGCTAATTACCTTAAAATGTAAATGGATTAAATGCTCCAACCAAAAGGTACAGGCTTGCTGAATGGATACAGAAACAAGACCCATATATATGTTCTCTACAACAGACCCACTTCAGACCTAGGGACACATACAGACTGAAAGTAAGGGGAAGGAAAAAGATATTCCATACAAATGGAAAGCAAAAGAAAGCTGGAGTAGAAATACTCATATCAGATAAAATAGACTTTAAAATAAAGAATGTTACAAGAGACAAGGGAGGACACTACAAAATGATCAAGGGATCAATCCAAGAAGAATATATAACAATTATAAATATATATGCACCCAACATAGGACCACCTGAATACATAAGGCAACTGGTAACAGCTATAAAATAGGAAATCAACAGTAACACAATAATAGTGGGGGACTTTAACACCTCACTTACACCAATGGACAGATCATCCAAAATGAAAACAAAAAAGGAAAAAGAAGCTTTAATTGACACAAGAGACCAGATAGATTTAATTGATATTTATAGGATATTCCATCCAAAAACAGCAGATTACACTTTCTTCTCAAGTGTGCATGGAACATTCTCCAGTATAGATCATATCTTGGGTCACAAATCCAGCCTCAGTAAGTTTAAGAAAATTGAAATCATATCAAGCATCTTTTCTGACCACAACGGTATGAGATTAGAAATAAGTCACAGGGAAAAAAACGTAAAAAACACAAACACATGGAGGCTAAACAATACACTACTTAATCACCAAGTGATCACTGAAGAAATCAAAGTGGAAATCAAAAAATACCAAGAAACAAATGACAATGAAAACCTGACGATCCAAAACCTATGGAATGCAGCAAAAGCAGTTCTAAGAGGGAACTTTATAGGTATACAAGCCTACCTCAAGAAATAAGAAAAATCTCAAATAAACAATCTAACCTTACACCTAAAGGAACTAGAGAAAGAAAAACAAATAAAACCCAAAGTTAGCAGAAGGAAAGAAATCATAAAGATCAGAGCAGAAATAAATTAAATACAAACAAAGAAAACAATAGCAAAGATCAATAAAACTAAAAGCTTGTTCTTTGAGAAGATAAAGAAAATTGATAAACCATTGGCCAGACACATCACAAAAAAGAGGGAGAGGACTCAAATCAATAAAATTAGAAATGAAAAAGAAGTTACAACAGACACCACAGAAATACAAAGCATCCTAAGAGACTACTACAAGCTATTCTATGCCAATAAAATGGACAACCTGGAAGAAATGGACAAATTATTAGAAAGGTATAACCTTCCAAGACTGAACCAGGAAGAAATAGAAAATATGAACAGACCAATCACAAGTAATGAAATTGAAACTGTGATTAAAAATCTTCCAAGAAACAAAAGCCCAGGAACAGATGGCTTCAAAGGTGAATTCTATCAAACATTTTGAGAAGAGCTAACACCCATCCTTCTCAAACTCTTGCAAAAAGTTTTAGAGGAAGGAAAACTCCCAAACTCATTCTTTGAGGCCACCATCACCCTGACACCAAAACCAGACAAAGACCCTACAAAAAAAGAAAATTACAGACCAATATCAATGACAATATAGAGGCAAAGATCCTCAACAAAATACTAGCAAACAGAATCTAACAACACATTAAAAGAATCATACACCATGATCAAGTGGGATTTATCCCAGGGATGCAAGGATTCTTCAATATATGCAAACCAATCAATGTGATACACCATATTAACAAATTGAAGAAAAAAATCCATATGAAAATCTCAATAGATGCAGAAAAAGCTTTTGACAAAATACAACACCCATTTATGATAAAAACTCTCTAGAAAGTTGGCATAGAGGGAACCTATCTCAACACAATAAAGCTCATATATGACAAACCCACAGCAAACATCCTTCTTAATGGTGAAAAACTGAAAGCATTTCCTCTAAGATCAGGAAAAAGACAAGGATGTCCACTCTCACCACTATTATTCAACATATTTTTGGAAGTCGTAGCCACGGAAATCAGAGAAGAAGAAGAAATAAAAGGAATACAAATTGGAAAAGAAGAAGTAAAACTGTCACTGTTGGCAGATGACCTGATACTATACATAGAAAATCCTCAAAATGCCACCAGAAAACTACTAGAGCTAATCAATGAATTTGGTAAAGTTGCAGGATACAAAATTAATGCACAGAAATCTCTTGCATTCCTATACACTAATGATGAAAAATCTGAAAGAGAAATTAAGGAAATACTCCCATTTACCACTGAAACAAAAATAATAAAATACCTAGGAATAAACCTACCTAGGGGGACAAAAGACCTGTATGCAGAAAACTATAAAACACTGATGAAAGAAATTTAAGATGATAACAACAGATGGAGAGCTATACCATGTTCTTGGGTTGGAAGAATCAATATTGTGAAAATGACTATACTACCCAAAGCAATCTACAGATTCAATGCAATCCCTATCAAATTACCAATGGCATTTTTTACAGAACTAGAACAAAAAAATCTTAAAATTTGTATGGAGACACCAAAGACCCCGAATAGACAAAGCAGTCTTGCGGGAAAAAACCGGAGCTGGAGGAATCAGACTCCCTAACTTCAGACTATACTACAAAGCTACAGTAATCCAGACAATATGGTACTGGCACAAAAACAGAGACATATATCAATGGAATAAGATATAAAGCCCAGAGATAAACCCACGCACCTATCATCAACTAATCCATGACAAAGGAGGCAAGGATATACAATGGAGAAAAGACAGTCTCTTCTATAAGTGGTGCTCGGAAAACTGGACAGCTACATGTAAAAGAATGAAATTAGAACATTCCCTAACACCATACACAAAAATAAACTCAAAATGGATTTGAGACCTAAATGTAAGACCGGACACTATAAAACTCTTAAAGGAAAACATAGGAAGAACACTCTTTGACATAAATCACAGCAAAATCTTTTTTGATCCACCTCCTAGAGTAATGGAAATAAAAACAAAAATAAACAAATGGGACCTAATGAAACTTCAATGTGTTTGCACAGCAAAGGAAACCATAAACAAGATGAAAAGACAACCTTCAGAATGGGAGAAAATATTTGCAAATGAATCAACGGACAAAGGATTAATCTCCAAAATATATAAACAGCTCATGCAGCTCAGTATTAAAGAAAGAAACAACCCAATCCAAAAATGGGCAGAAGACCTAAGTAGACATTTCTCCAAAGAAGACCTACAGATGTCCAAGAAGCACATGAAAATCTGCTCAACATCACTAATTACTAGAGAAATGCAAATCAAAACTACAGTGAGGTATCACCTCACACCAGTTAGGATGGGCATCATCAGAAAATCTGAAAACAAAAAATGCTGGAGAGGGTGTGGAGAAAAGGAAACCCTCTTGCACTGTTGGTGGGAATGTAAATCGATACAACCACTATGGAAAACAGTATGGAGGTTCCTTAAAAACCTAGAATAGAATTACCGTATGATCCAGCAATCCCACTCCTGGACATATACCCAGAGAAAATCATAATTCAAAAAAACACATGTACCCCAATGTTCATTGCAGCAGTTTTTACAATAACCAGGTCATGGAAGCAACCTAAATGCCCATCGACAGACGTATGAATAAAGAAGTTGTGGTACATATATACAATGGAATATTACTCAGCCATAAAAAATAATGAAATTGAGTCATTTGTTGAGACGTGGATGGATCTAGAGACTGTCATACAGAGTGAAGTAAGTCAGAAAGAGAAAAACAAATATTGTATATTAACACATGTATGTGGAACAAAGAAAAATGGTACAGATGAACTGGTTTTCAGGGCAGATGTTGAGACACAGATGTAGAGAACAAACGTATGGACATCAATGGGGGAAAGCTGCGGGGTGTTGTGATGGTGGTGTGCTGAATTGGGCAATTGGGATTGACCTGTATACACTGGTGTGTATAAAATTGATGACCAATAAGAACCTGCTGTATAAAAACATAAATAAAATAAAATTTAAAAATTAAAAAAATTATATAATGTACAAAACAAAGAGTGAAGTCTAAAGTAATGTATGGACATTAGTTAGTAATAATGTATCAATATTGGTTCATTAACTATAACAATTGCATTACGCTAATGTAAGATGTTAATAATAGGGAAAACTGGGCAGAGAGGTAAGGGGGTATGAGAACTCTGTCCTTTGTGCTTAATTTTTCTGTAAACCAGAAACTGCTCCAAAATAGTCTATTAACTTAAAAAACAAATCTAGACCTGCATACAAAACTTGCACGTAAATCTAACCACAGCAGCAATATTCATAAGCACCCCAAAGTGAAAATAACCCAAGTGGCCATTTTCTGTGAACAGATAAATGAAACAGTATATCTACACCATGGAACATTATTCAACCATAAAAGAAATTAAATACTGATACATGCTACAACATGGATGACCTTTGAAAACATGCTGAATAATTGTATGATTCCATTTGTTTGCAATGTCCAGACTAGGCAAATCTGTAGAGACAAAGTATATTAGTGGCTGCCTAGGGTTTGGAGAAATAGGGGAGTGAGTGACTTATAATAGATTCTTTTTCTTTTGTGGGAGTAGAAGAAAGTTTTGAAATTGATTGTGGTGGTAGTTGCATAACACAAGTAAAAAAAAAATACAACCCTCAGAATGTGAGAAAATATTTGCAAATGATGTGACTGACAACGAATTAGTCTCCAAATTTACAAAGAGTTCATATGGCTCAATATCCAAAAAACAAAGAACTCAATCAAAAAATGGGCAGATGTCCTAAATAGACATTTCTCTAAAGAAGACATACATATAGCTTAAAAGTACATGAAAAGATAGTCAACATCACTAACTATTAGAGAAATGTAAATCAAAATTACAATGAGGTATCACCTCTTACCAGTCAGAATGGCCATCATCAAAAAACCCACAAACAATAAATGCTGGAGAGGGTGTGGAGAAAAGGGAACCCTCTTACACTGTTAGTGGGAATGTAAATTAGTACAGCCGCTATGAAGAACAGTAGGGAGGTTCCTTATAAAACTAAAAATAGAACTACCATATGACCCAGCAATCCCACTCCTAGGCATATACCCAGAGAAAACCATAATTCGAAAAGATACATGCACCCTAATGTTCATTGCAGCACTATTTAAATCAATGTTTTAGAATCAATGTTTTTGAATCAATGTTTAATTCATAGTTTTGTTAAAACAAAAAGAAAATACTTGGTATCAAGTGCCTTAGGCAACATAGCACTACTTCTATAACACATCTCAAGGCAGGTATCTAAATTATAATCCAGCACTAAGAACTTTGTTGGAAACCTTTATTTTGCTCAAGTTCTTTGAGTATTGACACTTTTAAGTCTCTCATAACTACAGATGAAAATTACCAATTTAGAGTAAAATTTGTCATGAAGCCCTCTCTAGAAAACCTCCTCTTCCTCCTGGAGTGTTAGAAAATACATAAAAATTTAAAACACTCCATTCATTAGTACAATAATGGGACTTCTTTCCTGTCTATAGAAGTCCAGATATCAGGATGATGCTACTTATTTCTTCTAAGGAATGTTTGAAAACTCAAATAACAGGGTTTCTTTTAGGTCCCTTGCTATGATTAGAACATGTTGTGACCAATTAGTAACAGTGGCTTGATAATGGCCACCTAATCTGAACAACCAAGATTTCTGTACTGAGATTTAACAGAGATGCAAATTTGCTTTCCCAGTCTCCTTTTTATCAGTTGAAAAGCACTATAAAAATGGGTAAATGAGCATTTCATCTTCTATCATCTGAAAGAGGAAGTTATAAAATACCATACATATCTAGGTCAAGCTTCAGACTTTATTGTCTACTGTATAAACTATTACCAATCCCTACTTGGTATTTAGTACCCTTTAGAGTGGTATACCTGTAACTCCATTTGAACTTGTATATTAGAAATCAAAATTGCCCTATCCAAAGTAGTTCTTGCACTTCAAGCTTTATTAGAGTTGAAATCATTTTATTTACTCTTAGTATCTAGCTGCTTTGGCTTTTTTCACTAGCCAAGCATTCCCTTCATATGTAGATAAATCTAAATCAAGATACAATTTTATTTTTCCTTTGGGATTCCCTGTTTCTAGTTTCCATCATTTTCCATCCACAGTCAGAAGCAAAAGGAGAGTTATTCATCATGTGTCTTGATGTTCCTGATCAGCTAAAATTGACAACTATCTTTCCCAAGAAGGAGAACATGACTTAATTTTATTAATTTTCTCGGCATTTTCCTACTAATAGAGATTAAACCATTTAATGTATTCTCAATGAAAATATACTATAATTAAAATTAAATTATAACTTTTCTGATAAAAATCATATCTTACACTTCTATACCTTTGTAACCACCAAATAAGTCACAGGCCTGAATATATATGTGTTTAATAAATATTTGTTGAACAAATGAATGAGACCTCAAGAGTTAAACTGAGAAGCAGTAAGTTATAATGTTTCAGAATATACTCTTGGAAGTCAAACAATCTAAGTTTGAATCCCAGATTTGCTACTTATTAGCTTCTAAGGACAAGAAAAAACCACTTAACCTTCTTATCATTAGTTACCTCTATTGCCTACATGATATCTCCATTTACTTGACATATTAATTTGTATGTATAATAGATATCTCAAATTCAACATGTTCAAAAGTGAACTCCCACTCTTTCCCATTCTTCCTCTTCAAATCTGCTCCTGTTGCAGGAGAAATGAAGCCTCCTCCATACTTACTGAATATACATATATATGAATATAGGAATATATATATATATATATATATATATATATATATATATATATATATATATATATCTTGAGGGGTCTTACTGCAAAAGGGGAACAGATAAATAGAGAAGTATCTGGGATCAAGAGAGAGTATTTTCTAAGATTGAAGAAATAGCATATTACTTGTACACTAATGGAAATGACACAGAAGGGAAGGAAACACTTAAAATGAAGTAAGACTTCCCTGGTAGCTCAGTTGTTAAGAATTCGCCTGCCAATGCAGGGGACACGGGTTAGATCCCTGGTCCGGGAAGATCCCTCATGCTGTGGAGCAACAAAGCCCATGTGCCACACTACTGACCCTGTGCTCTAAAGCCCACAAGCCACAACTACTGAGCCCGAGTGCCACAACTACTGAAGCCCACGTGCCTAGAGCCTGTGATCCACAAAAAGAGAAGCCACCGCAATGAGAATCCCATGCACCACAAAAAAGAGTAGCCCCCACTCTCCACAACTAGAGAAAGCCCATGCGCAGCAATGAAGACCCAACGCAGCCAAAAATTTAAAAATAAATTTAAAATATAGGAGAAAGAAGAGAGAATTAGAGTGATGTCCCACGTTATCATCTGTTATAATGAGGTAAAGCAGAGTATGATGGATGCAGGTATTAGCACAGATACAGGTGTGGTAGGTGAAGGTTGTGAAGTTCTTTTCTGATTGTTGTAGTTTTCTCTGTGAAATAAGTGAGTTATTGTAATCTGTAGATTTCCTTGGGTATTATTTATATCTTTATAAATATTGTCTGGGGCTTCCCTGGTGGCGCAGTGGTTGAGAGTCTGCCTGCCGATGCAGGTGACACGGGTTCGTGCCCCAGTCCGGGAAGATGTCACATGCCACAGAGTGGCTGGGCCCGTGAGCCATGGCCACTAAGCCTGCGCGTCCAGAGCCTGTGCTCCGCAACGGGAGAGGCCACAATAGTGAGAGGCCTGCGTACCGCAAAAAAATAAATAAATAAATAAATAAATATATATATATATATATATATATATATATAGTCTGCCAGTCCATGAACGTGGTATATCTTTCCATTTATTTGTGTCTTCTTTAATTTATTTCAGCAAAGTTTTGTAGTTTTCAAGTCTCTCATCTTCTCGGTTAAGTTTATTACTAAGTATTTTAGTCTTTTTGATGCTATTATAAATGAAAAATTTTTCTCAAGTTCCTTTTTTGATTGTTCATTGTTAGTCTGTTGAAACACACTTGATTTACGTGTGTTGATTTTATGTCCTGCAACTTTTCTGAATTTGGTTATTAGTTCTAACAGTTTTGTGCTTATAGGACTTTCTACATGTAACATCATGTCATCTGTGAACAAAGATAATTTTATTTCTTCCTTTCAAATTTGGATTTCTTTTTCTTGCCTATTTGGCAACCATAGGGTTGAATAGAAGTGGTGAAAGTGGGCCTCCTTGTCTTGTTCCTGATTTTGAATGGAATGCTTTCACTCTTTCACCATTGAGTATGAATGTTAGTTATGGGTTCCTTACATACATATAGCTGATACAATTCATTGTACAGTAGAAACTAACACAACATTGTAAAGCAATTATACTCCAATTTTAAAAAAAAGAAAGTTTCCTTCTATTCATAGTTTGTCAGTATTTTTACCACAAAAAGATATTAAATTTTGGCAAATGCTTTTTCTCCATCAATAGAAACGATTATGTGGTCACGTGGTTTTTGCCCTTTGTTCTTTTAATGTTGTGTGTTAAACTGATTTTCGTATGTTGAATCATCTTTGCATTCAAGAAATAAATCTTACTTGGCCATGGAGAACAATCTTTTTAATGTGTTGTTGAATTCTGTTTGCTAGTATTTTGTTAAGGAATTTTGCATCAATTTTCATAAGGGGTATTGGGCTGTAGTTTTCTTTTCTTGTAGTGTCTTTTTCTGGCCTTGGATGTAAAATTAGGTTGTTTAAGATCTTTCTTGTCTTTTGATATATGTGCCTACAGCTATAAAATTTCCTTTTAAGACTGCTTTCACTGAATCTATTAGTTTGAGTATATTGTGTTTTCATCTTAATTTGTCTGAAGATACTTTCTAATTTACCTTTTTAATTGTTCTTTTCTTTCATGACTGCTTAAGAGTGTTTCTGATGAATTTGCACGTATTTGTATATTTTCCAGTTTCCCTGTGCTATTTATTTCTAGTTTCATTTTATTTTGATCAGAGAAGTTAATTTTTACTATTTAAGTCTTTCAAAATCTATTAAGATTTGTTTTGTGGCCTAATAAATGGTCTAATCCTGGAGAATATTATGTGTGCATTAAGAAAATATGTATTGTGCTGTTGTTGTGTAGAGTGTTCTTTATGTGTCTGTTAGATCCAATTAGTCAACAGTGTGGTTAAAGAACTGTTTCCTTATTGATCTTCTGTATGATTGTTCTATCCATTATTGAAAGTGAGGAGTTGAAGACATCTATTATTATTATAGAACTGCATCATTCTACCTTCAATTTTGTCAATGTTTGCTTCTCATATTTTAAAACTCTGATGTTTAGAGCACATATGTTTATAATTGTTATGTCTTCTTTGTGAGTTGATCATTTTATCAATATATAATGTCCTTATTTGCCTCTTGTAATAGTTTTTGACTTAAAGCTCATTTTGTCTGGCATTAGCATAGCCACATCTGCTTTATTTTGGTTACTCTTTAATGGAATATCCTTTTCCAACATTTCACTTTCTACATGTATATGTCCTTAGATCTAAAGTGAGTCTCTTATAGACATATAGTTAGATCTGTTTTTATATTCATTCTGCCAATTTTTGTCTTTTGAATGGACATTTAATCAAGTTACATAGAAAGTAAGTACTGACAGGGAAGGATTTACTTTTACAATTTTGTTTTCATTTTTTATATATCTTACAGCTTTTTGCCCTTCATTTCTTACATTACTGCTTTCCTTTGTGTTTAGCCGATATATTTAGTGATATATTTTGATTTCCTTCTCATTTCCTTTTCTGTGCTTTCTATAGATATTTTCTTTGTAAAAGTTATAACAACATATTTTAATTTTATACTAGAATAAATTCAATAGCATATAGAAATTTTATTTCCCCATCATTATAACTCCACTACACATTTTATGTTATTGGTATATACCTATTAACATAGATTTATTATTTATGCATATGTCTTTTAACTTCCATAGAAAATTAAATATGGAGTTATAAACCAAAATTACAAAATACTGGTTTTTATATTTGTCCATGTGTTTACCTTTATGGGAGATATTTATTTTTCATACGGCTCTCTATATCTTCTCTAATATGGTTTTTGAAAATTTCCATGTGAAAGGCAGTCACAGCATTTGTTCTAAGGTTTGGTTTCATAAATTCATAGACAGAAAATTTTCTACGATCATAAGTAGCCACTTTGTGGAAAATGAATGGTTGGGTGTTTGCAACTGTGAAAATATGAGCATATTTACTTTTAAACTTATAGTTATTTTTGAGTTTATTGATATAGTAATTTCAGGATTGTTTTTTCCAAAATTTAAAAATCTGTCTTTATCTTTCTATTAGGTCTAATACTGATGAAAATCAAAATAGAAGGGGATTCCCAATCATGACAGTAAAAGCTACACAAATATTACCTGTACTGTTCTGCAAGTCACTTTTTTTCCACTAACATTATGATTTTAAAGCCATCCTTCCATGTCAGTTCATACAGATTCACTTCATTCTATGCAGTTTTTGCATAATATTTTGATTAAAACTGTAAGAAGATGTAATTGTGTATACACTTTGAAAGAGGTTTGGAAGGATATACACTAAATTATTGATATTATGGGAGAAGAAAAGAAAAATACTCTTTATTACTTATACTTCTATACTGTTTGGATGTTTTTGTTTAAATATTTTATCATGAGCTAGTGTTATCTTTATAATTTAAAAGAGAAGAAATAAAAGAAACAAAGGTAACCTATAAATACAAAAACATTGAGTGAGCTGAAGCCTCAGTTGGCTACTTAAGCATGTGTTTCATAAAGTCTAATAATGAGAAAATCACTTTTACTCTTATTTTTCTAAGAAGGAAATTAACGCTCCAAATAAATGCTACATTCACGTAGCATGGATGAATAAAAATTGATGGCTGGAGAAAATAGGGGGGAGGGGAAGATGGCGGAAGAGAAAGACACGGAGATCAACTTCCTCCCCACAGATATACCAGAAATACATCTACACGTGGAGCAACTCCTACAGAACACCTAATGAATGCTGGCAGAAGATCTCAGACATCCCAAAAGGCAAGAAACTCCCCACGTACATGGGTAGGGAAAAAGAAAAAACAGAGACAAAAGAATAGGGATGGGACCTGCACCAGTGGGAGGGAGCTGTGAAACAGGAAAGGTCTCCAAACACTAGGAAGCCCCTTCCCAGGCGGGGACTGCAGGTGGCGGAGGAGGGACCTTCAGAGCCATGGAGGAGAGCACAGAAACAGGGGTGGGGAGGGCAAAGTGGGGAGATTCCCGCACGCAGGATCGGTGCCGACTGGCACTCACCAGCCCAAGAGGTTTGTGTGCTCACCTGCCTGGGTGGGCGGGACTGCGAGCTGAGGCTTGGGCTTTGGTTGGAGCACAGGGAGAGGACTGGGATTGGCTGCGTGAACACAGCGTGAAGGGGTTAGTGCACCACAGCTAGCCGGGAGGGAGTCTGGGAAAAGGTCTGGAGCTGCCGAAGAGGCAAGAGACTTTTTCTTCCCTCTTTGTTTCCTGGTGCGCAAGGAGAGGGGATTAAGAGCACTGGTTAAAGGAACTCCAGAGACGGGCACGAGCCGTGGCTAAAAGCGCGGACCCCAGAGACAGGCGGGAGACGTGAACGCTGCTGCTGATGTCAACAAGAAGCCTGTGTGCGAGCACAAGTCACTATCCACACCACTCTTTTGGGGAGCCTATGCAGCCTGCCACTGCCAGGTTCCCGGGATCCAGGGACAACTTCCCCGGGAGAACGCACGGCAGGCCTCAGGCTGGTGCAATGTCACGTTGGCCTGTGCTGCTGCAGGCTCGCTCCACATCCGTACCCCTCCCTCATCCAGGCCTGAGTGAGCCAGAGACGCCGAAGCAGCGGCTCTTTAACCCTGTCGAGTCTGAGCGAAAAGCAGACGCCCTCCAGTGACCTACACACACAGTCGGGGCCAAATCCAAATCTGAGTGCAGGGGACCTGTGGTAACAAAGAATAGAAAGGGAAATCTCTCCCAGCAGCCTCAGAATCAGCGGATTAAAGCTCCACACTCAACTTGATGTACCCTGCATCTGTGGAATATATGAATAGAAAATGAATCATCCCAAATTGAGGAGGTGGACTTTGAGAGAAAGATTTATGATTTTTTTCCAATTTTCCTCTTTTTCTGTGTGCATGAAAGGCTCTTGGTGCTGCATCCAGGAGTCAGTGCTCTGCCTCTGAGGTGGAAGAGCCAACTTCAGGACACTGGTCAACAAGAGACCTCCCAGCTCCACATAATATCAAATGGCGAAAATATCCCAGAGACCTCCATCTCAACACCAAGACCCAGCTTCACTCAACGACCAGCAAGCTACAGTGCTGGACACCCTATGCCGAATAACTAGCAAGACAGGAACACAGCCCCATCAATTAGCAGAGAGGCTGCCTAAAATCATAATAAGTCCACAGACACTGCAAAACACACCACCAGAAGTGGACCTGCCCACCAGAGAGACAAGATCCAGCCTCCTCCACCAGAACACAGGCACTAGTCCCCTCGACCAAGAAGCCTACACAACCCATTGAAACAAACTTAACCACTGGGGACAGACATCAAAAAAACGGGAACTACGAACCTGCAGCCTGCAAAAAGGAGACCCCAAACACAGTAAGATAAGCAAAATGAGAAGACAGAAAAACACACAGCAGATGAAGCAGCAAGATAAAAACCCACCAGACCTAACAAATGAAGAGGAAATAGGCAGTCTACCCGAAAAAGAATTCAGAATAATGATAGTAAAGATGATCCAAAATCTTGGAAATAGAATAGACAAAATGCAAGAAACATTTAACAAGGACCTAGAAGAACTAAAGATGAAACAAACAATGATGAACAACACAATAAATGAAATGAAAAATACTCTAGATGGGATCAATAGCAGAATAACTGAGGCAGAAGAACGGATAATTGACCTGGAAGATAAAAGAGTGGAAATAACTACTGTAGAGCAGAATAAAGAAAAAAGAATGAAAAGAACTGAGGACAGTCTCAGAGACCTCTGGGACAATATTAAACGCAACAACATTCGAATTATGGGGGTTCCAGAAGAAGAAGAAAAAAAGAAAGGGACTGAGAAAATATTTGAAGAAATTATACTTGAAAACTTCCCTAATATGGGAAAGGAAATAGTTAATCAAGTCCAGGAAGCATGGAGCATCCCGTACAGGATAAATCCAAGGAGAAACACAGAAAGACACATATTAATCAAACTGTCAAAAATTAAATACAAAGAAAGCATATTAAAAGCAGGAAGGGAAAAACAACAAATAACACATAAGGGAATCCCCATAAGGTTAACAACTGATCTCTCAGCAGAAACTATGCAAGCCAGAAGGGACTGGCAGGACATACTGAAAGTGATGAAGGAGAAAAACCTGCAAGCAAGATTACTCTACCCAGCAAGGGTCTCATTCAGATATGATGGAGAAATTAAAACCTTTACAGACAAGCAAAAGCTGAGAGAGTTCAGCACCACTAAACCAGCTTTACAACAAATGCAAAAGGAACTTCTCTAGGCAAGAAACAAAAGAAAAGGAAAAGACCTATAATAAGGAACCCAAAACAATTTAGAAAATGGGAACACAAACATACATATCGATAGTTACCTTAAATGTAAATGGACTAAATGCTCCCACCAAAAGACACAGACTGGCTGAATAGATACAAAAACAAAACCCATATATATGGTGTCTACAAGAGACCCACTTCAGACCTAGGGACACCTACAGACTGAAAGTAAGGGGATGGAAAATGATATTCCATGCAAATGGAAATCAAAAGAAAGCTGGAGTAGCAATTCTCATATCAGACAAAATAGACTTTAAAATACAGACTATTAGAAGAGACAAAGAAGGACACTACATAATGATCAAGGGATTGATCCAAGAAGAAGATATAACAATTGTAAATATTTATGCACCCAACATAGGAGCACCTCAATACATAAGGCAAATACTAACAGCCATAAAAGGGGAAATCGACAGTAACACATACATAGTAGGGGACTTTAACACCCCACTTTCACCAATGGACAGATGATCCAAAATGAAAATAAATAAGGAAACACAAGCTTTAAATGATACATTAAACAAGGTGGACTTAATTGATATTTATAGGACACTCCATCCAAAAACAACAAAATACACATTTTTCTCAAGTGCTCATGGAACATTCTCCAGGATAGATCACACCCTGGGCCACAAATCAAGCCTTGGTAAATTTAAGAAAATTCAAATTGTATCAAGTATCTTTTCCAACCACAACGCCATGAGACTAGATATTAATTACAGGAAAAGATCTGTCAAAAATACAAACACATAGAGGCTAAACAATACACTGCTTAATAAAGAATTGATCACTGAAGAAACCAAAGAGGAAATCAAAAAATACCTAGAAACAAATGAAAATGGAGACACAATGACCCATAAACTATGTGATGCAGCAAAATCAGTTCTAAGAGGGAAGTTTATAGCAATACAAGCCCACCTTAAGAAACAGGAAATGAATCGAATAAGCAATCTAACCTTGCACCTAAAGCAATTAGAGAAAGAAGAACAAAAAACCCCAGAGTTGGCAGAAGGAAAGAAATCATAAAAATCAGATCAGAAATAAATGAAAAAGAAATGAAGGAAACAATAGCAAATATCAATAAAACAAAAAGCTGGTTCTTTGAGAAGATAATCAAACTAGATAAACCATTATCCAGACTCATCAAGAAGAAAAGGGAGAAGACTCAAATCAATAGAAACAGAAATGAAAAAGGAGAAGTAACAACTGACACTGTAGAAATACAAAAGATCATGAGAGATTATTACAAACAATTATATGCCAATAAAATGGACAACATGGAAGAAATGGCAAAATTCTTAGAAATGCACAACCTGCCAAGACTGAATCAGTAACAAATAAAAAATATGAACAGACCAATCACAAGCACTGAAATTGAAACTGTGATTAAAAATCTTCCAACAAACAAAAGCCCAGGACCAGTTGGGTTCACAGGTGAACTCTATCAAACATTTAGAGAAGAGCTAACACCTGTCCCCAAACTCTTCCCAAATATAGCAGAGGGAGAAACAGTCCAAAATTCATTCTACAAGGCTACCATCACCTTGGTACCAAAACAGACAAGGATGTCACAAAGAACGAAAACTACAGGCCAATATCACTGATGAACATAGATGCAACAATTCTCAACAAAATAGTAGCAAGCAAAATCCAGCAGCACATTAAAAGGATCATACACCATGATCAAGTGGGGTTTATTCCAGGAATGCAAGGATTTTTCAATATACGCAAATCAATCAATGTGATAAACCATATTAACAAACTGAAGGAGAAAAAACATATGATCATCTCAATAGATGCAGAGAAAGCTTTTGACAAAATTCAACACCCATTTATGATAAAAACCCTGCAGAAAGTAGGCATAGAGGGAACTTTCCTCAACATAATAAAGACCATATATGACAAACCCACAGCAAACATCATCCTCAATGGTGAAAAACTGAAAGCATTTCCACTAAGATCAGGAAGAAGACAAGGTTGCCCACTCTCACCACTCTTATTCAATATAGTTTTGGAAGTTTTAGCCACAAAAATCAGAGAAGAAAAGGAAATAAAAGGAATCAAAATCAGAAAAGAAGAAGTAAAGCTGTCACTGTTTGCAGATGACATGATCCTATACATAGAGAATCCTAAAGATGCTACCAGAAAACTACTAGAGCTAATCAATGAATTTGGTAAAGTTGCAGGACACAAAATTAATGCACAGAAATCTCTTGCATTCCTATACGCTAATGATGAAACATCTGAAAGTGAAATCAAGAAAACACTCCCATTAACCATTGCAACAAAAAGAATAAAATATCTAGGAATAAACCTGCCTAAGGAGACAAAAGACATGTATGCAGAAAATTATAAGGCACTGATGAAAGAAATTAAGGAAGATACAAATAGATGGAGAGATATACCATGTTTTTAGATGGGAAGAATCAACATTGTGAAAATGACTCTACTACCCAAAGCAATCTACAGATTCAATGCCATCCCTATCAATCTATCACTGGCATTTTTCACAGAACTAGAACAAAAAAATTCACAATATATATGGAAACACAAAAGAACTCGAAAAGCCAAAGCAATCTTGAGAATGAAAAATGGAGCCGGAGGAATCAGGCTCCCTGACTTCAGACTATACTACAAAGCTACAGTAATCAAGACAATATGGTACTGGTAGAAAAACAGAAAGATATATCAATGGAATAGGACAGAAAACCCAGAGATAAACCCACACACATATGGTCACCTTATCTTTGATAAAGGATGCAGGAATGTACAGTGGAGAAAGGACAGCCTCTTCAATAAGTGGTGCTGGAAAAACTATACAGGTACATGTAAAAGTATGAGATTAGATCACTCCCTAACACCATACACAAAAATAAGCTCAAAATGGATTAAAGACCTAAATGTAAGGCCAGAAACTATCAAACTCTTAGAGGAAAACATAGGCAGAACATTCTATGACATCAATCACAGCAAGATCCTTTTTGACCCACCTCCCAGAGAAATGGAAATAAAAACAAAAACAAATGGGACCTAATGAAACTTCAGAGCATTTGCACAGCAAAGGAAACCATAAACAAGACCAAAAGACAACCCTCAGAATGGGAGAAAATATTTGCAAGTGAAGCAACTGACAAAGAATTAATTTCCAAAATTTACAAGCAGCTCATGCAGCTCAATAATAAAAAAACAAACAACCCAATCCAAAAATGGGCAGAAGACCTTAATAGACATTTCTCTAAAGTAGATACACAGACTGCCAACAAACACATGAAAGAATGCTCAACATCATTAATCATTAGGGAAATGCAAATCAAAACTACAATGAGATATCATCTCACACCAGTCAGAATGGCCATCATCAAAAAATCTAAATGAGATATCATCTCACACCAGTCAGAATGGCCATCATCAAAAAATCTAGAAACAATAAATGCTGGAGACATTGTGGAGGAAAGGGAACACTCTTGCACTGCTGGTGGGAATGTGAATTGGTACAGCCACTATGGAGAACAGTATGGAGGTTCCTTAAAAAGTACAAATAGAACTACCATATGACCCAGCAATCCCACTACTGGGCATATACCCTGAGAAAACCATAATTCAAAAAGGGTCATGTACCAAAATGTTCATTGCAGCTCTATTTACAATAGCTCAGAGATGGAAACAACCTAAGTGCCCGTCATCGGATGAATGGGTAAAGAAGATGTGGCACATATATACACCAGAATATTACTCAGCCATAAAAAGAAATGAAATTGAGCTATTTGTAATGAGATGGACAGACCTAGAGTTTGTCATGCAGAGTGAAGTAAGTCAGAAAGAGAAAGACAAATACCATATGCTAACACATATATATGGAATTTAAGAAAAGAATGTCATGAAGAACATAGGGTAAGACAGGAATAAAGACACAGACCTACTGGACACTGGACTTGAGGATACGGGGAGGGGGAATGGTGAGATGTGACAAAGTGAGAGAGAGGCATGGACATATATACACTACCAAACTTAAGGTAGATAGTTAGTGGGAAGCAGCCGCATAGCACAGGAAGATCAGCTCAGTGCTTTGTGTGTGCCTGGAGCGGTGGGATAGGGAGTGTGGGAGGAGGGAGATGCAAGAGGGAGGAGATATGAGGACATAGGTATTTGTATAACTGATTCACTTTGTTATAAAGCAGAAATTAACACACCATTGTAAAGCAATTATACCCCAATAAAGATGTTTAAAAAAGGTAGAAATTAGTAATTGCTGGCAAATACATGGAGAAATTAGAACCATATATTCTATGTTTGGTGGGAATGTAAAATAGTGTATTCACTTTGGAAAGTAGTCAGGCAGTTTCTGAAATTGTTAAAAAGAGGAACTGTATGAACCAGCAATTCATAGATATATACCCAAGAGAAATAATAACATATGTCCACACCAAAGAAAAAAAAATGATGGCTGGACTTACCTTGCTTAACTGAACTCTCTTTAAATCATGTTATCATAGAAGAGTATGGGGAAGGCTCCTTACATGCATGAACTCATGAATGACTCAAATGTATTTTAAAGGAAATGTGAAACTAGAATAATTGCCTAGCATGTAAAGACAATCAATATATTTTGGTTAAATGAATGAAAAAAAGGGAAGTTCACCAGCACCAAAATATTCAGAAATGTTACCCCTCATCAGAGCTGGGGGAAAATACTTCATTATCACCACAATTCTTACTATCATCATCTCATGAGAATTTCTGTTTTCTTTTTTCCCCTGGAGGACTACAACTTTTCTTTGGTTATACCTCTGTACAGGGCAGAATTTTCAATTTGCTATCATTAAACTAAACATATCTACCCACTTTTTACTTGTTCTCATTGATATAAAAACAATATTAATGATAAGAAATGGTAGGAATTTGATTAGATGACTTTTATAAGCACAACTCCCTTCAGAAATATCCAGTCTGGCAGAGACCTTCAAGATGGCAGAGGAGTAAGACATGGAGATCACCTTCCTCCCAACAAATACATCAGAAATACATCCACATGTGGAACATCTCCTACAGAACACCTACTGAACGCTGGCAGAAGACCTCAGACTTGCCAAAAGACAAGAAACACCCCACATACCTGGTTAGGGCAAAAGAAATAAGAGAGACAAAGAATAGGAATGGGACCTGCACCTCTGGAAGGCAGCTGTGAAGGAGGAAAAGTTTCCACACACTAGGAAGCCCCTTCACTGGCAGAGACGGGGTGGGGGTGATGGGGATAAGCTTTGGAGCCACGGAGGAGAGTGCAGCATCAGGGGTGCCGAGGGCAAAGCAGAGAGATTCCCTCACAGAGCATCGGTGCCGACCAGCACTCACCAGCCTGAGAGGCTTCTCTGTTCACCCTCCAGGATGGGTGGGGGCTGGGAGCTGAGGCTCTGGCTTTGGAGGTCAGATTTCAGGGAGAGGATTGGGGTTGGCTGCATGAACACAGCCTGAAGGGGGCTAGTGCGCCACAGCTAGCCAGGAGGGAGTCCGGGAAAAAGTCTGGAACTGCCTAAGAGGAAAAATACCATTTTTGGGGGGTGCACAATGAGAAGGGATTCAAAGCATCGCCTAAACGAACTCCAGATAGGGGCATGGGCCGCAGCTATCAGCGCGGACACCAGAGACGGACATGAAACTCTAAGGCTGCTGCTGCAGCCACCAAGAAGCCTGTGTGCAAGCACAGGTCACTATCCACACATCCCCTCACAGGAGCCTGTGCAACCCACCACTGCAAGGATCCCATGATCCAGGGACAACTTCCCCAGGAGAACACACGGCATGCCACAGGCTGTTGCAACGTCACAGCGGCCTCTGCTGCTTCAGGCTTGCCCGACATTCTGTACCCCTCCCTCCCCCCAGCCTGAGTGAGCCAGAGCCCCTAATCAGCTGCTCTCTTAACCCAGTACTGTCTGAGTGAAGAACAGACGCCCTCAGGTGGCCTACACGCAGAGGCAGGGACAAATACAAAGCTGAATCCCAGGAGCTATGTGAACAAAGAAGAGAAAGGGAAATTTCTGGCAGCAGCCGCAGGAGTAGCAGATTAAATCTCCACAATCAACTTGATGTACCTTGCATCTCTGGAATACCTGTATAGACAACGAATCATCCCAAAATTGAGGTGGTAGATTTGGGAGCAACTGTAGGCTTAGGGTTTGCTTTCTGCATCTAATTTGTTTCCAGATTTATGTTTATCTTAGTTTAGTATTTAGAGTTTATTATCACTGGCATATTACTTTATTGATTTGGTTGCTCCATTCATACTTTCTTTTTATATATAAATATATATAATTTTTTTCCTATTTCTCTTTTTGTTAGCATGTAGGTGTATGCTTCCTTCTGTGATTTAGTCTGTAGAGTTTTCCTTTTACCATTTGTCCTAGGGTTCTGTCTGTCTATTTTTCTTTTTTTTTTATTTTGGTATAGTTTTTAGCACATGTTATCATTGATGGATTTGTTTTTTGGTTTGGTTTCTCTCTTCTTTCTTTCTTTCTTTTATAACTTTTTTATTTTTAATAATTATTTTTTATTTTAATTCTTTTCTTTTCTTTCTTTCTTTCTTTTTTTCTCCCTTTTCATCTGAGCCATGTGGCTGATAGGGTCTTGGTGCTCTGACTGAGTGTCAGGCTTGTGTCTCTAAGGTGGTAGAGCCAAGTTCAGGATATTGGTCCACTAGAGACCTCCCGGCTCCACATAATATCAAATGGAGAAAGTTTCCAAGAGAACTCCATCTCAATGTTAACACCCACCTCCACTCAATGAAGAGCAAGATACAGTGCTGGCCAACCTAAGCCAAACAATCAACAGGACAGGAACACAACCCCACCTATTAGCACAGCGGCTGCCTAAAATCATAATAAGGTCTCAGACACCCCAAAACACACCACCAGACGTGGTCATCACCACCAGAAACACAAGATCCAGGCTCATCCACGAGAACACAGGCACTAGTCCCCTCCACGAGGAAGCCTACACAACCCACTGAACCAACCTTAGGCACTGGGGGCAGACACCAAAAACAACAGGAACTACAAACCAGCAGCCTGTGAAAATGAGACCCTAAATACAATAAGTTAAGCAAAATGAAAAGACAGAGAAACACACAGCAGATGAAGGAGCAAAGTAAAAACCCACCAGACCAAAAAAATGAAGAGGAAATAAGGAGTCTACCTGAAAAATACATCAGAGTAATGATAAAGATGTAGTAAAGATGATCCAAAATCTTGGAAATAGAATGGAGAAAATACAAGAAATGTTTAACAAGGACCTATCAGAACTAAAGAGCAAACAAACAATGATGAACAACACAAAAATACGAAATTAAAAATTATCTGGAAGGAATCAAGAGCTGAATAACTGAGGCAGAAGAATGGATAAGTGACCTGGAAGATAAAATAGTAGAAAAAAGTACTGCAAAGCCAAATAAAGAAAAAAGAATGAAAATAATTGAGAACAGTATTAGAGACGTTTGGAACAACATTAAATGCACCAACATTCGAATTATAGGGGTCCCAAAAGAAGAAGAGTAAGAGAAAGGGACTGAGAAAATATTTGAAGAGATTATAGCTGAAAACTTGCCTAATATTGGAAAGGAAATAGTCAATCAAGTCCAGGAAGTGCAGAGAGTCACATACAGGATAAATCCAAGGAGAAACATGCCAAGATACATATTAACCAAATAATCAAAAATTAAATACAAAGAAAAAGTATTAAAAGTAGCAAGGGAAACACAGCAAATAGCATACAAGGGAATCCGCATAAGGTTAACAGCTGACCCTTCAGCAGAAAGCCTGCAAGCCAGATGGGAGTGGCAAGACATACTTAAAGTGATGAAAGGGAAAAATATACAACCAAGATTTCTCTACCCAGCAAGGATCTAACTCAGATTCGACAGAGAAATTAAAACATTTACAGAAGAAGCAAAAGCTAAGAGAATTCAGCACCACCAAACCAGCTTTACAGCAAATGCTAAAGGAACTTCTCTAGACTAGAAACACAAGAGAAGGAAAAGACCTACAGTAACAAAACCAAAACAATTAAGAAAACTGTAATAGGAACATACATATCGATAATTACCTTAAATGCAAATGGATTAAATGCTCCAACCAAAAGACATAGACTGGCTGAATGGATACTAAAACAAGAGCAATATATATGCTGTCTACAAGAGACCCACTTCAGACCTAGGGACACATACAGACTGAAAGTGAGGGGATGGAAAATGATATTCCATACAAAAGGAAACCAAAAGAAAGCTGGAGTACCAATTCTCATATCAGACAAAATAGACTTTAAAGTAGAGATCATTACAAGAGACAAGAAGGACACTACATAATGATCAAAGGATCAATCCAAGAAGAAGATATAACACTTGTAAATATTTATGCACCCAACATAGGAGCACCTCAAAACATAAGGCAAATGCTAGCAGCCATAAAAGGGGAAATCAGCAGTAACACATTCATAGTAGGGGAATTTAACACCCCAGTTTAACCAATGGACAGATCATGAAAAATGAAAATAAATACCAAACACAAGCTTTAAATGATACATTAAATAAGATGGACTTAATTGATATTTATAGGGCATTCCATCCAAAAACAACAGAATACACTTTCTTCTCAAGTGCTCATGGAACATTATCCAGGATAGATCATATCTTGGGTCACAAATCAAGCCTTGGTAAATTTAAGAAAACTGTAATCATATCAATTATCTTTTTCAACCACAACACTATTTGACTAGGTATCAATAACAGGAAAAAAATCTGTAAAAAATACAAACACATGGAAGCTAAACAATACACTACTTAATAACCAAGAGATCACTGTAGAAATCAAAGTGGATATCAAAAACTATCTAGAAACAAACGACAATGAAAACATGATGACCCAAAACCTATGGGATGCAGAAAAAGCAGTTATAAGAGGGAAGGTTATAGCAATACAATCCTACCTTAAGAAACAAATCCTTTTTAACCCACCTCCTAGAGAAATAGAAATAAAAACAAACAGATGGGACCTAATGAAACTTAAAAACTTTTGCACAGCAGAGGAAAACGTAAACAAGATGAAAAGATAACCCTCAGAATAGGAGAAAATATTTGCAAATGAAACAACTGACAAAAGATTAATCTCCAAAATTTACAAGAAGCTCATGCAGCTCAATATCAAAAAAGCAAACAACCCAATCCAAAAATGGGCAGAAGGATCTTGCTGTGATTTATGTCATAGAGTGTTCTGTCTATGTTTGCCTCTAAGAGATTTATAGTGTCTGGCCTTACATTTAGGTCTTTGGTTTTTTTTTGTGTGTGTGTGTGATACGCGGGGCTGTCACTGCTGTGGCCTCTCCCGTTGCAGAGTACAGGCTCCGGACGCGCAGGCTCAGTGGCCATGGCTCACGGGCCCAGCCGCTCTGCGGCATGCGTGATCTTCCCAGACTGGGGCACGAACCCGCGTCCCCTGCATCGGCAGGTGAACTCTCAACCACTGCGCCAACAGGGAAGCCCATCTTTGATCCATTTTGAGCTTATTTTTGTGTATGGTGTTAGGGAGTGTTCTAATTTCATTCTTTTACATGTAGCTGTCCAGTTTTCCCAGCACCACATATTGAAGAGGCTGTCTTTTCTAGATTGTATATTCTTGCCTCCTTTATCAAAAATAAGGTAACCACATGTGCATATGTTTATCTCTGGGCTTTCTATCCTGTTCCATTTGTCTATATTTGTTTTGTGCCAGTATCATACAGTCTTTATTACTGTAACATTGTAATACAGTCTGAAGTCTAGGAGCCTGATTCCTCCAGCTCCATTTTTTTTTAAACATCTTTATTGGGGTATAATTGCTTTACAATGGTGTGTTAATTTCTGCTTTATAACAAAGTGAATCAGTTATACATATAAATATGTTCCCATATCTCTTCCCTCTTGCGTCTCCCTCCCTCCCACACTCCCTATCCCACCTCTCCAGGCGGTCACAAAGCACGAAGCTGATTTCCCTGTGCCATGTGGCTGCTTCCCACTAGCTAACTACCTTACGTTTGGTAGTGTATATATGTCCATGCCTCTCTGTCGCCCTGTCAAAGCTCACCCTTCCCCCTCCCCATATCCTCAAGTCCATTCTCCAGTAGGTCTGTGTCTTTATTCCTGTCTTACCCCTAGGTTCTTCATGACATTTTTTTTTCTTAAATTCCTTATATATGTGTTAGCATACGGTATTTGTCTTTCACTTTCTGACTTACTTCACTCTGCATGACAGACTCTAGGTCTATCCACCTCATTACAAATAGCTCAATTTTGTTTCTTTTTATGTTTCTTTTTATGTTTCTTTTTCCAGTGTATATATGTGCCACATCTTCTTTATCCATTCATCCGATGATGGGCACTTAGGTTGTTTCCATCTCCAGGCTATTGTAAATAGAGCTGCAATGAACATTTTGGTACATGACTCTTTTTGAATTTTGGTTTTCTCAGGGTATATGCCCAGTAGTGGGATTGCTGGGTCATATGTTAGTTTTATTTGTAGTTTTTTAAGGAACCTCCATACTGTTCTACATAATGGCTGAACCAATTCACATTCCCACCAGCAGTGCAAGAGTGTTCCCTTTCCTCCACACCCTCTCCAGCATTTATTGTTTCTAGATTTTTTAATGATGGCCATTCTGACTGGTATGCGATGATATCTCATTGTAGTTTTGATTGGCATTTCTCTAGTGATTAATGATGTTGAGCATTCTTTCATGTGTTTGTTGGCAATCTGTATATCTACTTTGGAGAAATGTCTATTTAGGTCTTCTGCCCATTTTTGGATTGGGTTGTTTGTTTTTTTGTTATTGAGCTGCATGTGCTGCTGGTAAATTTTGGAAATTAATCTTTTGTCAGTTGCTTCATTTGCAAATATTTTCTCCCATTCTGAGGGTTGTCTTTTGGTCTTGTTTATGGTTTCCTTTGCTGTGCAAATGCTTTGAAGTTTCATTAGGTCCCATTTGTTTATTTTTGTTTTTATTTCCATTTCTCTGGGAGGTGGGTCAGAAAGGATCGTGCTGTGAATTATGTCATAGAGTGTTCTGCCTATGTTTTCCTCTAAGAGTTTGATAGTTTCTGGCCTTACATTTAGGTCTTTAATCCATTTTGAGCTTATTTTTGTGTATGGTGTTAGGGAGTGGTCTAATCTCATACTTTTACATGTAGCAGTCCAGTTTTCCCAGTACCACTTATTGAAGAGGCTGTCTTTTCTCCACTGTGCATTCCTGCCTCCTTTATCAAAGTTAAGGTGTGTGGGTTTATCTCTGGGCTTTCTATCCTGTTCCATTGATCTATATTTCTGTTTTTGTGTCAGTACCATACTTTCTTGATTACTGTAGCTTTGTAGTAGTCTGAAGTCAGGGAACCTGATTCCTCCAGCTCCATTTTTCTTTCTTAAGATTGCTTTGGTTATTTGAGGTATTTTGCGTTTCCACACAAATTGTGAAATTTTTTGTTCTATTTCTGTGAAAATCACCATTGGTAGTTTGACAGGGATTGTATTGAATCTGTAGATTGCTTTGGGTAGTAGAGTCATTTGCACAATGTTGATTCTCCAATAAAAGAACATGGTATCGCTCTCCATCTGTTTGTATCATTTTTAATTTCTTTCATCAGTGTCTTATAGTTTTTTGCATACAGGTTTTCTGTCTCCTGAGGTAGATTTATTGCTAGGCATTTTATTGTTTTTGTTGCAATGGTAAAAGGTAATTTCACGTTCGAATTTTTCATTCATTGGAATGCAAGAGATTTCTGTACATTAATTTTGCATCCTGCTACTTTACCAAATTCATTGATTAGCTGTAGTAATTTTCTTATAGCATCTTTAGGATTCTCCATGTATAGTATCATGTATATAGTATCATGTATAGTATCATATCATCAACAGATGAACGGATAAAGAAGATGTGGCACATATATAAATTGTAATAGTATTCAGCCATAAAAATAAATGTAATTGAATTATTTGTAGCGATTTGGATGGGCATAGCGTCTGTCATGCAGAGTGAAGTAAGTCAGAAAGAGAAAAACCAATACTGTATGCTCACACATATATATGGTATGTTAAAAGAAAAAGTTGTTTTGAAGAACCTAGGGGCAGAACAGGAATAAAAATGCAGAGAATGGACTTGAGGACAGGGGCAGAGTGAAGGGTAAGCTGGGACAAAGTGAGAGAGTGTTATGGACTTATATATACTACCAAATGTAAAATAGATAGCTAGTGGGAAGCAGCCACATAGCACAGGGATATCAGCTCGGTGTTCTGTGACCACCTAGAGGGGTGGGATAGGGAGGGTGGGAGGGAGACCTAAGAGGGAAGATATATGGAGATATATGTATATGTAAAACTGATTCACTTTGTTGTAAATCAGAAACTAACACACCATTTTAAAGCAATTATACTCCAATAGAGATGTTAAAAAAATAGAAAGATCTATGCGTATGCATATTTGCTATACTGATTTGTATGTTAAATTGAAAAAAAGAAACAATCATAATGCACAACAATGATTGGTTAAATAAATGATGGTAATAAAAGAGGTAATAATAATAACAAAAGGAAACAACCATTCCAATTCCTTCCTTTCTAAAAATGTTCAATTTTCTATTGAATAAAGATATTCCCAGTGTTAAAAATTTTTCTAGAAGAATGTAGGTAATCTTTTAAAGTATAGATACATTTTTCTTCTGATATGAACTTGAGTCATTGAATGGCACTAAGCATATAATTAATTAAAGTCAGATTGCCCTGATCTGTGAAAACTCGTAGAATTAATGTCACAACCAGAGGCTCCACCTCTGGGAATTAATTGTCCTCGAGAAAATAATAATTTTTCCCAATATTTAACAATTGATTTTTTTTTTCCAAAATTGAAATCAATGCGAATCTTCTCTAGTAGAGTCTGAGGGCTTGAGGTGAGAGGTGTGTATGAATGGGATGTGTTTGGTTAAAAGAAAATGTAGGAAGCAAAGGCAACTTAGCTGACAACATGACAACTTAGATTTAGAAAGTGATCTAAGTGGGCAACTTACATCTGCCCATCCCATGAGCAGATCTTCACTTTCTGTTTCACTACTAAAATTACTGGATCATGGAAGATAATTGCAAAAAACAATAATTTTCACTCCATTTTGGATCTCCCACATTAAGACTCTGCATTAGGAGACTAACCTTCCCACTCTATGTACCCAAATTATGTTCCGTTTACAAGATTAGCCAAAGATTAGCTACAATTTACTTGCTATTAATGATATATATTTTGCTTAAAGTAGGAATGCAAAGGTTTGGAAGAAAAGATATAGTCTTTATCTCATGGCATGTATATTGTAGTTAGTAAAGCAGATATTGATTTTTAATTACAAATATAAATGTGTGTAATTACAAACTGAGATGAGCACTGTAAAGAAATGTTACTCAGTTCTTTAAAATCATATAACAATAAACCTGACCTAGAATTGTGTGTGTGTGTCCCAGATGTGGTGGGATAAAGAAGCTATCAGAGAAGATATCCTTGAGGAAGTAACAGATCTGAAAGTGAAGGCATAGTAGAGGCAAACTAGGTTAAAAAATGGTGGATTGTGGATAGATGGGTAGAAATGGAGCACTTAAGATGGAGAGAATAGACTGTTCATATATTCTGTAGCAGGAGGTAGCATGGCATATCAGAGAAGCTACAAAACGTCTAGAGGCAACTCTACACACATAAATTTGACACTTTATGTGAAGTGAATCAGTTCCTCAAAAACCACAAAATACCACAGATCACCAAAATAAAAATGATAATTTGAATAGTCCTATATCTAGTAAGAAAAATTTAATTTTTAATTTAATTACACAACAAAAAATATATAGACCAAAATGTTTCAATGGAAAATTCCATCAAACATTTAAAGAGGAGTTAATACCACTTCTATATCATCATTTCCAGAAAACGGAATTGGAGGCAACACTTCTAGATTAATTCTATGAAACCAGTATTACTCTGTTACCAAATACAGACAAGGAAAGCACAAAAATATAACTACAGACCAACACAGTTGCAAAAATATTTGACAAAATATTAGAAAATAAAATTCAGTGATATATTAAAAAATTATACACCATGACCAAGTGCAGTTTACTCCAGATATGAACGCAGATATGTCTTTCCCCTTATTTGTACCTTGTTTGATTTATTTCACTGACACTTTGTAGTTTTTGCCATTCATGTACTATCTACATTTTATTAGATTTACACCTAGGCATTTCAGTCCTTGAGTATCGTAAAAGGTATTATATTTAAATTTTTTGATGTCTATGTATTCAATTCCAGTTTATAGGGAAAAATGAGTTTTGTAATTACATCTTCTTTCCTACGGCATTGCTGAAATCACATACTACTTCTAGGTATTTGTAGATTCATTGGGATATTTTATGTAGATAAATTTTACCTTCTGCAAATATGGAGAGTTTTGTTTCTTCCTTTCAAATATATGTTTTTATTTTTTATTCCTTTTTCTTGCCTTATTGCACTGACTAGAAATTCCAGTGCTATTTTGAATAAGTGATGAGGGAGAGGACATTCTGACCTTATTCCTGATCTTAGTGGGAAAGCATTCAGTCCTTTATGATTAATTATAACATTTGCTATAAATTCTTTTTGTAGATGCTCTTTATATGGTTTTATAGGTTTTTTTTCCTTTTTAGCTTGTTAATATAGTGGATTATTTGATTGGTTTTTGAATATTGGATCAGCCTTGCATATCTGGAAGATTCAGTATATGATAATGTAAATTCTCCACCACAGTTATACAGATTTAATGGAATACTTAAAACACCAGCAAGAATTTTTGTAGATATAGATAAGATTATAAAAGAATTTATATGCAAAAGCAGAGGAACTAGAATAGCTAAAACAATTTGAAAAATAAGAATAAAGTGAGAATAATTGACTACACTATTTCAAGAGTTATTATTTAACTATAGTAATCAGGACTTCACAGCATTGATGGAAGGATAGACAGAGAGATCAATGGTACAGAACAACAATCGAGAAATAGATTCACACAAGCATGCCCAACTGATTTTCCATAAAGTTGCAAAAGCAATTCAATGGAGGAAGTAAAGTCTTTCAACAAATGGTGCTGGAACACATGAATATCTATAAGCAAAAAATATGAATCTTGACCCAAACCTCACTTTTTATATAAAGATTCACTAGAAAGTGATCATGGACATAAAGTAAAGTAGAAAAATAAAGTTTTTTTCCTTGAAAATAAAGAGACATTTATGGGGTTCTAGGGCCAGGAAAAGAGTTCTTAAACTTGACACCAAAAGCACAATCTATAAAAGGAATATTTGATA
This sequence comes from Leucopleurus acutus, assembly GCF_964270905.1. Taxonomy (NCBI): domain Eukaryota; kingdom Metazoa; phylum Chordata; class Mammalia; order Artiodactyla; family Delphinidae; genus Leucopleurus; species Leucopleurus acutus. The sequence continues at coordinate 73,083,075 of NC_139148.1, forward strand.
AATTGGATTTCTTAAAATTAAAAACTTATGTTTTGTAAAAGAGCCTGTGAAAAGCATAAGAAGTCAGACCACAGTGTGGGAGAAATATTTGCAAACCACATATGTGACAAAAGATGAGGACCTAGAACATATAAATAATCCTCAAAACTAAACAGGCAAATTGTTAGGAGAATAAACCCCGTGTTAAATGTTCTTTACTGCAATACAATAATATAAAATTTAAAAATAACAGGAGAGAATAACCCTGAATTGTCCAATTAGAAAAAGAGCAAAAGAAAAGAATAGACATTTTATCAAAGAAGATATACATATGGAAAATGAGCACATGAAAAGATCATTATCCATCAAGGAAATGATGAAAACCACAATGAAATATCACTACCCTCCTATTAATGGCTGAAACAAAAAATAGTGACAATACCAAATGCTAACAAGGATGCAGAGAAACTGGACCACTCTTACATGTTGATTGCAATGTAAAATGGTACAACCACTCTGGAAAATAGTTTGGCAGTCTCTTAAATAGTAAACATCCAACTACCATATAACCCAGCAGTTACACTTTTATGCCTTTTTTTCCAAAAAATTAAAAACACAGATCCACACAAAAATCTGTACACAAATGTTCATAGAAGCTTTATTCATAATATTCAAAACCTGGAAACAACCCAGATCTCCTTTTATGGATGTAGGTTTTAAGTAACTGTGGTACATCCATACCATGGATTACTTTCATTAATGAAAAAAAATAAACTCTTGATAAACACTAAAACTTGGATAAATATACAGAGATTTATGCTAAATGAAAGAAGGCAATCCCAAAAGTTTACCAAAAGTGTCATTCTATATATACAATATTTTTTAGCAGACAGTGATGGCAAAAAGGCAGGAGGAGGGAAGTGTGTATGGCTATAAAAAGACAAGAAGACAGATCCTTGTGACAGACACAGTTTCTATTTTGACAGTAACAATGTCAATATTCTGATTTTGATATTATACTATAGTTGTACAGGATGGTACCATTGTGAGAAGCTGAGTAAAGTAGGCATGGCATCTCTCTGTACTATTTCTTGCATCTGCATGTGAATCTACAATTATCTTTAAAAGTATGTTTAATTTAAAAATGTCTCTGGTGCATGTGAAGAATGGAGTTCAAGGAGGTCAGATTAGTTGCAATAGGAAACTATTGAGTAATTCTAAAACCATTGAGTAATGTTAGACCTAATATGATTATCAACAAGTATGGTAGCAGTAGAAATGGAGAGAAATGGATCGATTCAAGAGGTATAAAAGGGGTACAAGTAGCTGGATTTGGTGATGGACTAGATATGGGGAGTGGGAGAAGAGGGAATGTCAAGGATGAGTTCATTCTAGGTTTCTGACGTGTAGAAAACTCTTGAAGAGGACAAAGTATATATTGGGGGTGGCAGAGGCCACAGATAAGTGGTACAGCTATATTATTATGTATCAGCTAAATATCAAGCCCACCAAGAGCTATATAGGTCCAGGAAACCAGAGAAATTTTTATGATAGAAAAGAAAGATTTAGTGTGCTTAAAATCAGGAAGATCCAGCTGACAGAGAGAGAGAGAGAGAGAGAGAATAAATACATGGGAATGAACATTTACTAATAGTTGAAAGATATTACCCTCGTTTATTTAAATGAGTAACTGGATTCAGATTGGCTAATGATCAGTCACCAGGTAGCAAATGGAAGATCCTCGATGAAAATTTATGTCTATTTGACTTTTGAGATATTAATCACACTGATTTCCTATGAATTATCTTCTAACAAAAAATAACATCAGTGATCTATCTCTTAATATTAGATTTTAGGAGCAGCTTCTTCATTAACATAGAAAAGGAATTAGGAAATATTCTGATTCACTGAATTTAGACATTTCTTTGTTAACATTCAAGTGTGTATACCAGTTCAGTAATGATTCTTTCAAAGTAAAAAGTATCATTTACATTTTGAGAGAGCAGATTCACCAGAATCACATAGAATCTTGCATTTCTTTATCCTTAATATTCCTTTTAACTCAGTGTGAACAAATTAAAGAGTTGTGCTTGAGGTACGACTTGATGAGTTAACAACAAAATGAAATATAGAAACATTGCCTTGAACTGAGCCCTTTCTTTTAATAAAAGAATAAAAACAATTTACATGTATTATTACTACTGATATGTTTGGCTTATTTATGCTATTTTATTTTGTTTTATTATTTGTTTGTTATTATTTGTTTGTAACGCTTGGATACAATGCTTTCATTTCAATTTTTTCTTTCCATTTCTGGATTGACCAAATTTATTTTTTTCCTTAGTGGTTTGAAAAATATAAAAAATTATATCTATTCTTCCAGTGATTAACTTAAAATTTTATTTTTTTAATTTTTAAAATGTTTTACAGTAGGTCTTCATTGGTTAACTATTGTAAATATAGCAGTGTGTACGTGTTAATCCCAAACTCCCAGTCTATCACTCTCCACACACTCCCCCCGGTAACCATAAGTTCACTCTCTAAGTCTGTGAGTCTGTTTCTGTTTTGTAAATAAGTTTATTTGTATCATTATTTTTAGATTCCACATATAAGCGATATCATATGATATTTGTCTTTCTATGTCTGACTTACTTCAGTTGGTATGATCATCTCCAGGTTCATCCATGTTGCTGCAAATGGCATTATTTCATTCTTTCTTATGGCTGAGTAATATTTCACTGTATATATGTATCACATCCTTTTTATCTGTTCATCTGTTGACAGACATTTAGATTGCTTCCTTGTCTTGGCTATTGTAAACAGTGCTTCAATGAACACTGGGGTGAATATACCCTTTCAAAACATGTTTTTCTCCAGATATATGCCCAGGACTGGGATTGCTGTATCATATGGTAGCTCTATTTTTACTTTTTAAAGGAACCTCTATACAGTTCTCCATAGTGGCTATACCAATTTACATTCCCTCTAATAGTGTAGGAGGGCTCGCCTTTCTCTACACCCTCTCCAACATTTATATTTGTAGATTTTTAGATGATGGCCATTCTGACCAGTGTGAGGTGATATCTCATGGTAGTTTTGATTTGCATTCCTCTAATAATTAGTGATGTTGAGCATCTTTTCATGTGCTCTTGACCATCTGTATGTCTGCTTTGGAGAAATATCTTTTTAGGACTTCTGCCCATCTTTTGATTGGGTTGTTTGTTTTTCTGATATTGAGCCACATGAGCTGTTTGTAAATTTTGGAGACTAATCCCTTGTCTGTTGCTTCATTTGCAAATATTTTCTCCCATTCTGAGGGTTGCCTTTTCGTCATGTTTATGGTTTCCTTTGCTGTTCAAAAGCTTTTAAGTTTCATTAGGTCCCATTTGTTTATTTTTGTTTTTAATTTTCATTACTCTAGGAGGTGGGTCAAAGAAGATCTTGCTGTGATTTATATCAAAAAGTGTTCTTCCTATGTTTTCCTATAAGAGTTTTATAGTGTCCAGTCTTATATTTAGGTCTGTAATCCATTTTGAGTTTATTTTTGTGTATGGTATTAGGGAGTGTTCTTATTTTACTCTTTTACATGTATCTGTCCAGTTTTCCCAGTACCACTTATTGAAGAGACTCTTTTCTCCATTGTATATTCTTGTCTCCTTTGTCATAGATTAATTGATCAGGCTTGTGGGTCTATCTCTGGGCTTTCTATCCTGTTCCATTGATCTATATTTCTGTTTTTGTGCCAGTACCATACTGTCTTGATTATTGTAGCTTTGTAGTATAGTCTGAAGTCAGGAAGCCTGATTCCTCCAGCTCCGTTTTTTTCCTCAAGATTGCTTTGGTTATTTGGCGTCTTTTGTGTTTCCATACAAATTTTAAGATGTTTTGTTCTAGTTCTGTGAAAAATGCCATTGGTAATATGATACGGATTGCATTGAATCTGTAGATTGTTTTGTATAGTCATTTTGACAGTGTTGATTCTTCCAGTACAAGAACATGGTATATCTCTCCATCTGTTTGTGTCATCTTTGATTTCTTTCATCAGTGTCTTATAGTTTTCTGAGTACAGGTCTTTTGCCTCCTTATGTAGGTTTATTCCTAGAAATTTTATTCTTTTTGCTTCAATGGTGAATGGGATTGTTTCCATAATTTCTCTTGCTGTTCTTTTGTTGTTAGTGTATAGTAATGTAAGAGATTTCTGTGCATTAATTTCGTATCCTGCAACTTTACCAAATTCATTGATTAGCTCTAGTATTTTTCTGGTGGCATCTTTAGGATTTTCTATGTATAGTATCATATCATCTGCAAACACTGACAGTTTTACTTCTTCTTTTCCAATTTATATTCCATTTATTTCTTTTTCTTCTCTGATTGCCATGGCTAGGACTTCCAAAACTATGTTGAGTAAAAGTGCTGAGAGTGGACATCCTTGTCTTGTTCCTGATCTTAGAGGAAATGCTTTCAGTTTTTCACCATTGAGAATGATGTTTGCTATGGGTTTGTCATATATGGCCTTTATTATATTGAGTTATATTCCCTCTATGCCTACTTCCTGGAGAGTTTTTATCATAAACGGGTGTTGAATTTTGTTCAAAAGCTTTTTCTGAATCTATTAAAATGATCATATGGTTTTTATTCTTTAATTTATTGATGTGGTTTATCACACTGATTGATTTGCAGATATTGCAGAATCCTTGCATCCCTTGAATAAATCCCACTTGATCATGGTGTATGATCCTTTTAATATATTGTTCAATTCAGATTGCTAGTATTTTATTGAGGATTTTTGCTTCTATGTTCATCAGTGATATTAACCTGCAATTTTCTTTTTCTTGTGGTATCTTTGTCTGGTTTAGTTGTAAGGGTGATGGTGACCTCATCTATAAGCATGTAGTTATGTCAGTATTTTCCTCCAATAAATATATTTTTACTTCATCTACTCATATTTTATTAAAATTACTGGAATTGTATTTACAATATGTTACTAAGATTTTCCCTTTATTTTATTACTTCAAAAATATTATTTAACAATTATCTTAACCTTCAAGTGCATATTATCATTATTTCCTTAGATTAAACTGTATGGTTTAGTGTTTTGTTTTGTTTAGTGCCTTCCTCCTGACAGCATTAAAAAATCTGGGCACTTCTTCACTTCTAGGATATATGGGCCTCAAGTGCTTAAGTCAGCCATTTAGAACTTCTAGTGCAAATAATGAAGTCAAAGTAAGTAAAAGCTTACCTGGAAAGAAAGTATGTTCTTTTTAAAAATTAAAATTTATCTATATTTAATTTAAATTATTGTAAATGGTAGACTACCCCATTCTTTAAAATATACTCATGTGACCTCATATTCAATTTTTAAGCTTTCATAAGTGGTAGAGAATAATTAAATACCTAATTTTCAATACTTCAATTCATTTTTAATGATATAGCTTTATACCACTCCCTAAAATATTCATCGCTTTTTCAATATTTTATCTGCAGCCCCTTAGCTAAGCTGGTTGAGAATATTTCATCTTCAGTAAATTTCTCTCAAACAATGAACTGTACTTGAATATACACAAGATAGTGTGCCTAGCTCTGCAACCAATTCAAGTCCAGATGGCAACATGTGTAATGACATGATGCTGCTAATCACATTCTTCTGAAGCAGTGAACTTTTTATCATTCTGATTTCTGACTACTGTGTCATTTAATGTTTCACATTTCCAATCTCTGCTACATACCTCAAATGAAGAAATATATTTTCTTTGGTAACCTTGTTTTTTGGAGCTGCAAATTTGTAGTAATTTACAAAAACAAGATGAAAGACAGGTGTGATTTATTTAGTTCCTTCTTGCATATTAAACTTTACACGTGAAAGATTATACTAGATCTGTCTAGATAACTTAGCTAACATTGCCTTCCACTAAGAAAAAGTTGAAATAGGTTCCGTGTGATCATGTTCTCAGATTGATTTGTTGTTGCTAAATCCAGTTATAATTACTGTAGAATGCATAAAAATGAGTGTCTCAAACAATGTAGCATACATTCATAAATGTTTCCCAGCAGCTGAAAAGAACATAGATCCTACTTTTTTAAAAAATATCTGGCAATTCTTTTTCAGTATTGATTTTTATTTTTTAATTTTTAAATTTTTTCAACATCTTTATTATAGTTTAATTGCTCTATAATGGTGCATTAGCTTTGGCTGTATAACAAAGTGAATCAGCCATATGTATACACATGTCCCCATATCCCCTTGCTCTTGCATCTCCCTCCCACCCTCCCTATCCCACCCCTCTAGGTGGTCACAAAGCACGGAGCTGATCTCCCTGTGTTATGCAGCTGCTTCCCACCAACCACCCATTCTACATTTGTTAGTGTATATATGTCCATGCCACTCTCTCACCTCGTCCCACCCTACCCCTGACTTTCCCCGTGTCCTCAAGTCCACTCTCCACATCTGCATCTTTATTCCTGTCCTGCCCCTAGGTTCTTCAGAACCTTTATTTTTTCTTTAGATTTTATATATTGAGTTTTATTTTTTAAAAGACCAGAGTTACATTCAACAATAGTTAACAGAAATCCAGTCACAACTGTTATGATCCACTATTCAAGTTCCAGGTGATTCTCTCAAATCACATTATCAACTGCGAAATGAAAAGACAGTTAAGAAGCTTTTTTATCAGTGCTGGAACATTTCTACCAAAAAAGGAATATATACAATGCATTTTCTCGTACAGTAAATCTAGATAAATCCTACATTTGAAAGCAGGAATAAGCCCCTTATACCTAGAAAACAGACATATAGATGATTTGAAATAGTAAACATATAAATGAACATTCAGGCACGTTTCTAAAGATTAATATATTGGTCTCACAATTAACCATTAATGTTTCTTTCTCAAGCTGGGTGTTTGTCACTCTGATCTTCTAAGGGATCACTAGGGGTGAATGCCTCTATTTTTATCAAAAAGTCTGAATCTTTCAATATGAATTTTTGTTCAGTATATTCAGTATATTTCTTGTTCAATGAGTAACAAATAAAGATAATTTATTTGGCAAAATATTTAGAGTATTTCATCTTTGGTGGCTATTGGTTTGTAATATGCAATTCTAATGGAATCTACCACATCAGATTCCTAACTTCAGAGCTTTTCTTGATTCCAATGAGAATAAAACAATGTAAACTTGTACATGTTGAATACAAAACAACAGAAATAGGAAAATATTTTAATAGCTGGAACACTAACCAAAAGAGATAGGGAATTTTTAACATTAGGAATCTTGATGTCCAAGTCTGGGCCATATTTATAAGCATTAAAGTATGTGTAAAGTATTAAGAAATGAAATCAACATTTTGTCAAATTGCTCTAATATGCAATACCATTGTCTATTCCCTTTAAAATAAATTTTCAACCTGTAAGCTGAATATGAGCTGAAGAGAGTCTTGGGTAAATCAACATAAGTGTTGATACTACTGGATATGTGAAAAAGGGAGCCTGTGTTTGCAGAGTCAGAGGTATTTACAGCAAGGCTTGAAACCTCCCCAAACTCTCTGTATGTCCCTAGGCTATGCTGGGGTTTACTATCTCTACCTTCCACCAAATAGCGTACTAAATTAGTATTCAGAATACATTCACAAAGAATACTCTGCCCATTTGTATTCAGGATTATGAGAAACTTCATTAACTAGTGATCATTTGAATTTTGATATGCAATTATTACTCTTAATCTTGTATTTAAGAGATGAGAGTCTTTGATTGGCTTGCATCTCAGAAAGTGAAAAAAGAATGTACGAAATTATGTATAGTTCCACTTCAAACACAAAAGAAACTACATAGAAGGAATAATTCATCTTATGAAGTGATTGCGGTGTGGACTATGATGACACTTTGGCTCTTCTACAATTACTGATTTCAGCTAAGGGTTTAAGAACAGTGCTAGAGAGGTGACCCATTTCAGGGAATATTGAAAATATTCAAAACAAATTACTTCTGGTGGAGGAGTATTTGATTTTATCTGCTAAAACAAGTTTCAAATGGTTCTAATGTTTTCTAAGGTAGAGATTGGAGTTCAGTGATATTCAAACTAATATAGGCATAGCATATTCTTTTCCTCTTTTTTGCATCAAAGTTAGATAATATTTCAACAGAATAATGGTTTTCAAACTGTAATATGCATAAGAATCACCTGGGATGCTTGTTAAATATACTCATTGCCAGGCTTTCCCATAGAAATGGCTAATTCAGTTGGGCTTGAGTAGTGCTTGGCCATCTGCACTTTTTAAAGCTTCTGAGTTGATTGTCATGTATGTAACCAGTTAAAAATTCTGACTCTAAATTATCTATATAATACAACTATAGGAAGAAGCAAGGATCACCCAAAAGACAAGCAAAGGCCATTTATTCTGAGCTTGCTATAGCAAGGGAGTAAAGCACCGTCAATTGCATTTGGCAGAGAATCAAAGCCAGGCAGGAGAGTGAGAAACTTTTATAGTGAAAAAATTGAGAGGCTTCAGAAATGTCCTAGTTGTAGGTTGTGAACATAACGAAGCTGAAGGCAAGCTAGCTAGAAGTGAGACATCCTATGTGATTGGTTCAAGGAGCATATTTGGTTTCTCTCTTTTGTCTTGAGTGGGAAACAGGGACAAAAATTAGGGAAGCTGACAGGTATTGACCAAGTCCTGACCATTCTGGGACGAATGCTGCAGAGGCTGTCGTTTGGCTTCCTGAACTGTTGCTGCAGAGGTCTTGCTGTTGTCCATTACTATGGTCAGTCTCTACAGATTCCAAACTAAAGAGGACTAGCTTTATATAGTGCCCCATAATACTTTCCCTATTGTTTTTTAATACCAAACTTCTCATTTCTAATTCAAAATTAATTCCTTTGGTACGAGATTTTCTCTTTCAAAAAACTGCAAATACACCCATTATCAAGTACTTTACTGAGATCAGATTTCAATCAGAATCAGACTAATTCATAAGTACTCTAAGAATACATGAAGGGAGTGTAAAGATGATAGTTTACCAAGGAGTAAAATGGTCCAATGCTTAAATACTAAATATACCCTCACCACTTTCACTGAGAAAGGACCTCTATCAGAAAAAAATATTTTTTTAATTTCTTAATAAAACTTTTTTACTTAAATTAATGATTTCTCATTCTAACATCCTTTCACCAATTTTTCAGCTATTATCCAACAGATGTGTTAAATCCTGCTTCCATTTTACCCTCTTTCAGGAAAACTTCTCATAAATAATTAATTATTGCTCTTTGGATTCATATAATATGAAAGAAAGGATACTCAATCCCATGAGTTTAGGATAAGCAGAAATCTTTAGGTAATCCCCTTTTTAACTTAAAAAAGCACAGCATTAAAACAAATATAGTCACTTTGAAGTCAATTGTTTTGGATATATTTGTCTGTCTATAAAACTTTTTTATGTTAACCTATTAACTTTTATATCTCAACAGTTAAGAGGCCTACAAAGTTAGGACAAAAAGCCTAGGGAAGAATGAATTTTGTAGGCACTTACGTTATTTCAAAGTCAGCAATGGAATTATAAACTGGAAAAAACAAATGCTTGCTATTTTCTACTCAAGTGCATAGAATTATATCTGTACCACATACAGAATCTTACTGATGTCTCTAGAAAAAATAGCCTTACTATAACTAAAGTAAATGGTCTGTCTTTTCATTTTCCTTTAAACCCACTTGAATTTGCAACTCCCTAATGCAACAAAAATAAAGTACACTATATAAGATACTACTGTGAGTTAGGAAATATTTATTCCTTTTATATTAGGTATCACCATGGTACCTAGAGAACTAAAAAACATATTAGGCAGCAAGCAAATATTGACAAATGATGAAAGTTTTATGTAGACTATTTCTCCAGAGTATACTCGCTTAATAGACTGACATACTTTCTGGATCACAGACTATAGGCTTCATGCAATGAGACTTAAATAATTATTTTGAATAAATAGGAAGGATAGAAAACAGAAATAACAAGTCAGTTATGTCTCCATCCTTCATCTTATTAGGCTGGCCTTGAATAAATGGTTTTTAAAGTACACTCAAAGAAAAGAAGGAGAAGAGAGAAAGAAAGAGAGACTGGTATTGGGGGGAAGCGGAGAGAGAGCACATGAAATGTTTATTCTCTGGGGTTAAGACACTAGATACATCTGCAAAAATACTGAATCACTCTGCTGAATACCTGGAAGTAACATAATATTAAAAATCAACTATACTTCAATTTAAAAACAGACACTAGATACATTAACTAAACTCTGTAGGGAGTAACATACATATCCATCACCTGTTATCAACAGATATGAATCAGTTGAACATACTTTAGTGGGGAATTTTGAGAGCAGAATTTGGGGCACTGCCAGGACATAGTATTTCTGATGGAACAGCATTTAGAGTATTGATTATGAGAAGTGAAAGGATCTTGAATAGATTAATAAGATGACTCCTTTCCATTGAAAGTGTTCAATTTGAAGATGATCTTCACCAGAGTGTCTAATTTAGGAAGGAGAGCACCAGATTAAAAAGTCAGAATTTATAGATACCTAAAATCATATATTTATTGATTTTTTTATTGCATCTTACTCCCTTTTAAAATTTAAACTCAAAGATATGAGAGGAGGGATTTCTCTTATTTGCCACTGTGCTGCTGGCACCTAGAACACAAAGGCATTGAAAGATATTTGCTGAATCAATTAAGTCAAATGATGGTTCTGGTTCTCTCTATTTTTAAATGAGGTATAGTGAGGTACAGTATTATATGAGTTTTGAGTGTACAATATATTGATTCACAATTTCTAAAGGTTATATCCCATTCATAGTTCTCATAAAATATTTGTTATATCCCCTGTATTGTGCTATATATCCTTATAGCTTATTAATTTTGTACATAGTAGTTTGTACCTCTTTTTTTTTACATCTTTACTGGAGTATAATTGCTTTACAATGGCGTGATAGTTTCTGCTTTATAACAAAGTGAATCAGTTATACATATACATATATCCCCATATCTCTTCCCTCTTGCGTCTCCCTCTCTCCCGCCCTCCCAATCCCACCCCTCTAGGTGGTCACAAAGCTCAGAGCTTATCTCCCTGTGCTGTGGGGCTGCTTAACACTAGCTATCTATTTTACATTTGGTAGTATATATATGTCAATGCCACTCTCTCACCTTGGCACAGCTTATACTCCCCCTCCACATATCCTCAAGTCCATTCTCTAGTAGGTCTGTGTCTTTATTCCTGTCTTGCCCATAGGTACTTCATGAACTTTTTTTTCCTTTTTTTTGATTCCATATATAAGTGTTAGCATACGATATTTGATTTTCTCTTTCTGACTGACTTCACTCTGTATGACAGACTCTAGGTCCATCCACCTCACTACAAATAACTCAATTTCGTTTCTTTTTATGGCTGAGTAACATTCTATTGTATATATGTGCCACATCTTCTTTATCCATTCATCTACCGATGGACACATAGGTGGCCTCCATGTCCTGGCTACTGTAAACAGAGCTGCAATGAACATTTTGGTACATGACTCTTTTTGAATTATGCTTTTCTCAGGGTTTATGCACAGCAGTGGGATTGCTGGGTTGTACGGTAGTTCTATTTTTAGTTTTTGAAGCAACCTCCATACTGTACTCCATAGTGGCTGTATCAATTTACATCCCCACCAACAGTGTAAAAGAGTTCCCTTTTCTCCACACACTCTCCAGCATTTATTGTTGTAGATTTTTTGATGATGGCCATTCTGACAGGTGTGAGGTGATATCTCATTGTAGTTTTGATTTGCATTTCTCTAATAATTAATGATGTTGAGCATTCTTTCATGTGTTTGTTGGCAATCTGTATGTCCTCTTTGGACAAAAGTCTATTTAGGTCTTCTGCCAATTTTTGGATTGGGTTGTTTGATTTTCTGACAATAGGCTGCATGGGTTGCTTGTAAATTTTGGAGATTAATCCTTTGTTAGTTGCTTCATTTGCAAATATTTTCTTTTGCATTCTTTTTTTTAACATTGTTATTGGAGTATAATTGCTTTACAATGGTGTGTTAGTTTCTGCTGTATAACAAAGTGAATCAGTTATACGTATGCATATGTTCCCATACCTCTTCCCTCTTGCATCTCCCTCCCTCCCACCCTCCCTATCCCACCCCTCTAGGTGGTCACAAACCACCGAGCTGATCTCCCTGTGCTATGCGGCTTCTTCCCAATAGCTATCTATTTTACGTTTGGTAGTGTATATATGTCCATGACACTCTCTCACTTTGTCACAGCTTACCATTCTCCCTACCCATATCCTCAAGTCCCTGCTCTAGTAGGTCTGCATCTTTATGCCTGTCTTACCCCTAGGTTCTTCATGACCATTATTTTTTCTTAGATTCCATATATACGTTTTAGCACACAGTGTTTGTCTTTCTCTTTCTGACTTACTTCACTCTGTATGACAGACTCTAGGTCCATTCACCTCACTACAAATAACTCAATTTCACTTATTTTATGGCTGAGTCATATTCCATTGCATATATATATATACCATATTTTCTATATCCATTCATCTTTTGATGGACACTTAGGTTGTTTCCATGCCCTGCCTATTGTAAATAGAACTGCAATGAACATTGAGGTACATGAACCTTTTTGAATTATGGTTTTCTCAGGGTATATGTCCAGTAGTGGGATTGCTGGGTCGTATGGTAATTCTATTTTTAGTTTTTGAAGGAACCTCCATTCTGCTCTCCATAGTGGCTGTATCAATTTACATTCCACTGACACTGCAAGTGCTGTCTCATTTTTCCACACCCTCTCCAGCATTTATGGTTTCTAGATTTTTTGGTGATGGTCATTCTGACTGCTGTGAGATGATATCTCATTTTAGTTTTGATTTGCATTTCTTTAGTGATTAATGATGTTGAGCATTCTTTCATGTGTTGGTTGGCAAACTGTATATCTTCTTTGGAGATGTGTATTTAAGTCTTCTGCATTTTTTGAATTGGGTTGTTTGTTTTTTTGTTATTGAGCTGCATGACCTGCTTGAAATTTTGGAGATTAATCCTTTGTAAGTTGCTTCATTTGCAAATATTTTCTCCCATTCTGAGGGTTGTCTTTTGGTCTTCTTTATTGTTTCCTTTGCTGTGCAAATGTTCTGAAGTTTCATTAGGTCCTATTTGTTTATTTTTGTTTTTATTTCCATTTCTCTGGGAGGTGGGTCAAAAAGGATCTTGCTGTGATTTATGTCATGCAATGTTCTGCCTATGTTTTCCTCTAAGAGTTTTACAGTGTATGACCTTATATTTAAGTCTTTAATCCATTTTTAGTTTATTTTTGTGTATGGAGTTAGGGAGTGTTCTAATTTCATACTTTTACATGTACCTGTCCAGTTTTCCCAGCACCACTTATTGAAGAGGCTGTCTTTTCTCCACTGTATATTCTTGCCTCCTTTATCAAAGATAAGGTGACAATATGTACGTGCATTCATCTCTGGGCTTTCTATCCTGTTCCACTGATCTATATTTCTGTTTTTGTGCCAGTACCATACTGTCTTGATGACTGTAGCTTTGTAGTATAGTCTGAAGACAGCAAGCATGATTCCTCCAGCTCCATTTTTTATTCTCAAGATTGTTTTAGCTATTCGGGGTCTTTTGTGTTTCCATGCAAATTGTGAATTTCTTTGTTCTAGTTCTATGAAAAGTTTCAGTGGTAGTTTGATAGGGATTGCATTGAATCTGTAGAATGCTTTGGGTACTACAGTCATTTTCACAATGCTGATCCTTCCAATCCAAGAACATGGTGTATCTCTCCATCTATTTGTATCATCTTTAATTTCTTTCATCAGTGTCTTATAATTTTCTGCATACAGGTCTTTTGTCTCCTTAGGTAGGTTTATTCCTATATTATTTTTTCTTTTTGTTGCAAGAGTAAATGGGAGTGTTTCTTCATTTCACTTTCAGATTTTTCAACACGAGTGTATAGGAATGTCAGATATTTTTATGCATTAATTTTGTATCCTACTCCTTTACCAAATTCATTGATTAGCTCTAGTAGTGTTCTGGTATCATCTTTAGGATACTGTATGTAGAGTATCATGTCATCTGCAAACAGTGACAGCTTTTCTTCATTTTCTCTGATTTGGATTCCTTTTATTTCTTTTTATTCTCTGATTGCTGTGGCTAAATCTTCTAAAACTATGTTGAATAATAGTGGTGAGAGTGGGCAACCTTGTCTTGTTTCTCATCTTGGTGGAAATGGTTTCAATTTTTCACCATTGAGGACGATGTTGGCTGAGGGTTTCTCCTATATGGCCTTTATTATGCTGAGGAAAGTTCCATTTATGCCTACTTTCTACAGGTTTTTTTTCTTAAATCGGTGTTGAATACTGTCGAAAGTGTTCTCTGCATCTATTTAGATGACCATATCGCTTTTCTACTTCAATTTACTAATATGGCATATCACGTTGATTGATTTGCATATATTGAAGAATCCTTGCACTTTTGGAATAAACCCCATTGATCATGGTGTATGATCATTTTAATGTGCTGTTGCATTCTCTTTGCTAGTATTTTGTTGAGGATTTTTGCATCTACGTTCATCAGTGATATTGGCCTGTAGCTTTCCTTCTTTGTGCCATCTTTACCTGGTTTTGGAAGCAGGTTGATGGTGGCCTCGTAGAATGAGTTTGGGAGTTTTCCTCCCTCTGCTATATTTTGGAAGAGTTTGAGAAGGATAGGTGTTAGCTCTTCTCTAAGTGTTTGATAGAATTCGCCTGCGAAGGCTTCTGGTCCTGGGCTTTTGTCTGTTGGAATGTTTTTAATCACAGTCTCAATTTCGGTGCTTGTGATTGGTCTCTTCATATTTTCTATTTCTTCCTGGTTCAATGACAACAGGTTGTGCATTTCTAAGAATTTGTCCATTTCTTCCAGGTTGTCCATTTTATTGGCATAGTGTTGCTTGTAGTAATCTCTCATGATCCTTTGCATTTCTGCAGTGTCAGTTGTTACTTCTCCTTTTTCATTTCTATTTCTATTGATTTTAGTCTTCACCCTTTTTTCTTGATGAGTCTGTCTAATGGTTTATCAATTTTGTTTATCTTCCCAAAGAACCAGCTTTTAGTTTTATTGATTTTTGCTATCATTTCCTTCATTTCTTTTTCATTTATTTCTGATCTGATCTTTATGATTTCCATGAGCACTTGAGAAAAATGTGTATTCTGTTGTTTTTATATGGAATGTCCTATAAATATCCATTAAGTCCATCATTTTTAATGTATCATTTAAAGCTTGTGTTTCCTTATTTATTTTCATTTTGGATGATCTGTCCATTGGTGAAAGTGGGGTGTTAAAGTCCCCTACTATGAATGTGTTACTGTTGATTTCCCCTTTTATGGCTGTTAGTATTTGCCGTATGTATTGAGGTGCACCTATTTTGGGTGCATAAATGTTTACAATTGCCATATCTTCTTGGATCAATCCCTTGATCATTATCTAGTGTCCTTCTTTCTCTCTTATAATAGTCTTTATTTTAAAGACTGTTTTGTATGTTATGAGAATTGCTACTCCAGCTTTCTTTTGGTTTCCATTTGCATGGAATATCTATTTCCATCCCCTCATTTTCAGTCTGTATGTGTCCCTAGGTCTGAAGTGGGTCTCTTGTAGACAGCATATATATGGGTCTTGTTACTGTATCCATTCCGTCAGTCTGTGTCTCTTGGTTGGAGCATTTAATCCATTTACATTTAAGGTAATTATCGATATGTATGTTCATATTCCCATTTTCTTAATTGTTTTGGGTTTGTTATCATAGGTCTTTTCCTTCCCTTGTGTTTCGTGCCTAGAGACGTTCCTTTAGCATCTGTTGTAAAGCTGGTTTATTGGTTGCACTCTCTCAACTTTTGCTTGTTTTTAAATTTTTTTTTCTCCCTCAAATCTGAATGAGATCCTTGCTGGTTAGAGTAATCTTGGTTGTAGGTTTTTCTCCTTCATCACTTTAAATATGTCCTGCCACTCCCTTCTGGCTTGCAGAGTTTCTGCTGAATTATCAGCTGTTAACCTTATGGGCATTCCCTCGTGTGTTATTTGTTGTTTTTCCCTTGCTGCTTTTAATATGTTTTCTTTGTATTTAATTTTTGATAGCTTGATTAATATGTGTCTTGGCCTGTTTCTCCTTGGATTTATCCTCTATGGGATGCTCTGTGCTTCCTGGACTTGATTAACTATTTCCTTTCCCATATTAAGGAAGTCTTCAAGTATAATCTCTTCAAATATTTTCTCAGTCCTTTTCTTTTTATATTCTTCTTCTGGGAGCTCTATAATTCGAATGTTGGTGCATTTAATATTGTCCCAGAGGTTCTCTGAGACTGTCCTCAGTTCTTTTCATTCTATTTTATTTATTCTGCTCTGCAGTAGTTATTTCCACTATTTTATCTTCCAGGTCACTTATCTGTTCTTCTGCCTCAGTTATTCTGCTATTGATCCCTTCTAGAGTATTTTTAATTTCAATTATTGTGTTGTTCATCATTGCTTGCTTCCTCTTTAGTTCTTCTAGGTCCTTGTTAAATGTTTCTTGCATTTTGTCTATTCTATTTCCAAGATTTTGGATCATCTTTACTATCATTCTGAATTCTTTTTCAGGTGGACTGCCTACTTCCTCTTCATTTGTTAGTTCTGGCATGTTTTTATCTTTCTTCTACATCTGCTGTGTGTTTTTCTGTCTTCTTATTTTGCTTATCTTACTGTGTTTGGGGTCTCCTTTTTGCAGGCTGCAGGTTCGTAGTTCTCATTGTTCTTGGTGTCTGTCCCCAGTGGCTAAGTTTGGTTCAGTGGGTTGTGTAGACTTCCTGGCGGAGGGGTCTAATGCCTGTGCTCTGGTGGATGAGGCTGGATCTTTTCTTTCTGGTGGGCAGATCCACATCTGGTGTAGTGTTTTGGGGTGTCTGTTGCCTTATTATGATTTTAGGCAGCCTCTCTGCTAATGGATGGGGCTGTGTTCCTGTCTTGCTAGTTATTTGGCATAGGGTGTCCAGCCCTGTAGCTTGCTGGTCGTTGAGTGAAGCTGGGTCTTGGTGTTGAGATGGAGGTCTCTGGGAGATTTTTGCCGTTTGATTACTACGTGGAGCTGGGAGGTTGCTTTTGGACCAGTGTCCTAAAGTTGGCTCTCCCACCTCAGAGGCACAGCACTGACTCCTGGCTGGAGCACCAAAAGCCTTTCACCCACACGGCTCAGAATAAAAGGGAGAATAAATACAAAGAATGAAAGAAAGAAAGAAAGAAAGAAAGACAGAAAGAAAGAAAGAAAGAAAGAAAGAAAGAGGGTAAAATAAAATAAAAGATAAAATAAAATATTCTTATTAAAATAAAAAATAATTATTATGAAAAATATTTTTAAAGGTAAAAAAAAGAAAAAGAAGAACGGATGGACAGAATCCTAGGACAAATGGTGAAAGCAAAGCTATACAGACAGAATCTCATACAGAACCATACACATATACACTCACAAAAAGAAGAAAAAGGGAAAAAAGAATATATCTTGCTCCCAATGTCCACCTCCTCAATTTGGGATGAATCTTTGTCTATTCATATATTCCACAGACGCATGGTACTTCAAGTTGCTTGTGGAGCTTTAATCCGCTGTTTCTGAGGCTGCTGGGGGAGATTTCCCTTTCTCTTCTTTGTTCGCACAGCTCCCAGGGTTCAGCTTTGCATTTGGCCTCACCTCTGCGTGTAGGTCGCCTTAGGGCGTCTGTTCCACACTCAGACAGGAGTGGGTTAAAGGAGGGGCTGATTCAGGGACTCTGGGTCACTCAGGCGTGGGGGGAGGGAGGGGTACTGAAGCAGGGCGAGCCTGCTGTGGCAGAGGCTGGTGTGACTTTGCAACAGCCAGAGGCGCACCGTATGTTTTCCCGGGGAAGTTGTCCCTGGATCACAGGACCCTGGAAGTGGCTGGCTGCACATGCTCCTGTGAGGGGCAGTGTGGAGAGTGACCTGTGCTCGCACACAGGCTTCTTGGTGGCAGAAGCAGCAGCCTTAGCATCTCATGACCGTCTCTGTGGTCCCCGATGATAGCCGCAGCTCGCGCCTCTCTCTGCAGCTCTTTTAAGCAGCGCTCTTAATCCTCTCTCCTCGCGAACCAGGAAACAAAGAGGGAAGAAACAGTCTCTTGCCTCTTCAGCAGGTCCAGAATTTTTCCCGGACTCCCTCTCAGCTAGCCGTGGTGCACTAGCCCCCTTCAGGCTGTGTTCATACCGCCAACCCTAGTCCTCTCCCTGCGATCTGACCAAAGCCCGAGACTCAGCTCCCAGGTCCCTCCCGTCTCAGCGGTTGATCAGACAAGTCTCTCAGGCTGGTGAGTGCTGGTCGGCGCTGATCCTCTGTGCGTGAATCTCTCTGCTTTGCCCTCCGCACCCCTGTTGCTGCACTCTCCTCCACGGCTCTGAAGCTCTCCTCTCTGCCACCCACAGTCTCCACCCGTGAAGCAGCTTCCTTGTGTGTGGAAATCTTTCCTACTTTACAGCTCCCTCCTACTGGTGCAGGTACCATCCCTATTCTTTCTTTATTCTTTTGCCCTACCAAGGTACATGGTGAGTTTCTTGCCTTTTGGGAGTTCTGAGGTCTTCTACCAGCGTTCAGTAGGTGTTCTATAGGAGCAATTCCACGTTTAGTTGTATTTCTAATGTATCTGTGGGGAAGAAGTTGATCTCTGCGTCTTCCTCTTCCATCATCTTCTCACTCCCCTGGGTTGTCTTTTCGTCTTATGGTCTCCTTTGCTATGCAAAAGCTTTTAAGGTTCATTAAGTCCCATTTGTTTATTTTTGTTTTTATTTCCATTACTCTAGGAGGTGGGTCAGAAAGGATCTTGCTGTGATTTATGTCATAGAGTGTTCTGCCTATGTTTTCCTCTAAGAGTTTGATAGTTTCTGGCCTTACATTTAGGTCTTTAATCCATTTTGAGCTTATTTTTGTGTATGGTGTTAGGGAGTGATCTAATCTCATACTTTTACATGTACCTGTCCAGTTTTCCCAGCACCACTTATTGAAGAGGCTGTCCTTTCTCCATTGTACATTACTGCCACCTTTATCAAAGATAAGGTGTCCATATGTGCATGGGTTTATCTCTGGGCTTTCTATCCTGTTCCATTGATCTATCTTTCTGTTTTTGTGCCAGTACCATACCGTCTTGATAACTGTAGCTTTGTAGTATAGTCTGAAGTCAGGGAGCCTGATTCCTCCAGTTCCTTCTTTCGTTCTCAAGATTGCTTTGGCTATTTGGGGTCTTTTATGTTTCCATACAAATTGTGAATTTTTTTGTTCTAGTTCTGTGAAAAGTGCCAGTGGTAGTTTGATAGAGATTGCATTGAATCTGTAGATTGCTTTGGGTAGTAGAGTCATTTTCACAATGTTGATTCTTCCAATCCAAGAACATGGTATATCGCTCCAACTATTTGTATCATCTTTAATTTCTTTCATCAGTGTCTTATAATTTTCTGCCTACAGGTCTCTTGTCTCCTTAGGTAGGTTTATTCCCAGATTTTTTTTTTTTTTGCAATGGTAAATGGGAGTGTTTCCTTAATTTCACTATCTGAGTTTTCATCATTAGTTATAGGAGTGCAAGAGATTTCTGTGCATTAATTTTGTATCCTGCTACTTTACCAAATTCATTGATTAGCTCTGGTAATTATCTGGTAGCATCTTTAGGATTCTCTATGTATAGTATCATGTCATTTGCAAACAGTGACAAGTTTGTATCTCTTAATCCGTAACCCTCATCTGCTGCTCCCCCTTCCCTTTCCCTTGTTGTAATCACTAGTTTTTTCTCTATATCTGTGTTTCTGTTTCTGTTTTGTTATATATATATATTCATCTGTTTTATTTTTTTAGATTCCACATATGTGATATCATATAGTATTTGTCTTTCTCTGTGTTAATTATTTCACTTAACATAATATCCTCCAAGTCCATTTGTGCTGTTGCAAATGGAAAAGTTTCATTGATTCTTTTTTGTGGCTGAGTAGTATTCCCTTTTATGTATAATGGAATAGATAGATGATAGATAGATATGCCACAATTTATTTTTCCATTCGTCTGTTAATGGACACTTCAGTTGCCTCTGTACCTTGGCAATTGTAAATAATGCTGCTATGAACATTGAGCTGCATGTATCTTTTCACATTAGTGTTTTGATTTATTTCAGATAAATACCCCGAGTGGAATTGCTGACTTATATGGTAGTTCTATTTTTGATTTTGTTAGGAATCTCCACAGTTTTTTCCATAGTGGCTACACCAATGTAAATTCCAACCAATAGTTTACAAGGGTTCCCTTTTCTCCATATCCTCACCAACATTTGTTATTTATACTTGTTTAGATGGTAGCCATTCTGATAGGTATAAGGTGATATCTCATTGTGGTTTTAACTTGCATTTCCCTGAGCATCTTTTCATGTGCCTGTTGGCCGTATGCATGTTTTCTTTGGAAAAATGTCTATTCATGTTTTCTTCCATTTTCTAATCAGGTCATTTGGTTTTTTTTTTTTATGTTGAGCTGTATGATGTGTTTATATATTTTGGATATTACACTCTTACTGCTCATACCATTTGCAAATATTTTCTCCCATTCAGTAGATTATGTCTTTGTTTTGTCAATGGTTTCCTTTGCTGTGCAAAAAGTTTTAAGTTTAACTAGGCCCCATTTGTTTATTTTTGCTCTTATTTCCTTCACTTTAGGAGACAGATCCAAAAAAATATTGCTATAATTTATGTTAAGGAGTGTTCTGCTTGAGTTTTCTTCTAAGAGTTTTATGGTTTCCAGGCTTACATTTAGACCTTTAATCCATTTTGAGTTTACTTTTGTTTATGGTGTGAGAAAATTTTCTAATTTATTTTTTATATGTAGCTGTAAAGTTTTCCCAGCATCACTTATTGAAGAGGCTGTCTTTTCTCCATTATATACTCTTGCCTCCTTTGTCATAGATTAACTGACCATAAGTAAGTGGTTTTATTTGTTGGCTGTCTGTTCTCTTCCATTGATCACTGTGTCTGTTTTTGTGCCAATACCATATAGTTTTGATGACTGTAGCTTTGTAGTACAGTCTGAAATCAGGGAGCATGATTCCTCCAGTTCTGTTTTTCTTTCTTCCACGCATTTTTAAAATTATTGTTCTAGATCTGTGAAAATAGCCCTTGGCATTTGATAAGAAGTATTGACTCTCCAAATGGGCTTGGGTACTGCGGTCATTTTAACGATATTATTTCTTCCATTCCATGAAAATATATATCTTTCCTTATGCTTGTATTGTCTTCAATTTCTTTCATCAGTGTCTTATTATCGCTGTACAGGTCTTTTACCTCCTTAGGTAGGTTTATTCCTAGGTGTTTTATTCTTTTTGATGCAATTATAAATTTGATTGTATTCTCAATTTCTTTTTGAATAGTTCATTTTTTGTGTATAAAAATACAACAGACTTCTGTATATTAATTTTGTATCCTGCAACTTCACTGAATTCCTTGATAAGCTCTAGCAGTTTTTTTTTGTTTTTTTTTTGTTTTTTTCTTTTGTTTTTGGTGGAATCTTTAGGATTTTCTATGTATAGTCCCATATCATCTGCAGACAGTGACAGTTTTACCTCTTCTTTTCCAATTTGGATTCCTTTTATTTCTTTTTTTGTCTGATTTATTTGGCTAGGTCATCCAATACTATGTTGAATAAGAGTGACAAGAGTGGGCATTCTTGTCTTGTTCCTGATCTTAGAGGGAATGCTTTCAGCTTTTCACCATTTAGTATGATGTTAACTGTGGGCTTGTCATATATGGTCTTTAATATGTTGAGGTATGTTCCCTCTATGCTCACTTTCTGGAGAGTTTTTATCATAAATGAATGTTGAATTTTACAAAAGCTTTTTCTGCATCTATTACAATGACCCTATGGCTTTTATTCCATGCCTTCCAGGGAAATTCTTTTAAAATAAATGTTTTTATAAAATAAATGGCTTAAATCTCTAAACGAGATTTCTTCATATTTTCTTTAATATTTCAAAAGAAAGTCCCTGTATGCTAAAAGTAGAAACTAAGGTCTGTATTTCAGTCCCTGTATGCTAAAAGTAGAAACTAAGTTCTGTATTTCAGTTTTGTCTCTGAGGTCTTTCACCATATTCTCAGTTTATGCCTGTCTCTGTAAAATGTCAAAACAGTCAACTCAAATAATGAAAAATTCAGTCAACCAATTGCTTAGAGAGCCTGTGTAACTTTGGGAAAGAAACACCCATGATATTTTTGTAATCTCTCATGGAAGTTATTACATACAGCCTACAACATTAAAAATAGACTACTGGACTTCTCATAGAATAGTGCATAGATAGATATCTTTATTTTAAGCTAATTATAGAGTGGAAAAATTGTTGTTATTAGGGGTTTGAGTGTGCTTCGGCAATTCTACCACTATGTTCTCCCCTTTATAGTCCTCAACTAAAAAAAATTTCTCAACCTCAGCACTATTGACATTTTAGGCCATATAATTATTTGTTGTGAGGGGCTGTCCTGTGCATTGCAAAGTGTTTTAGCAGCATCCTTAGCCTCTACCTAGATGTCATCCCTAAGTTGTGATGGCCAAACTTGTCTCCAGATGTTGCCAAATATTCCCTGAGGGGAAAAATTACCCTGCACTGAGAACCACTGGACTAAAGAAGCTATATATACAGGAAAGAATGCCTAAGTGGGAAAAAAAAACCACTGTTTCATTAATAATGGTCAAGTCCCTAATATATCCCCAACTTCATATCTTTAATCCCACTAGTAAACTGTGCTGGAATACTTAGGACTGGAGGTCCAAATGAGGCTCTCTACTCCCTCCCTGTGTAATGCTTACAGGACTGGAACAGGAGGACAGAAGAGAGAAGTTGTAAACCTGCTTCCAAAAAACTAGAACTTCTTTCTAGAGGTTCTTTCATCACCAATCTGATGGAACAGAGGAGCTAGAAAAAAAGAAGCATAGCATAGTTGTGTGACTTTAAGTCAAGACCATGAATAAAATATAGACCAATAATTTTCCTGAACTCTGAGAGATTTCTTTCAATTGTTCAGTAATCATAATTTTTATTTCCAAGAGGTAGTTCATGGTCCCAGTTTGTTTCTTTTTAATAGTAGACTATGCATTTTTTTTCCTTTTTTTTTTTTTTTTTTTTTTTTTTTTTTTTTTTTGCAGTACACGGGCCTCTCACTGTTGTGGCCTCTCCCATTGCGGAGCACAGGCTCCGGACACAAAGGTCCAGCGGCCATGGCTCACGGGCCCAGATGCTCTGCAGCATGTGGGATCCTCCCGGGCCAGGGCACGAACCCGTGTCCCCTGCATCGGCAGGCGGACTCTCAACCACTGTGACACCAGGGAAGCCCGACTGTGCATCTTTTATAAATGCAATCTTCTTGGATTTCTCTGAGAATAAATTTAAAATTCTTTTTTTATGTTATTTTATGCTCCCTAAATTATCTCTCTTCTCTCTGGGGTCTGTTTTTCTGGTTATCTTGGTCTTTCCTTTCCATTCTATTTGTTTTGACAGGTATGCTTCTGTCCAAAAGTCTTTTTTAAAATTTAAGAATTGGCATTTTCTATTTTTGACTGAGGAAATAAGAATATTTACTTGGATTGCTGTCATTGGGTGGTTCTTGGTGACTGGCAGGCTTTGTTTTAGGGCAAGAGTTATCAATCTGGTGTCCAGAAACCCTCAAAAAGTCTATCATGCATAGAATTCAGGGGACTCCATGATCTTGGACAGTTTAAAAAATACATTTTATATTCACTAAAGTCTACCTGAAATTTAACATTCCTTTTAATTGTGAATGAATGAAGCAATAAACCATAATAGTATTAGCAATACTTGTGACTTTGTAAACAATTAAATGTACAAATATGTTCATATCACATTACAGGTATTGCAAATAACTCAAAATAACTAATACTGATAACTACTTCAAAGTTATAGTAATTATTAGACCTGCTTCTATCTTGTTACTTCATTGTAGATTATTTTTCAGTATTTTGAGAACTGTTTTTCAATATAACTGATTCCCTTTGTAATCCTAAATATTGTATTTTATGCATTTAAAAATATTATTTTGAAAATGAGTTTACAAACTTCAGCAGACTGTGAAGAGTTCCATGGCACAAAAACCCTGATATAGGCATTTGGGGAGGGACGAGGAGCTGCAACTTAGTCTGAGGGCTCTCAAAATAACAGAGTAATGGTATAGTGAAATCTTGGCAGGTATGTTGTTTAAAGACATGGTATTCATTTAAAATATCGATTCTATCTTTGGGCTTTCCATCTTGATATATTTCTGTTTTGACTTCAATTTATTATATTGTTGACTGTTTGTTGGCTACAGGTTTGAATAATAACAACAACAATTGCCATCATTTATTGAGCACCAACACTGTGCCAAGCATAATGCTAGGTGGATTATGAATATTGTTTCCTATACTCTGTTAACATGGAAAGATCACTGGGTTAGGGATCAAGAAATATTGATCCAAAAGACAGCTCTCTGCTCTGCCAGTAACTGTGATCTTGGACAAATCACTGTATCATTCTGAAATTATTTTCTCATCTATAAAATGGGAATCCTTATATCTGTTATACAGGTGTACTTCGGAGATATTGAGAGTTCAGTTCCAGACCACTACAATAAAGTGAATATTGCAATAAAGCAAGTCACATGAATTTTTGGTTTCCCATCACATATAAAAGTTATGTTCATGCCATACTGTTGTGTATTAAGTATGCAATAGCATTATGTAAAAAAAAGCCAATGTATATACCTTAATTTAAAAATATTGCTAAGAAATGTTAAACACCAGTGAGTTTGCAATAGTATCTTTTTGCAGTAGTAACATCAAAGATAAGACCACACAGATCACCATACCAAATATAATAATAATTTTAAGGTCTGAAATATTGTAAGAATTATCAAAATGTGACACGGAGACGAAGAGTGAGCTAATGCTGTTGGGAGAATTATTCCAAGAGACTTGTTTGATGCAGGGTTGCCACAAACCTTCAATTTGTAAAAACTGCAATATCTGTGATACACAATAAAGTCAAACACAATAAAAAGAGGTATGCCTGTACCTAGTTTATAGGATTTTTGGATGATCAGATGAGACAATGAATATGAAAGCGTTTGGAAAATATTACACACTGCGGAAACTTTATGAATGATTTTAATAGTTGATATTTTAATTGTTTATATAATTAAATTTTATCTCCTTCCAAAAATAAAAAAAAGAAATTGGCATTAACATGGACATGCAGAAATATCTAGAAAAAATGGAAGTAGATATAATAATGCAGAAAATTGCTTCCATTTCCTTAAAAAATTGTATAGTAAAACCTTAATGTCAATTACAAATTTTTAGATTTATGCACCAAAAATGTAGATAATATTAAGAGCTGTATAGCTAAATATCCCATTCAGCTTTTAAAATACAGGCAAATTTAACTTCATATACACAAACAAAATTTTCACTTTGTTCAGTAAACTGTATGTATAACTTAACATGTGGCTCAGTCTTAGAGTTATTAAGCCATACATAATATTTTGGTGAAATGTTGCAAGTTAAGTCTACCTTCTCACTAATCTGGATAAATCAGTAAAATTATTATTGTTACTATGAATTTTAAACTATAGTCTTATTTTTATTGTTTTAACATTAGTGATGAATCATTTTTTATTATTTACTTAAAAGAATCGGTTCAAAGTATACCCCAATCATACCAAAAGTTTACAAAACTTCAAAGTAGAAAGTAATAGATGACCGTCTAAAGGCAATGTATTTAGGAGGAAAAGCAACTGCTAACAAAAATTGGAGGAGGAATGAAGAGAGAGAAAGTAATGAAAGTGTGCTGTGTTTCTTATCTTTTAGAGCAAAATTTAAAATCATAGATTGTTTATGAAACTGAAGGATCAAAATTAGAGGCACAAGATATTAGAGTATGAAGACAACTGCAAAAAGAACTAAAAGTAGAAACTGTTTATTGTGTTTACTTATGTGTAATGAGGCTATTGGTGGTGGGTATGTGGCAGGAGACTTTCAGGTTTTATTGATAATATATTTAATATTCTTGTTATCATTAATAAAAATTACAAATACAATGAAATGAAAAAGCTTCCATGAAAATTATAAAAGATCAAAATTGACACAAGAAAAATCAGAAAATATTAACACACCCATGACAAAAGAAGAAATGGAACAATTATCAGAAATACCTCCTAAAAAGGAAGGTGGCACAAAAGTGTTTATGAACCATATTTTTCTCACATTTTAATATAATAGGTCATTCTAATTCTGTATAAACTTTTCTGAACTAGTATAACCTAGCTACCAAAAACGAAACAAAAAAAGAAACTAATAGCATGGTCAATTATGAATATAAATACAGAAATTTGAAATATATGGTAGCAAATTGATTCCATATATATATATTTTTTTAATGTTGAGCCTTCTTTTAATTTATTTATTTTTATTTTTGGCTGTGTTGGGTCTTCGTTTCTGTGCGAGGGCTTTCTCTAGTTGTGGCAAGCGGGGGCCACTCTTCATTGCGGTGTGTGGGCCTCTCACTGTCGTGGCCTCTCTTGTTGCGGAGCACAGTCTCCAGACACACAGGCTCAGTAGTTGTGGCTCACGGGCCTAGTCGCTCTGCGGCACGTGGGATCTTCCCAGACCAGGGCTTGAACCTGTGTCCCCTGCACTGGCAGGCAGACTCTCAACCACTGCACCACCAGGGAAGCCCTGATTCCATATATTAAAAGAACAACACAACATGCCAAAATAGGGTTACTCCAGAAATTCAGAAATTTAATAGAGTCAAGCCTATTAATCTAACTCATCACATTAAAGAGGAAAATCCATATATTAGCAACTCTATAGCTATAGAAAAGTTGATAAATTTAATAGTAATTCTTGAGTTAAATAAAAATGCTTCTGTACTCTTTTTAGTTGTTTTATTACATTACATATTACTTCTATAATTTTAAAGGAAGTTAAAATGTTACCGTTGCCTAGTCTAACAGAGATAGCAATATAGTCATCATAAACACATTCAACCTGGTGGATTAACTAGTTAATTTGCATGTCCTTTTCTTTGAACTCAATACATACATAAATTTTTTCTTTGAACTCAATACATACATAAATTTTTTCACGAAGGAAAAAATCCCCAAACTGGCTCAATTGTAAGTTACTGTTTGTTGGCTTTGTTCCCTTCTGTTTCCTGCAAATATGTTTTTCTCAACTGTTGCTTATATTGGGGAGCTAAAGCATAACATTGACATTTGACTCTATCTCAGAGATGTTATAGAATTTTTTAAATGGTTGCATGAGCAGATATTTATTTATATATGTGCATGCCACATCAAAATTTCCTGTTAACAATGGTAATTCAATGGAGTGCACACACCTGGAGTTTAAGAGTTGAACATGACTCGAACTTTAGTCAAGTGTGTATATTTTCCTTTTGTCGGTCATTTTTCAAACTATCCCAGTGTCATAAAGTAGTTTTACTGGAATTAAAGTAGAACACTTTAAAATTGTATAATTGCTATCAGCTACAACTATCCATTTATCCAAACCTGCTCCTATGTTTTCTACCTGGGCTTAATCATCTATAGTGATAGCATCAGATAAATGGTTTGATCTTAATGGTTTATGCATGCCAGCTAATTAGATTATGAATTTGGGTAAATTATGCAGGCCAATAAGTTAGGTTTAGAAAATGAAGGTGGGTAAAATAATGTGACTGCTAATTAAGTTTTAAAAATCATCAAGTAGGGGATAGTGATTTGTTTTTAGCATTGTGATGAGATCATTCTTATAAGAAGCCCACCTTCTGATGAATCCTAATAATTGGACATATTTTCACTGTCATGATGATTTTAAGCAATCTGACCTCAGTAAACAAGACCTGCATTTCAAAGGTGATATTTAAAGAAACCATTAGAACATTCATCCTTAATTTGAAACCAGTACAGACTCTTAAAGTAAGAGAATCCTAAACAATCTCACCAGAGATTAGTGGGCAAAGATAGGCAGCTGGTGTAATAGGAAATCTGAATTTTCAGTCAGGTTCTACCACCAATTAGCAATGCTATTTCACATCACTTGACTTCTGCTAGCTTTATTTCTTTATAAGTAAAGCAAAGAATTGAACTAAATGATCTCTAAAGTCCCTTCTAGCTTAAAATTTTTGTAGTTCTAATATGCTGGAGAAAGGTTTATCTGGAAAAACCTTCCTTCCAGAGTAGAGGGAAGTGGTAATGGCCATAATTTGAGGTGTAAATACACAAAATTATCACAATCTTAGAAGCACCACTTTTCCCACATATTTATATCAATGTGAATTCACAGAAGGAATGAGTGACCTACTGTACAAGAGCTACCATGGTTTTAGAATTCTAAAATAAACTGATCTCTCTAGTAATATTCCCTTAAAATGTAGCTAACTATAGGAAAAATGTATAGCTTGGTTTGGCTGTGTGTAGAGGCCTGTACTTTGAGCATAAACTCTTCAAATAAAAATGACTTAGAGGGACTATTCAACTGAAACCTGCCGGAGAACTTGCTGATATTAGTAGAGAGATTAGTAGTAGAGATTACAGAATATTATAAAATTGACCAGGGTAAAGCAATAGTAATCTGATAATTAGTGTAACTGTTACAAGCTGGACTCTGGAGAGATGAGTTTCTAAAAATGCAACTAAGCTTGATAACATTACACAGCTGTAAGTCAATTATAATCAATATAATGATATAAACTTGATTTTTTAAAGAAAATGTCTAATATTATAAATAAATTTACTTTGGACTTTGAAGGAAAAGCAATATATGCATCAGGGAGGAACTCAATACATATAAGTACTCTGAGACAAAATTTTCATGTTTATTTTATTGAGATGTTTTGAAGGTATGAAAAAAAAAGCCTAATTCTACTCTCAATCATGTTCTTAATTTTGTTTGCTTGGCACAGATAAAGGTTAACTTATGTCCAATAACTGTTATTTTCACTTAAACCATAACTTATTTAAATTTTCAGTAGAGCTTTATGGTTTTAAGGTATTACTTAGGTGTAGAATAAGAAACCCAAAATACTGGGATTAAAACCATTTATGCCATCCATTATACAACACTAATAAAATGGTAGCCAGGAGTAAAAAAAAAAAAATTTCCAAAATACCAACAACTATAAAATACATAAGAAGAATCTTAATATGAAATGTATAAGACACACATGGGGAGAAATGCAAAATTTTTCAGAGAGGAACAAATAAAGTCTTGAATAAATTTTATATGACCATGTTCCTGCATTAAGATACTCAATATTATGTGTGACAAATCTCCTCAAATTAATTTTAAGTGTAATACTATTTTAATCAAAAGTTTAACTGGATTTGTTTTGAAGTTGAACCTAACTCTAAAAGTTTATTTGGGGGAAAAAAGCATCAGAAAAATCCATAAAAAATGTTCTAAGTTTAATTAAGAGGGAATCTACCCTAATAAATCCCCAAACATACTCTAAGTATATAATGACTAATATACTATTGTACTGGCAAAATATACATATATATGAACATTTAAATGAAACAAATTAGAAAATCCAGAAGCAGACTAATATAAAATATAATTTAGTATATTATGAAGGTAATATTTCAAATTATGGTGAAAAGATGGATTATTCAGTAGATAGTTTGGGACAACTGTCAAAACATTTGGAAAAGAGATATATACCTAGATCTCCATATATCATACACAAAAACAACTCCAGACATACTAAAGATTTGAATGCAAAAAAAAAACCCCACTTCTAAACAGGATGCTAAAAGCAGAAAACAATATTGATATATGTGACTGAATAGTGCTTGTCACATAATAAGCCCTCAATAAATATTACTTCCCATCATTCTTTTCTATTCCCTCTTCCCCAGCCAATGGTAAAAATGTTCTATTTCAAATGTGAAAAATTTTAAGTGTAATTATGAAATATTAGATCATTTCATATTGCTTTCATAGCCTCATGTGATGAACATCATTTATTTTATCCCTGTCCAAATTAGACAGAAAAAAATCAGTAAATTCTATCCATAATATTTTAATTTAATTGATGGAATATTATTACAATTAACTAGCTTAATACAAGCTGAATCAAAATTCCAGTGCCTTTTTCAGTGAATCCATTTTGTGAGTACTTTTTCCAGGTGATCATTTGTCAGGTTGTTATTAAATGTATGATATTGTGATTTTTTTTACTTCAGTGATTGATAACTTTATATTTTCATATAACTTGAATACTTCTATAGAACCTTTTACTTAGGAATTTCAATGCATGTTACAAACATTACAACATATAATACTCTGTTCCCTTTTCTTATCCTTGAAGAAATTGTAGCTCAGAAAAAATAAGTGACTTGGTAGGTATTGGTAGAATCACAATGATCAGATCTTACTAAGCTCTATATATGTTGTAAGATATTACTAACCTTTGTGTCTTTTCATGACAATTTATTAGAAATGTGTTGGGTTGCTTGTGGTATTAAAGACAGGAAGAGAAAAAATAGAATGAGACAGACACAGGAGTAAAAGGCCATATTCCAAATACTGGACTCTGATGCCCATACACTAAACAATTTAATGCTTAGCAGCTACATCATTAGATTTTTTGAAGAGCTTTGAAAATGAAAGTAATTGGTATGTGTGATCACTATTCTATATTAGACAACTTAAGGTTTAGAAATGTGTTGAGTATTGCTACAAATGCTGCCTTTGCTTGTCTTTGTTGATATATCGTTTATCTGCTCTGAACGCCCTGATGATATTGAAAGGCTTCTGAGTATTTTGAAGTAACTTTTTATAATCATTGATGTACAAGTTTGTTGTTACCATCACTGGTTTAATAAATGCATGGTCCAATTGCTTTGCAGAAAGCTATTTCAAGTGCATGCTAAACAAACTGTATCCTTGAGTAAGGAATCTAGAAAAATGTGTTCACCCTGGTGACCTGACTCTCAACTCTTCATTTCAAGGTCTAAGTCTCTCTGTTAAGTATTTGCCATGCATTTTCTTATTCTTTACTTTCTCCATTTTTTGTAGGAAACAAAGGCTGACGGTTTTATATATTTACCTGAATTCCAAATTGACTTGGATCCACATTACAGAAGAAACCAGTAAGTAGTAGTAGATCCTTAAATCCAGGGCCAAGACCAGCACTGTACAATAGAAATATATTGCAAGCCACATATATAATTTTTAATTTTCTGATAGTCGTAGTCCTGGTCCTTCAGAACACTGGTGTTCTAGAATTATGTTGTGATTGGAATTTATAGTTAACATATTCTATAACATTAACACATTAGTTCTGTTACTTTCAAATTGTCACATTACTCTTGGTCATTTTGCTTAAACCTTCCTTCATTTTATTTGCAAAATATTGAAAATATCTCTTAATCTCCTTTGGAGGAGGAAACATAATACTTAAATAGATTTCCTTGAGTCTTTCTCTCTCTAACTTACTACATTACAGTACCTACTATGTTCTTAAAGTGAAACATTGTCTTTCCTGTACCATAATTCCCTAATTATAAAGAATGTATGCATAAAATAATTAGCAAGTTTGTGAGGAGGGGAGTCAAACAGCATTAAGATGTTTTTTTCATTTGTAATTTTTTTATGGCTTAATAAAGTCACATACATGAGCTTAGTTCCATCAACCAAGGGTTTACAGTAAATCATGCAAAGGATCAAAAAGAAATATAATGACTCCTGCTTCTGCTCTGGTTAATATCCGAGAAGATATTTGATAAATTAGGTTAAAGAGTCTACCAATTTTGAAGAAAGATAGTGTATTTTAGAACTTAGGGATAAAAACCATCACAATTAAAATAGAAGAAAAACCTCTGTAAGCTGAAGACTTTTATATAAGTTATTACATCAGTGTTGTAAAATTAAGATGTTACCTAAAGCAACTAGAGAAAGAAGAAGAAAAAAACCCCAAAGTCACCTGAAGGAAAGAAATCATAAAGATCAGATCAGAAATAAATGAAAAGAAAATGAAGGAAACGGTAGCAAAGATCAAAAAAACTAAAAGCTCGTACTTTGAGAAACTAAACAAAATTGATAAAACATTAGCCAAACTTATCAAGAAAAAAAGGGAGAAGACTCAAATCAACAGAATTAGAAATGAAAAAGCAGAAGTAAAAACTGACACTGTAGGGCTTCCCTGGTGGCGCAGTGGTTGAGAGTCCGCCTGCCGATGCAGGGGACATGGGTTCGTGCCCCGGTCCGGGAAGATCCCACATGCCACGGAGCGGCTTGGCCCATGCGCCATGGACGCTGAGCCTGCGCATCTGGAGCCTGTGCTCCGCAACGGGAGAGGCCACAACAGTGGGAGGCCCGCACACCGTAAAAAAAAAAAAAAAAAAAAAAACTGACACTGTAGAAATACAAAGGATCATGAGTGATTCCTACAAGCAACTCTACGGCAATAAAATGGACAACCTGGAGGAAATGGACAAACGCTTAGAAATGCACAACCTGTCGAGACTGAAGCAGGAAGAAATAGAAAATATGAACAGACCAATCACAAGCATCGAAATTGAAACTGAGATTAAAAACCTTCCAACAGACAAAAGCCCAGGACCAGACGGCTTCACAAGTGAATTTTATCAAACATTTAGAGAATAACAAACACCTATTCTTCTCAAGCTCTTCAAAATATAGCAGAGGGAGGAACACACCCAAACTCATTCTACAAGGCCACCATCACTCTGATACCAAAATCAGACAAAAATGTCACAAAGAAAGAAAACTACAGGCCAATATCACTGATGAACATAGATGCAAAAATCTTTGACAAAATACTAGCAAACAGAATCTAACAGCACATTTAAAGGATCATACACTAATAATCAAGTGGGGTTTATCCCAGGAATGCAAGGATTCTTCAATATACGCAAATCAATCAACGTGATATACCATATTAACAAACTGAAGGAGAAAAACAATATGATCATCTCAATAGATGCAGAGAAACCTTTTGACAAAATTCAACACCAATTTATGATAAAAACCCTCCAGAAAGTAGGCATGGAGGGAACTTTCCTCAACATAATAAAGGCCATACATGACAAACACACAGCCAACATCGTCTTTAGTAGTGAAAAACTGAAACCATTTCCAATAAGATCAGGAATAAGACAAGGTTGCCCACTCTCACCACTCTTATTCAACATAGTATTGGAAGTTTTAGCCACAGCAATCAGAGAAAAAAAAGAAATAAAAGGAATCCAAATTGGAAAAGAGGAAGTAAAGCTGTCACTGTTTGCAGATGACATGATACTCTATATAGAGAATCCTAAAGATGCTACCAGAAAACTTCTAGAGCTAATCAATGAATCTGGTAAAATAGCAGGATGCAAAGTTAATGCCCAGAAATCTCTGGCATTCCTATACACTAATGATGAAAAATCTGAAAGTGAAATTAAGAAAACACTCGCATTTACCACTGCAACAAAAAGAATAAAATATCTAGGAATAGACATACTTAAGGAGACAAAAGACCTGTATGCAGAAAATTATAAGACACTGATGAAAGAAATTAAACATGATACAAATAGATGGAGAGATATACCATGTTACTGGACCGGAAGAATCAACATTGTGAAAATGACTCAACTACTCAAAAATATCTACAGACTGAATGCAATCCCTATCAAACTACCACTGGCATTTTTCACAGAACTAGAACAAAAAATTTTACAATTTGTATGGAAACACAAAAGACCCCGAATAGCCAAAGCAATCTTGAGAAAGAAAAATGGAGCTGTAGGAATCAGGCTCCCTGACTTCAGACTATACTACAAAGCTACAGTAATCAAGACAGTATGGCACTGGCACAAAAACAGAAATATAGATCAATGGAACAGGATAGAAAGCCCAGAGATAAACCCATGCACATATGGTCACCTTATCTTTGATAAGGGAGGCAAGAATACAGAGTGGAGAAAAGACAGCCTCTTCAATAAATGGTGCTGGGAAAACTGGGCAGCTACATGTAAAAGAATGAAATTAGAACACTTCCCAACACCATACGCAAAAATAAACTCAAAATGGATTAAAGACCTAAATGTAAGACCAGACAGTATAAAACTCTTAGAGGCAGAACACTCTATGGCATAAATCACAGCAAGATCCTTTTTGACCCACCTCCTAGAGAAATGGAAATAAAAACTAACAAATGGACCTAATGAAACTTAAAAGCTTTTGCACAGCAAAGGAAACCATAAACAAGACAAAAGGACAACCCTCAGAATGGGATAAAATATTTGCAAATGAAGCAACTGACAAAGGATTAATCTCCAAAACATACAAGCAACGCTTGCAGCTCAATATTAAAAAAACAAACAACCCAATCCAAAAATGGGCAGAAGACTTCAATAGTCATTTCTCCAATGAAGATATATAGATTGCCAACAAACACATGAAAGAATGCTCAACATCATTAGTCAGTAGAGTAATGCAAATCATAACTACAATGAGATATCATCTCACACCGGTCAGAATGGTAATCATCAAAAAATCTAGAAACAATAAATGCTGGAGAGGGTGTGGAGAAAAGCGAACCCTCTTGCACTGCTGGTGGGAATGTCAATTGATACAGCCACCATGGCTAACAGTATGGAGGTTCCTTTAAAAACTAACACTAGAACTACCATACGACCCAGCAATCCCACTACTGGGCATATAACCTGAGAAAACCTTAATTCAAAAAGAGTCATGTACCAAAATATTCATTTCAGCTCTCTTTACAATAGCCAGGACATGGAAGCAACCTAAGTGTCCATCAACAGATGAATGGGTAAATAATATGTGGCACATATATACAATGGAATATTACTCAGCCATAAAAGGAAACAAAACTGAGTTATTTGTAGTGTGGTGGATGGACCTAGAGTCTGTCATACAGAGTGAAGTGAGGCAGAAAGAGAAAAATAAATACCGTATGCTAACACATATATATGGGATCTAAGAAGAAAGAAAAAAAAGGTCATGAAGAAACTAGGGAGAAGTCGGGAATAAAGACACAGACCTACTAGAGAATGGACTTGAGGATATGGGGAGGGGAAAGGGTAAGCTGTGACAGAGTAAGAGAGTGGCATCGACATATATACACTACCAAACGTAAAATAGATAGCTAGTGGGAAGCAGCCGCATAGCACAGGGAGATCAGCTCGGTTCTTTGTGACTACCTAGAGCGGTGGGATAGGGTGGGTGGGAGAGAGGGAGACACAATAGGGAAGAGGTATGGGAAAATATGTATATGTATAACTGATTCACTGTTTTAAAGCAGAAACTAACACACCATTGTAAAGCAATTATACTCCAATAAAGATGTTTAAAAAAATAGTGTATGGGAGATGGTTAGTATACAATACTTGCACAAAGTATTGTTGAAAAGGTGGTAGGTTGACAACAATCAGGAATTTGTGGGGTCATTACATATCACTGTAAGAATTGCCACTCTGGCTTAAACATCATTTGTAGTTTTAATTCTAGCACAAGAGGCATTCCTTACAATATTGCTTTAAATGAATAGAAATGTACAGTGAAATTCAAAACTTTCTCTTATCTAATCAATGCAGGTTTGTCATTCATTAATTCTACTCATTTTTGCGTATGTGTATATATTTAAGTTTATAATTCTTTGAAATTCTCATTTTAAGTATAACTGACATGCATTGAAATGAACTTTCCAGTAAAAAAGAAAAGGCATTGAGAAAATACTGATCTCTTTTTTCCTCTGTCATTTACCTAATTCTGTAAGGTTTCACCCTCCTTATGGTTCATAGCTTACATTTCCTTTTACTGCTGCCTTTTTAATTTCTGCAGCTCTCTCATCAGCCCAATGATAGGGGTTTTATACACATACCCACTTTCCTCCTAGAAATATTCTTGGCTGAGGCATTTATCTAGATGAGTAGCTATTTCTTCAATTTTATATTCAGTTACAGCTTGTGGTTCATATGGTACATCTGTAGGAATATCTGAGTTCCCTTTTCTAATTAATAGATGGGAAGACGTACAAGTAGTTTCTCTCTGAGCTTGCTTAAAGTGGTCACTGCGGAGCTTCTGCCAATATATTTCTGCTTGTAACTTCTCAAGAAACCAAAAATTGTCATTTAATATTCCAGGAACACAGTTGATGCTGGAAATCTCTTCAAATTACTTCATTTATTAAAGTTTTTCATGATTAAGGATGGCATATGAGAATAGAAAATGATTTTATCTTGTTCTTGGTTTGCACAGGTAAAATCAGAGGGAAGGTGGCTATTTCCAGTGAGATGACTTATTGTGTGATTAGGCAAAGAATACAAGTACCAGGCCTGCTGTTAGTTTTCATATGCATCACTCACTAATCTAATCTTTTGCTACTATCTTTGAAGACCAGCTTTTTGTACAATAATACCTCAATACCTTAAAAACAGCTTAAATCACAAAAGATTTACATAAAGGAAAACAGTACCATTATATATTTCTGTAGTCTACACTATCTAAAAGCTTACGTGCAAATGTTCAATTAAACAATATTGTCCCCCTCAATCCTGTTTCTAGTTCATTGACTCAGCACATAAGCACATTCACTCACAAATTACCTACTTCTGGAATTTTAAATAAAAAAAGACTTTTGCTACATCAACAGCAACTGATATTTTTTACTCAGCAAACATTCCTTATGCATTCTATGCCATTAGGTCAAACATTTGATGCACAACATATTCACTATTCTTGGCCTTGAACCAGTTGAACTCTCCTGTTACTAAAACTAAAATATCTAGTGATTCATGTAAGGATACATCCTGTTCAGCCTTAAAGCTTTTTGTTTTCATTCTATTTAAATCAAATTCAGCAAATGTTCTTTCTCTCCATATCAGTATTTCAACATCTATCATAATCAAACCCTTCAATGTTTCAATGCTCCCTAATTTTAAGTCTGTTAAAGTGCAATGTTTCTATACTTTTGGGTTTTTTTGGGTTTTTATGGTTGTTGTTGTTTTGGGTTTTTTTTGCGGTATGCGGGCCTCTCACTGTTGTGGCCTCTCCCATTGTGGAGCACAGGCTCCGGACGCGCAGGCTCAGTGGCCATGGCTCACAGGCCCAGCCGCTCTGCGGCATGTGGGATCTTCCCGGATCGGGGCACGAACCCGTGTCCCCTGCATCGGCAGGCGGACTCTCAACCACTGCGCCACCAGGGAAGCCCAATGAGTGTGTTTTTAAAAGATGTGTGACATTCCTATTTGTTTCTAAGTCATGTATTCTCACTGATAAATTATTACTTTAGAAACACTTTCTCTAAAAAAGGTCAGTACCTTAAAAAAGGCTCAGGTATTTTTTTTTATGAAATAAGGATTATTTTTTAATATTGTTTTTTATAATGTGAATTATTCTTAATCCATTTCAAAAATTGAAATTTTCAATGTATTAAGTATTCATACACTGGGAGACATTGTAAACCTGAATCAAAATATTTTCTTCTCTGCAGCTGCATAATTTTGGTATCACAGAATCAGCATTAATATCTTTAAGGCAGAATAGTCAACTTTGAGGGAATTAATTTAATATTTAGTTCACATAACAGATTAAAAAGAAATTCAGAACAATAAACCAGAGCTAGCAGCAGATAAAAATATACTGAAAAACTTGACATAGTCATTTGAGGATTCAAAATTTGGTGATTTTCCTGCAATGGAAACTCAGTGCTATACCTCTTATTTTTATTGAAGAGAATATATGATGATTTTGACATTTGCATTTCACTCTCCTCAATTGTGAATATATGGAAACTTCTAGTATACCCTGCTTTATATTTTATCTTACAAGTATTTCTTCTTCACTTTTCTATTCTTTCGAATGATTAAGAGGGTATAGATATCAATATTCATAAACAACATCAGAACATTTAACTTATAGGCAAGCATATATTATTGGAGAAAATGAGTAATGATTATGCTATTTGGGTTATGAAAAAGCATAGCACAGCTGTTCTATATCTTCTTCCTTAATTGGCTATTTACCCATTTATAAATCTCTGATTAGATATGACCTCACTCTAGTTGAATCTGATTTAGAGTTTTGAGTTTCCTTTAGTAATTGGGGCAAGAGAGATATTTTCCACTGCAAATGATTTCTAAACTCTAGTATTAGAATATACATAAGTCTAGCATAGGAAGAATGAGTTTATATGTTTTTAGCTACATATTCTCACTTAACCTTATTGATGGCAATAAAAAGGAAGGGAAGCAAGTCAAAGTTGGAGGATACAAGTAGGGTAAGTAGTCATCACTATCTGTGTTTGTGTGGATCACATGAACAATACACTTAGGGAATATTTGCAAAGACCTCATCTATTGGTATTGACCATGTAAATTATGTAGTTCTATTTTCCTCTTATATATATTTGAATACAGTTGAATAGGACAAGATATACTTTAGGAAGGGCAATAAAGAGTCTGACTCCATTTATGATATATGGATGCTGACAGCTTGCAAACCCTACTCTCATCTTTCCCTTCTTCATCTCAACCTCAGCTTCTAACCACCAGAAAAGACAAGCCAGTCTCTTTTCCCTTCTCTCTCAAGCTATTTTTTGGATCCGTGTAGGGTGCTTGTCCTGATCGCCCCAGAAAATCTCATTATGCAAATAATAAACCTTTACATATTCTCCTGGTGTGTATTTCTGTGGTGTTATCAATCTTGACATTAGAACTAAATTCAAAGGTGGAGGGTGGGGGATTTGTTCTTTCTCTGTGGAGTGACCAAATACACAGAAAGTCTGATTTAAAAGGAAAGATATAGTTCTGATCAATATAAACAAATATAGTACTGCAAGTAATTTACCAAGTCCTGAGAATGATTTGAATTTTGTTTTCAAAAACCAAAGAGTAGGTAAGAAATACTTAAAAAAGAAACAATCTGATGGTATTCACTAGATGGCAGAAGCCACCTTTTTTTTTTCTCTTAGATTCCATATATATGTGTTAGCATACGGTATTTGTTTTTCTTTTTCTGATTAACTTTACTCTGTATGACAGACTCTAGGTCCATCCACCTCACTACAAATAACTCATTTTCTTTTCTTTTTATGACTAATATTCCATTGTATATATGTACCACATCTTCTTTATCCATTCATCCGATGATGGACACTTAGGTTGCTTCCATCTCCTGGCTATTGTAAACAGACAAAATTCAACACCCATTTATGAAAAAACCCTGCAGAAAGTAGGCATAGAGGGAACTTTCCTCAACATAATAAAGGCCATATATGACAAACCCACGGCCAACATCGACCTCAATGGTGAAAAACTGAAACCATTTCCACTACGATCAGGAACAAGACAAGGTTGCCCACTCTCACCACTACTATTCAACATAGTTTTGGAAGTTTTAGCCACAGCAATCAGAGAAGAAAAAGAAATAAAAGGAATCCAAATCAGAAAAGAAGAAGTAAAGCTGTCACTGTTTGCAGATGACATGATACTATACATAGAGAGTCCTAAAGATGCTACCAGCAAACTACTAGAGCTAATCAATGAATTTGGTAAAGTAGCAGGATACAAAATTAATGCCCAGAAATCTCTGGCATTCCTATACACACATGATGAAAAATCTGAAATTGAAATTAAGAAAACACTCCCATTTACCATTGCAACATAAAGAATAAAATATCTAGGAATAAACCTACCTAAGGAGACAAAAGACCTGTATGCAGAAAATTATAAGATTTTTTATAATTATAAAATTATAAGAAAATAGATGGAGAGATATACCATGTTCTTGGATTGGAAGAATCAACATTGTGAAAATGACTCTACTACCCAAAGCAATCTACAGATTCAATGCAATCCCTATCAAACTACCACTGGCATTTTTCACAGAACTAGAAGCCACCTTTTATTCTTAGGAATGGAACCAAAACTTTCCAGTCCAAGGAGCTTTTAATTAATGTACATGAAATTTCTGAGATGTGATTCATACGACCATTTATTCTTTTTATCATTTAGTGAACTACCTTAATGGCAAGTGACTTGTCACTGTTTGATAAATCACTCCTTTACATCACAGGCCAGATGTGGAAAAGTTATACTCTCTTCCACAGCAATGACCAACGTGCAGATAAGTACTGTCTGGACACACTTTTTTAAGTCGACACTAAAAAAGGTATGCAATTTTATAGTTGGAAATCTCCATAAGAGAAAATTTTGTTTCTACTTCTTACTCCAGGCTTGAATACTTAAAATCTCCAAGAGAGAGGCTAAGATATCAAAAGGTGGAAACTATACCACCTTTCTCAATAGCCAGTCCTGATCATATGTTTCAAGTTATAGATAAGTTAAGCTCTCTTGCTTTGATTTAAATGCACTCCTTTAAAATTCTCTTCTCAATTGTTCAATTGTCTTTTCGTATAATTTTAAAAGTTCTACATTATAATAATGAATTACATCAGTCTCTCTACCACTTAACTACACCAATTTCTTTAAACTTTCTTCATGGAATCTATTTTTCTATAATTTTGCTTGGATTTATTTATCTTCCCTGGACCACTCAAGTTTCATTATATCTGTTCTGAAATGTGATGAAAAAGATAAGCAATAAAAGAAGTCTGACTAACATAACAGAGAAAGTATAGCATTCAGTAAGTTATATATACTTCTTTAAACATCTCCTAGTTCTATACTGCCATCCCCCTAACATCTTAATTTTTTTAACATCTTTATTGGAGTATAATTGCTTTACAATGATGTGTTAGTTTCTGCTTTATAACAAAATGAGTCAGTTATACATATACATATGTCCCCATATCTCATCCCTCTTGCATCTCCCTCCCTCCCACACTCCCTATCCCACCCATCTAGGTGGTCACAAAGCACCGATCTCCCTGTGCTATGTGGCTGCTTCCCACTAGCTATTTTATGTTTGGTAGTGTATACATGTCCATGCCACTCTCTCACTTTGGCACAGCTTACCCTTCCCCCTCCCCATATCCTCAAGTCCATTAACTAGTAGGCCTGAATCCTTATTCCTTTCTTGTCCCTAGGTTCTTCTGACCACTTTTTTCTTTATTTTTTTTATATTCCATATATATGTTAGCATACGGTATTTGTTTTTCTCTTTCTGACTTACTTCACTCTGTATGACAGACTCTAAGTCCATCCACCTCAGTACAAATAACTCAGTTTCGTTCCTTTTTATGGCTGAGTAATATTCCATTGTATATATATACAAAAACTTCTTTATCCATTCATATGTTGATGTACACTTAGGTTGATTCCATGCCCTGGCTATTGTAAATAGAGCTGAAATGAACATTTTGGTACATGACTCTTTTTCAATTCTGGTTTCCTCAGGGTATATGCACAGTAGGGGTATTGCTGGGTTGTATGGTAGTTCTATTTTCAGTTTTTTAAAGAACTTCCATACTGTTAGACATACTGGCTGTATCAATTTTCATTCCAACCAAAGGTGCAAGAGGGTTCGCTTTTTGCCACACCCTCTTCAGAATTTACTGTTTGCAGATATTTTGATGATGGCCATTCTGACCAGGGTGAGATGATATCTCATTGTAGTTTTGATTTGCATTTCTCTATTGATTAACAATGTTGAGCATTCCTTCATGCGTTTGTTGGTAATATGTATATCTTCTTTAGAGAAATATCTATTTAGGTCTTCTGCACATTTTTGAATTGAGTTGTTTGCTTGTTAATATTGAGCTGCATAGGTTGCTTGTATGTTTTGGAGATTAATTCTTTGTCAGTTGCTTCATTTGCAAATATTTTCTCCCATTCTAAGGGTTGTCTTTTCATCTTGTTTA
Source organism: Leucopleurus acutus (assembly GCF_964270905.1). Classification (NCBI taxonomy): domain Eukaryota; kingdom Metazoa; phylum Chordata; class Mammalia; order Artiodactyla; family Delphinidae; genus Leucopleurus; species Leucopleurus acutus. Next base: position 73,124,963 of record NC_139148.1, read on the forward strand.
TGGTTTCCTTTGGTGTGCAAAGGCTTTTAAGTTTCAATAGGTCCCATTTGTTTGTTTGTGTTTTTATTTCCATTTCTCTAGGAGGTGGGCCAAAAAGGATCTTGCTCTGATTTATGTCATAGAGTGTTCTGCCTATGTTTTCCTCTAAGAGTTTGATGGTGTCTGGTCTTCTGTTTACGTCTGTAATCCATTTTGCATTTATTTTTGTGTATGGGGTTAGGGGGTGTTCTAATTTCACTCATTTACATGTACCTGTCCAGTTGTCCCAGCACCACTTATTGAAGAGGCTGCCTTTTCTCGACTGTATATTCTTGCCTCTTTTATCAAAGATAAGGTGACCATATGCTCGTGGGTTTATCTCTGGGCTTTCTATCCTGTTCCATTAATCTATCTTTCTGTTTTTGTGACAGTACCATACAGTCTTGATTACTGTAGCTTTGTAGTATAGTCTGAAGTCAGGAAGCCTGATTGTCCCAGCTCCGTTTTTCTTTTTCAAGATTGCTTATGCTATTTGGGGTCCTTTGTGTTGCCATACAAATACTGAAATTTTTTGTTCTAGTTCTGTGAAAAATGCCAGTGGTAGTTTGATAGGGATTGCATTGAATCTGTAGATTGCTTTGGGTAGTAGAGTCATTTTCACAATGTTGATTCTTCCAACCCAAGAATGTGGTATATCTCTCCATCTATTTGTATCATCTTAATTTCTTTCATTAGTGCCTTATAATTTTCTCCATACAGATCTTTTGTCTCCATAGGTAGGTTTATTCCTAGATTTTATGTTCTTTTTGTGGTAATGGCAAATGGGAGTGTTTCCTTAACTTCACTTTCAGATTTTTCATCATTCGTGTATAGGAATGCCAGACATTTCTGTATCCTGCTACTTTACCAAATTCATTGATTAGCTGTAGTAGTTTTCTGGTAGCATCTTTAGGATTCTCTATGTATAGTATCATGTCATCTGCAAACAGTGACAGCTTTACTTCTTCTTTTCTGATTTGGATTCATTTTATTTCTTTTTTTGTTCTCTGATTGCTGTGGCTAAAACTTCCAAAACTATGTTGAATAATAGTGGTGAGAGTGGGCAACCTTGTCTTGTTCCTGATCTTAGTGGAAATGTTTTCTGTTTTTCACCATTGAGGACGGTGTTGGCTGTGGGTTTGTCATATATGGCCTTTATGAAGTTGATAAAAGTTCCTTCTATGCCTACTTTCTGCAGGGTTTTTATCATAAATCACTGTTGAATTTCATCAAAAGCTTTATCTGCATCTATTGAGATGATCATATGTTTTTTCTCCTTCAATTTGTTAATGTGGTGTATCACGTTGATTGATCTGCATATATTGAAGAATGCTTGCATTACAGCAATAAACCCCACTAGATCACAGTGTATGATCCTTTTAATGTGTTGTTGGATTCTGTTTGCTAGTATTTTGTTGAGGATATTTGCATTTATGTTCATCAGTGATATTGGCCTGTAGTTTTCTTTCTTTGTGACATCCTTGTCTGGTTTTGGTATCAAGGTGATGGTGGCCTCGTAGACTGAGTTTGGGAGTGTTCCTCCCTCTGCTATATTTTGGAAGAGTTTGAGAAGGATAGGTGTTAGCTCTTCTCTAAATGTTTGATAGAATTTGCCTGTGACGCCATCTGGTCCTGGGCTTTTGTTTGTTGGAAAATTTTTAATCACAGTTTCTATTTCAGTGCTTGTGATTGGTCTGTTCATATTTTCTATTTCTTCCTGATTCAGTCTCAGAAGGCTGTGCATTTCTAGGAATTTGTCCATTTCTTCCAGGTTGTCCATTTTATTGGCATAGAGATTCTTGTAGTAATCTCTTATGATCCTTTCTATTTCTGCAGTGTCAGTTGTTTCTTCTCTTTTTTCATTTCTAATTCTGTTGATTTGAGTTTTCTCTTTTTTTTTGATAAGTTTGGCTAATGGTTTATCAATTTTGTTTACCTTCTCAAGGAACCAGCTTTTAGTTTTCTTGATCTTTGCTACCGTTTCCTTCATTTTCTTTTCATTTATTTCTGATTGGATCTTTATGATTTCTTTCCTTCTGCTAACCTTGAGGGTTTTTTTATTCTTTTTTCTCTAATGGCTTTAGGTGTAAGGTTAGGTTGCTTAATTGAGATGTTTCTTGTTTATTAAGTTAGGCTTGTATAGCTATAAACTTCCCTCTTAGAACTGCTTTTGCTGCATCCCATAGGTTTTGGGTCACCATGTTTTCAAAGTCATTTGTTTCTAGGTATTTTTTTATTTCCTCTTTGATTTCTTCAGTGATCTCTTGGTTATTATGTACTGTTTTGTTTAATCCTCATGTGTTTATATTTCTTACAGAGCTCTTCCTGTAATTGAAATCTAGTCTCATAGTGTTGTGGTCGGAAAACATACTTGATACGATTTCAATTTTCTTAAATTTACTAAGGCTTGATTTGTGGCCCAAGATATGAGCGACTCTGGAAAATGTTCCTCGAGCACTTGAAAAGAATGTGTATTCTGCTGTTTTTGGATGGAATGTCCTGTAATATCAATTAATTCCATATTGTTTAATGTATCATTTAAAGCTTGTGTTTCCTTATTAATTTTCATTTTGGATAATCTGTCCATTGGTGAAAGTGGAATGTTAAAATCCCCTACTATGATTGTGTTACTGTCGATTTCCCCTTTTATGGCTGTTAGTGTTTGCCTTATATATTGAGGTTCTCCTAGTTGGGTGCATAAATAATTACAATTGTTAAATTTTCTTCTTGGATTAATACCTTGATCATTATGTAGTATCCTTCTTTGTCTCTTCTAATATTCTTTGTTTTAATGTCTATTTTTTCTGACATGAGAATTGGTACTCCAGCTTTCTTTTGATTTCCATTTGCATGGAATACCTATTTCCATCCCCTCACTTTCAGTCTGTATGTGTACCTAGCTCTGAAGTGTGTCTCTTATAGACAGCATATATACAGGTCTTGTTTTTGTATCCATTCAGCCAGTCTGTGTCTTTTGGTTGGAGCATTTAATCCATTTACATTTAAGGTAATTATCGATATGTATGTTCCTATTACCATTTTCTTAACTGTTTTGGGTTTATTATTGTAGGTGTTTTCCTTCTCTTGTTTTTTCTGCCTAGAGAAGTTCCTTTAGCATTTGTTGTGAAGCTGGTTTTGTGGTGCTGAATTCTCTTAGCTTTTCCTTGTCTATAAAGCTTTTAATTTCTCCATCAAATCTGAATGAGATCCTTGCTGGGTAGAGTAATCTTAGTTGTAGGTTTTTCTCTTTCATCACTCTAAATTTGTCCTGCCACTCCCATTTGGCTTGCAGAGTTTACTGAAAGTTCAGCTGTTAACCTTATGGGGATTCCCTTATGTGTTACCTGTTTTTCCCTTGCAGCTTTTAATGTTTATTCTTTGTATTTAATTTTTGATAGTTTGATTAATATGTGTCTTGGCATGTTTCTTCTTGGATTTATCCAGTATGGGACTCTCTGTGCTTCCTGGACTTGATTAACTATTTCCTTTCCCATATTAGGGAAGTTTTCAACTATAATCTCTTCAAATATTTTCTCAGTCCCTTTGTTTTTCTCGTCTTCTTCTGGGACCCTTATAATTCGAATGTTTGTGCATTTAATATTTTCCCAGAGGTCTCTGTAACTGTCCTCAATTCTTTTCATTCTTTTTCCTTTATTCTGCTCTGCAGTAGTTATTTCCACTATTTTATCTTCCAGGTCACTTATCCGTTCTTCTGCCTCAGTTATTCTGCTATTGATCCATTCTAGAGAATTTTTAATTTCATGTATTTTGTTGTTCATCTCTCTTTTTGCTCTTTAGTTATTCTAAGTCCTTGTTAAATGTTTCTTGTATTTTCTCCATTCTATTTCCAAGATTTTGGACCATCTTTACTATTGTTTTTCTGAATCCTATTTCAGGTACACTGTCTATTTCCTCTTCAATTGTTAGGTCTGGTAGGTTTTGCCTTTCTCCTTCATCTGCTGTGTGTTTTTCTGCCTTCTCATTTTGCTTAACGTACTGTGTTTGGGGTCTCCTTTTCACAGGATGCAGGTCATAGTTTCTGTTGTTTTTGATGCCTGACCCCTGTGGTTAAGGTTGGTTCGGTGGTTTGTGTTGGCTTCCTGGTGGAGGGGACTGGTGCCTGTGTTCTGGTGGATGAGGCTGGATCTTGTATTTCTGGTGGTCAGATCCACATCTGGTGGTATGTTTTGGCATATCTGTGGCCTTATTATGCTTTTAAGCAGCCTCTCTGCTAGTGGATGGGGTTGTGTTCCTGTCTTGCTAGCTGTTTGGCATAGGGAGTCCTGTGCTGTAGCTTGCTGGTCATTAAGTTGAGCTGCATCTTGGCGTTGAGATGGATATCTCTGGGAGATTTTCTCTGCTTGATATTATGTGGAGCTGCGAGGTCTCTTGAGGACCAATGTCCTGAACTTGGCTCTCCCACCTCAGTGGCACAACCCTGATGCCTGGCTGGAGCACCAAGAGCCTGTCCTCCATATGGCTCAGAATAAAAGTGAGAAGAAAAGAAAAGAAAGAAAGAAGAAGATAAAATAAAATAAAGTTATTAAAATAAAAAATAATTTTTAAGAAAAAGACAATTTTGGGGGTCTTCCCTGGTGGCACAGTGGTTGGGAGTCTGCCTGCCGATGCAGGGGACATGGTTTCATGTCCCAGTCTGGGAAGATCCCACCTGGCGCAGAGCGGCTGGGCCCTTGAGCCATGGCCACTGGGCCTGTGCATCTGGAGCCTGCATGTCTGGAGCCTGTGCTCCACAATGGGAGAGGCCACAACAGTGAGAGGCCCACGTACCGTACCCCAAAAAGAAAAAATAAATAAAACAAGGAAAAGAAAATTTTTTTAAGTAAAAATATAAAAAATGGACAGACAGAACCCTAGGATAAATGGTAAAAGCAAAGGTATACTGACAAAATCACACAGAAGCATACACATACACACTCACAAAAATAGAAAAAGGGGGAAATATATATAAATTGTTGCTCCCAAAGTCTACCTCTACAATTTGGTATGATTCATTGTTTGTTCAGGTATTCCACAGATGCAGGCACATCAAGTTGATTGTGGAGATTTAATCCGCTGCTCCTGAGGCTGCTGGGTGGAATTTCCCTTTCTCTTCTTTGTTCGCACAGTTCCCAGTGGTCAGCTTTGGATGTGGACCCACCTCTGCATGTAGGTCACCTTAGGGCCTCTGTTCTTTGCTCAGACAAGACGGGGTTAAAAGAGCAGCTGATTCAGGGGCTCTGGCTCACTCAGGCTAGCGGGGAGGGAGGGGTACGGATGCGGGGCAAGCCTGCGGTAGCAGAGGCCAGCGTGACATTGCACCACCCTGAGGCATGCCATGCATTCTCCCTGGGAAGTTGTCACTGGATCACGGGACCCTGGTAGTGGTGGGCTGCACAGGCTCCTGGGAGGGGAGGTGTGGATAGTGACCTGTGCTTGCACACAGGCTTCTTGGTAGCTGCAGCAGCAGCCTTAGCATCCCATGCCCGTATCTGGGGTCTGTGCTGATAGTCGCAGCTCATGCCCGTCTCTGGAGCTCCTTTAAGCAGTGCTCTTAATCCCCTCTACTCGTCCACCAGGAAGCAAAGAGACAAGAAAAAGTCTCTTGTCTCTTCAGCAGCTCCAGACTTCTCTCCGGACTCCCTCCCAGCTCGCAGTGGCACACTAGCCCCCTTCAGGCTGTGTTCACACAGCCAACCCCAGTCCTCTCCCTGGGATCTGACTGAAGCCCGAGCCTCAACTCCCAGCACCCACCCGTCCCAGTGGGTGAGCAGACAAGCCTTTTGGGCTGGTGAGTGCTGGTCGGCACCGATCCTCTGTGTAGGGGCCTCTCCACTTTGCCCTCTGCACACCTGTTGCTGCGCTATCCTCCATGGCTCTGAAGCTCCCCCCTCCACCACCCGCAGTATCCGCCCATGAAGGGGCTTCCTAGTTTGTGGAAACCTTTCCTCCTTCACAGCTCCCTCCCATTGGCTCAGGTCCCGTCCCTATTCTTTTGTCTCTGTTTATTCTTTCTTCTTTTGCCCTACCCAGGTACGTGGGGAGTTTCTTGCCTTTTGGGAGGTCTGAGGTTTTCTGCCAGCGTTCAGTAGGTGTTCTCTAGGAGTTGTTCCACATGTAGATGTATTTCTGATGTATTTGTTGGGAGGAAGTTTATCTCCACTTCTTACTCTTCTGCCATCTTGAAGCTCCTCCCAACTTCCATACACTATTTCATTTAATGCTCACTGTGGGGCACTATCCTAGTTTGACAAATAAAAAGACTGAGAGGTTAAGTTAACTTGTCCACAGTCATTCAGCTAGTAACTGGCAGAGTCTGTATTTAAGCCCATCTGGTTGATTCTAAATCTTGAACTCTTAACTCCACATCATGCTACAGGAAAATTTTAAATACAAGTATCTATTGCTAGTAAAAGAAAAATTATGTCTTCCCTTCAAGGAACTTGAACTTAACCTACTGTGTGTACCTATAGATTCATAAAAAATTAAATGCCAGAAGAAATTTTCCTGATAGGTCCAACATCCTTGTTTTATGGAAAAGCACTGTTAGAAGTGTTCCATCAGGGCCTAGTAGGATCGTGACTGGCAAGTAGTGTCCATTCATCGAATGTATATGTATTGAAAAGCATTGAATTAACTGGAAAGTCATAATATATTGAGAGTAAAGTCCTAATAAATAAAGTAGTGTTAGCATACTCTTTTATTGCTACAATGGGGAGCAACTGTGGGAACAGAGCAGTTATATAAATGGTTGTTCTTGTAAAAGGGTGTATCAGGAAATTCTCAGCCCCTTTAAGTGCCTTGCAAGCAATACCCACAAAAGAATCAACCAGGGCTTAAGTTACTAGGGAGATGAACATAAGCAATGCTGTATTTTACAAAAAAAAATAAATAATTGCTTTAGGAATTATGTATAAGATCAGTTTTTGAGTGACCAAAAAAAAACTCAATTTTCATAAAAAAGTTGTTTTTTTCTTTTTTCTTTTTTTTTTTTTTGTTTTTTTTGTTTTTGTTTTTGCAGTATGCTGGCCTCTCACTGTTGTGGCCTTTCCTGTTGTGGAGCACAGACTCCGGACACGCAGGCTCAGTGGCCATGGCTCACGGGCCCAGCCGCTCCACGGCCTGTGGGATCTTCCTGGACTGGGGCATGAACCCGTGTCCCCTGCATCAGCAGGTGGACTCTCAAACACTGTGCCACCAGGGAAGCTCTCATTAAGGTGATTTTGGATATTGGACCAACCAGACTGTCTGGTGACCTGGAAGTGGATGACAAGTGCAAGGGAGGAATCAAGAATGACACCTGGGCTTCCCTTATGGCGCAGTGGTTGAGAGTCTGCCTGCCGATGCAGGGGACACGGGTTCGTGCCCCAGTCCAGGAAGATCCCACATGCCGCGGAGCAGCTGGGCCCATGAGCCATGGCCGCTGAGCCTGCGCGTCTGGAGCCTGTGCTCCACAATGTGAGAGGCCACAACAGTGAGAGGCCCGCGTACTGCAAAAAAAAAAAAAGTTGTTTTTAAGAAGTCTGAAAAAATGAAATGCATTCATTGATAAATGGAGCATATCCAAAGAAAATTTGTTACATCTAATGACATTTAAGTGCATGAATCTTTAGTGTGAAAGTGGAAGACAGGACATTGGACATTGCATTCATGTATAACTACCATTGATCATAAAGGAAAATTACTTCAGTGACTTAAATGAGGTACGATCTTCAAATAAATGATTAGTTTTTTATATTAGGTCGCATTTTAATTATTTTGTTTTACATCTTTATTGGAGTATAATTGCTTTACAATGGTGTGTTAGTTTCTGCTTTATAACAAAGTAAATCAGTTATACATATACATATGCTCCCACATCTCTTCCCTCTTGTGTCTCTCTCCCTCCCACCCTACATATCCCACCTTTCTAGGTGGTCACAAAGCACCAAGCTGATTTCCCTGTGCTATGCGGCTGCTTCCCGCTAGCTATCTATTTTACGTTTGGAAGTGTATATATGTCCATGCCACTCTCTCATTTTGTCACAGCTTACCCTTCCCCCTCCCCATATCCTCAAGTCCATTCTCTATTAGGTCTGTGTCTTTATTCCTGTCTTACCCCTATGTTCTTCATGACATTTTTTTTCTTAAATTCCATATATATGTGTTAGCATATGGTATTTGTCTTTCTCTTTTTGACTTCACTCTGTATGACAGACTCTAGGTCCATCCACCTCATTACAAATAGCTCAATTTCGTTTCTTTTTATGGCTGAGTAATATACCATTGTATATATGTGCCACATCTTCTTTATCCATTCATCCGATGATGGACACTTAGGTTGTTTCCATCTCCGGGCTATTGTAAATAGAGCTACAATGAATATTTTGGTACATGACTATTTTTGAGTTATGGTTTTCTCAGGGTATATGCCCAGAAGTGGGATTGCTGGGTCATATGGTAGTTCTATTTGTAGTTTTTTAAGGAACCTCCATACTGTTCTCCATAGTGGCTGTACCAATTCACATTCCCACCAGCAGTGCAAGATTGTTCCCTTTTCTCCACACCCTCTCCAGCATTTATTGTTTCTATATTTTTTGATGATGGCCATTCTGACTGGTGTGAGATGATATCTCATTGTAGCTTAGATTTGCATTTCTCTAATGATTAATGATGTTGAGCATTCTTTCATGTGTTTGTTGGCAGTCTGTATATCTTCTTTGGAGAAATGTCTATTTAGGTCTTCTGCCCAGTTTTGGATTGGGTTGTTTGTTTTTTTGTTGTTGAGCTGCATGTGCTGCTTGTAAATTTTGGAGATTAATCCTTTGTCAGTTGATTCGTTTGCAAATATTTTCTCCCATTCTGAGGGTTGTCTTTTGGTCTTGTTTATGGTTTCCTTTGTTGTGCAAAAGCTTTGAAGTTTCATTAGGTCCCATTTGTTTATTATTGTTTTTATTTCCATTTCTCTATGAGGTGGGTCAAAAAGGATCATGCTGTGATTTATTTCATAGAGTGTTCTGCCTATGTTTTCCCCTAAAAGTTTGATAGTTTCTGGCCTTACATTTAGGTCTTTAATCCTTTTTGAGCTTATTTTTGTGTGTGGTGTTAGGGACTGTTCTAATCTCATACTTTTACATGTACCTGTCCAGTTTTCCCAACAGCACTTATTGAAGAGGTTGTCATTTCTCCACTGTACATTCCTTCCTCCTTTATCAAAGATAAGGTGACCATATGTGTGTGGGTTTATCTCTGGGCTTTCTCTCCTGTTCCATTGATCTATCTTTCTGTTTTTGTGCCAGTACCATACTGTCTTGATTACTGTAGCTTTGTAGTATAATCTGAAGTCAGGGAGCCTGATTCCTCCAGCTCCATTTTTTGTTCTCAAGATTGCTTTGGCTATTTGGGGTCTTTTGTGTTTCTATACAAATTGTGAATTTTTTTGTTCTAGTTCTGTGAAAAATGCCAGTGGTATTTTGATAGGGATTGCATTGAATGTGTAGATTGCTTTGGGCAGTAGAGTCTTTTTCACAATATTGATTCTTCCAATCACCTCTAAAGTATATCATTACCATTCAAATGATTGAGAGAGAGAGACATAGATACACATATATATAAATCCTTGTGAATCCATATATTCATAAATTGAAAATTAACTTGAATTTTAAACTTTTGACATTAAACATGTAGTGAAATGAACAGAAACTTGGATATTTATATCTATTTCTGATCACAAATTAACTGAACAGAATTTATTTTACTTTTTAAGTTGAAATCAATAGATAAACAACAGGAATCTTTTTGTCTACTTATTAACAAAAAGATTTTTGACTCATTGTTTAACTTTTTAAATAGTTTGGGGCTGTGCAGATCAAATCTAATACGTATCAGCATTCATATATGTTAAAGAATTTTTTTTGACAGATTCAAGATACCTGTGATAGAGAAATATAATTATATGTTTTAGATACTTAATTTGCTTTTAGTAATATGGAGGAAAGGAAAAACATTTTATAATTAATTATCCAATAGCATAGATAATAATCACATTCTGAAAATAAGCATCAATACATTGCCTTTCTAAAAAATGTATTTTAATCTGTTGCAACGTTCACATTTATAGAAATAAAATCTAGAATATTTCAAATTTTTCCCAGAACCATAGAAAACGGGTATTCATTACCCAAAGACGTTTCTTAATTACATTCTATTTGGAAACCACTGTGCTTATTACTAAGAAAGTTAAAGTGAACGGGGTAGTTCTCAGTCTTTAAAGGACACTGAATAGATCATCCACACATATCAAAATAACTAGGAGTTAGAGGTGAGAGATACACACAAAATGACACTGTACCAGAAATGACAGAGTGCTAGAAAAATGTCTGAAAGCATCCAGCAAGAATTAAATAACAAAAGTTGATAAAAAAGTGTTTGCCTCCTTTTCCACTCCATTCTACACCCTTTTTTTGGGCAGGGGGAGACTAAAGAGTGTTATTTGGAAAACCTCAGTAATGCTTATTGAAGAAGGGTGAATGGAGTGAACAAATGAGAAGAACTATCTACCATAAAATAATGGAGTGGTGGCTATAGTTTTATATTTAAAATCTGAAGGTTTTTAAATGGAAGCTAAAAGTTGCATCATAAATTTTTTCTAGCCTACCGCTAGAACTTGTATTTGTTTACAAACTTTTAAAATTTTTCACTGCAATATTATTAATGATTTCAAAGTCACAAATGTATTTAATGATATGAAGAAAGTTAGTTCTTACTTTACAAAGAGAAAGTAGAAGATCTATCTTGGATAAGTTTGTGTTCAACATCTTACATTCCTAATAGAGCTGTAAGTTAAAAATAATTAGGATAAGATGTGTTTTGGATAAACAACACTGGTATTTGTTGAAAGTATTCTCAGAAGTAGAAGAACCTTATGATTTTCCATAAGCATCACCATTCAGTGACCTGAAGGCAATGCCTGTTTTAATAGTTTCAAATAGGCCATGGTTTTACATATGCACCAAAAGAAAGTGATAAACAATACTGTGATTATTTTATCTATCAAAGCATATATATTAAATGTCCTGTTAGCCAGACTTTAGAAGAAAATAGAGGTGACTCCTTATCAAACCTGTAGAGATGTATCTAAGCTTGTCAGAAGAAATCATAAAGGGAAAGGTAAAAAAAAGGTTTGACTACATGAGATTTACAGCTTTTATAGGTCAAAAAATGATACAAAAAGGAAAACAAATCAAGAAAAATCACCAGAGAAACAAAAAAGATTAGTATTCTTATTATCTGAAGTGCTAATTTCAAGTAGTAAGACTCCTTTAGAAATATGAGCAAAATAATTTGACAATTCTCAAAACAGGAAAAATAATTTGTTAACAAATATATAATGCAGACAGCCTGTATATATAATATCATATCTCGTAATTAGAATATTAGGCAACAGAAGCTCAAATTCATAGGCATAAATATTTCATTTGCTTTTAATAAGACGCAAGCTGATAGAACGAAGAGGGACACATGTTAATTATGTGTTCACATACCAAGCAAAAAATATTGGCATTTAGAAGAAGAGAAACCTAATAATTCTGCAGAAATGTAGATTCTGATTAATAGTTCAGTTTTTGTTAAGCCATCATACTTCACCCTTTTCATGCTGACTGTGACATTTAATTTAAAAACAAGAGAGCTGTTAATCTTCTCTAACAAACAAACATAGAACATTCTCAGAGCACGGGACTAAAAATCAGTGTCCTAATTAAGCCTCTGTCACTACCATATTAACTTTAGCAAGTCATTTCATCTCATTGGACTTTAGTTTACTTATATACAAAATGGAGATAGTACTATATGGTTGCTATAACCCCTTTCTGGTTGTAGTATAAAATGTTTCATTGATTGTTGGAAAGAAAATTGACTTCTCTGCTTTCTTTTTGCCTCTAGTGCTTTCCAAGCCTCCCATGCAAGAATCAAGAATTTCTACTTTGCTGCTGAGTGTTCAGATGAAATGAATTAGTAAGTAGTTGTTATTCATTCATTAATCCATCATATGTATATTTATTGAGCCTCATTTTTGTGTCAGGTACCATACTAAGTCTAGATAATGCAATATCATGTTTTTTATTAAAAGTAAAATTATATTTTTTAATCCTAATAAAGTTTAATATAGTTGAATAGAGTTATATTAACGAAAACAAGGCCAGTGTTCTGGAATGTAGAAGAAGAAGTAGCATGATACAAGTTGAGAACTTGAATTTAAAAGAATGAACAATAAAATTGAAAAGTTATTTTATGCTTATCTTGATCATTCTGCTGTCCATAAGCTGACAACAGCTCTGTGACATTAATTTAAAGCTTATCATCTTTTCAAGTAAATCATATTGTATCTGTTTGTATATCAAACATGGTCCTGTAGAATTTGATCAATACAGTTTTTACTTTTGTAACAAAAATTTCCCATGTGAATAAAATATGCACTATAAGATATTAATTCAATTAGGGAAAGCAGCGGATTATTGGTATATCAAATTACATCCTACTTATTTCAGAGTGAGTTGACTAACTTCAATGAATCTTTGACTATAAAAGGCTCTTATGTTCATGTTTAATTTACATTTAAAAAGAATTAAATTACCTATAACTCGAAAGAGAAAATTTCTTATATTTGTATTCAACATGTCATAAAGAATGGTTGTTCTTCTCTTAGTGAGTGTATATAGTTCACTCTCAATTTTAATTATGTTGAATTGAATCCTGTCTTATTGCTAACCTATTAATTATGCCTCTGACAACCAAGCACAACAACATTCTTATTGTCTTGAGAAAAAAATATAACCTTTTTGTTGACAGCACTTAAGTAATAAGTTGTCATAAAACAAAATAAAATTCTAACAATATTAAAGAGGTTATGTGAATATTCCCAGAAAAAGGCTGAGTGATGAGTGTAGCTATGACTCCCCTGGAAAGTTATTGAAAAATATGCAAATGTAAAAACAATAAATGTGTTGTTCTGTTCTATCAAGAAGTAAAGTAGGAAGGTTATTTGGTTTCTGGGAGACAATAAGGATTAAAGGCAGAGTGTTGTGGTTTTATAAAAAGGAAATATGTTACAGACCTAAAGGAAGGAACCAATATTGGGGAAGATTAAAAATATAATGTTAAAGGAAATGACTGATGAATCAGAGTCAAGAGAAGATGTGATCAAAAACATGTGTGAGGAATTAGGTTTTTAAAAAGAGTAAAAGAACTGAGGATGGATTGGAATGCAGGCAAATTTGCATAAACAGTAACATTTAGGGCTGATCATGCTTGTTGACTTCCTATTATCTTCATGAAGAAGGAGGCAAGGTGCTCTGAAAGAGATAAATCCATTAAGTAATTTTTAAATGATACATATAAAAGGAAAAATGTGTCATTACATACAAAGTGAATAACAGAACTGAGTCTGAGACCTTTAAATATTTGCACTAAACAACACTAAAATGATATAAATGTTTTCAGGTAAAAGCAGCTTTTAGCCTGGACCATTAGTAGAGATGCCGAACTCACCTTGACTTTCAAAGTGCAAGCACAACCTAAGTAAACGCATTCCATAACGAGTAAACCAGTAGCAAAACAATAATAGACAAAGAATCTTAATGCCTGCTTTGTTCTCTCCATCAAAATTATTTTCTCTTCCAGTTAGAGAAATGTTAGAAGTAGTCTATGGTAAGTCTTTGTTGATTAAACTTGACCAAACTTGACCTATTGATTGTAAAGCAAGAAGCTAAAATTCTTAACCTTCTTCCAGGAATTTTATGTAATTTAGAAATTTTCAGAAGTTGGTTAGTTTAAAACATGTAGTTATGTTCTGTCTTTTATTCTCTGAAAAAGCTACCTTTTTTATGAGTAATTTCATTGGGAAAGCAAAAGAAGTATAGAATTGTTTCAATTAAAATAAATCTCTGTCTACATAGAAATAACATAATCAATTTTAAATATACAACTGGATAATGAAAATTAAATCATTGAGAATGGATTGATTTATATTACATGTTTTCTTTTGAAAGTGAAGGAGACTGCATTTGAAAACTAACAATTGATGAATAAAAACTACACAAAATTTAAAAGATCATGACTAAAATATCATCTAAATTAATGCAGTTTCTATGATCTAAGCTATGATACAATAGGAAAAGGCTTATAAACTAAATTAGATTTTACTTTAAAAATATATCCAATATGATTTTCTCTTAAAGAAAATTTGATATATATTTGGATCAAATTTTTCAAAGATTGTGCTCTTCTTCATTTTAATAGATGTGAAATCTGAGACACTGATTGGATTAAATGTTGTGCCCCAGTTCTGGCTATCCCTGTTAGAATACTTGAGACTTTGTATAACCCTGATTCTCCACTCAACGTATATAAACTTTTCTGTTATAAAGTGATATGTAGTGTTTCAATTTTATGTAAAATATTGTGTTTTTTACTTTAAATATTATGTAATACAAAATTAGTAATATTATCAATGCATTTATACAGGGCCATTTGAACTTAAAACTAAAGGGGCAATGCTCTGCATAGAGGTGACAGGGTTATAGGTTTGTTTGTCAATCCCATTAGCTACATAAAAAGAAAAGATATGCACACATAGTCAGCATGGATTGTCAACAAAACCATGCTGAATTACCAAGTCAGAGCAAATGCTTGATCCCATGAGTGGCATTACTTATAAAGACTCAGCAACCTTAGAAAGTATAATTGCTTTTAAGATTTGACTAATTTGGATAGATGAGCTCATTACAGAAAGTCTGTATACCCTTGTTTCTGTTTGGAAAGTCAATTATTTTCTTCTCAGTAAGACAGAAAATAGAAAGGCTGGAAGCTACAAGTGCAAGCTACTTTCACCTGTGAGTAAAGCTTATTTGATTAGTGGTACAGACAAAAATAGCTCAGAAAATGTTTACATGCTTGTAAAAAAGTAACTGCAAGATAAATTAATCTTCTTTATTTTTTGGTTATTTACACAAGATGATAAATACATTGGCAATAAAGTGAAAAAACAGATATAATGTGGCAAGATATAAAAATATTATAATGCTTTCTTCACTTGTTAACCAAAATAAAAAAGAGTGTCAGGCTTCCCTGGTGGCGCAGTGGTTGAGAGTCTGCCTGCTGATGCAGAGGATACGGGTTCGTGCCCTGGTCCGGGAAGATCCCACATGCTGCGGAGCGGCTGGGCCCGTGGGTCATGGCTGCTGAGCCTGCACGTCCGGAGCCTGTGCTCCGCAACGGGAGAGGCCACAACAGTGAGAGGCCCACGTACCGCAAAAAAAAAAAAAAAAAAAAAAGATTGTCAAAGGCAGGAAGAGTATCTCAAGATACAAAATTACAGAATAAATACTACAGTTATTTAATCCAAAGAAAATATGAAGGCACAGTCACTACAATTCATGTTTTAGAATTAAATAAAACTTGTGATGCACTAAGTATCTTATTCTTAAAACCAACATATTATTTTTGATTTCTACCAATACATTGTCCAATTTATTTACACACCAAAATAGATAATATATCCACCCAAAGTAGTCTAGCAATTGGCTAATTAAATGAACAATCATTTAGATATACTAGGTGTTAACTAACCTGACCAATCAGTCCAATCAAAGTGGAAGAATTATTGGCACCTGTACACATAGTTTTGGTTGTTTGTCTTTATCTAGGAGTTGTTTTATATTTATGTATTTAGTTTATTAAATTACGTGTATATCTTTCTGTAAGAAAGTTTCTAATAACTATTCCAGGGTATATTCTGCCTCATACCTTCATATTTATTATCCTAGTCACACCATCAAGTGTAAAAAACAATATTCTTAATGTTAAGTATTGATAAGAAAAACATACAAAATAAAGAGCATGTACATATTCTAAACAAGTTTATCCTTATGTCTTTATTTTTCTTAAATAGCGTTGATTGAATGGTCCCCTTTAAAAACTTCAACAACTTACCTTTCTCCTGAGTTTCAAATTCTACTTCTTATACCTACATAGAAAATTTTCAATTTTATCTTGTTTCAGTGTTGTTCATACTTCCTCTGTCTCTAACAGTATTATATCTATAGCAAGGGCAATATGATTAACAACTGCAAAGGCATGTGTTTTTGACAGTCATATAAAAAATGGATAGGGATAAATTCTATTTCCAACTAAGATGTAGTAATAGATGCCAGACTTTACCTCCTGCCTGAAATTTTTAAAAAACTGGATAAAACCTATGAAAAATGATTTTTCAAGACATTGGACATTAGGCAATAAATGACAGTAATCCCAGAGACATTGGAAACAATGTTTCAATGCCAAAGAACAGGAAGGAGAAACCCAGGCAGAGCCTGACAATTCACTGAAATGACGAGACAGAGCTAAGAATCTGGGGAGAAAAAGAGGGCTAGAATTCATAAAGGAGCATACGGGAGAGGAAATAGCTGCACAAAGAGAAAGCCTTGTAGATCAGCATAAGTTCCCCCTCCAGTATTCAGCAGAGTACAGGTCAGCTCATGTGTGTGAGGAAATGCGGCAAGGGTAGAGAAGGAACAACCTGAAAGGATTAGAGGAAACCTCCCACATAGAGGATCCACCCTAGTGACAGAACAAAAGGATGGACAATGCATCCGAAGTTCTGGCTAGTCTGGGGGCTCGCTGTGGGACTGTTATCTGTCTCATTTGTCTCAGAGCATAGACAGGACTCACAAATTTGTTTTGAAGCTGCACAGTGTTGATTCTTCAAATCCAAGAATATGGTGTATCTCTCAACTATTTGTATCATCTTTAATTTCTTTCAACAGTGTCTTATAGTTTTCTGCATACAGGTCTTTTGTCTCCTTAGATAGGTTCATTCCTAGATATTTTATTCTTTTTGTGGCAATGGTAAATGGGAGTGTTTCCTTAATTTAACTTTCAGATTTTTCATCATTAGTGTATAGGAATGCAAGAGATTTCTGTGAATTAATTTTGTATCCTGCTATTTTACCAAATTCATTGATAAGCTCTAGTAGTTTTCTGGTAGCATCTTTAGGATTCTCTATGTATAGTATCAGGTCATCTGCAAACAGTGACAGCTTTACCTCTTCTTTTCCGATATGGATTCCTTTTATTTCTTTTTCTTCTCTGATTGCTGGCTAAAACTTCCAGAACTATGTTGAAAAATAGTGGTGAGAGTGTACAACCTTGTCTTCTTCCTGACCTTACAGGAAAAGTTTTCAGTTTTTCACCATTGAGAACGATGTTGGCTGTGGGTTTGTCATATATGCCCTTTACTATGTTGAGGAAACTTCACTCTATGCCAAATTTCTGGAGGGTTTTTATTATAAATGGTGTTGAATTTTGTCGAAAGCATTTTCTGCATCTATTGAAATTATCATATGGTTTTCATCCTTCAATTTGTTAATATGGTGTATCACATTGACTGATTTGAATATACTCAAGAATCCTTGCATTCCTGGGATAAACCCCACTTCATCATGGTGTATGATCGTTTTAATGTGCTGTTGGATTCTGTTTACTAGTATTTTCTTTAAGATTTTTGGGAAGGCGGAAGATGGCGGAAGAGTAAGACGCGGAGATCACCTTCCTCCCCACAGATACACCAGAAATACATATACACGTGGAACAACTCCTACAGAACACCTACTGAAGGCTGGCAGAAGACCTCAGACCTCCCAAAAGGCAAGAAACTCCCCACGTACATGGGTAGGGCAAAAGAAAAACAGAGACAGAAGAATAGGGACGGCACCTGCACCAGGGGGAGGGAGCTGTGAAGGAGGAAAAGTTTCCACACACTAGGAAGCCCCTTCGCGGGCAGAGACTGCAGGAGGCGGAGGGGGGAGCTTCGAAGCTGCGGAGGACTGCACAGCAACGGGTGTGGAGGGCAAAGCGGGGAGATTCCCGCACAGAGGATCGGTGCCGACCGGCACTCACCAGCCCAAGAGGCTTGTCTGCTCACCCGCCGGGGCGGGCAGGGCTGCGAGCTGAGGCCGGAGCGCAGGGAGAGGACTGGGGTTGGCGGCTTGAACATAGCCTGAAGGGGTTAGTGCACCACAGCTAGCCGGGAGGGAGTCCGGGGAAAAGCCTGCACCTGCCGAAGAGGCAGAAGACTTTTCCTTCCCTCTTTGTTTCCTGGGGCGTGAGGAGAGGGGTTTAAGAACGCTGCTTAAAGGAACTCCAGAGACGGGCGCGAGCCGCGGCTAAAAGCGCGAACCTGAGAGATAGGCGCGAGCCGCACCTGAAAGCGCGGACCCCAGAGACGGGCGCGAGCCGCGGCTGAAAGCGCGGAATCCAGAGACGGGCGCGAGCTGCGGCTGAAAGCGCGGAATCCAGAGACGGGCGCAAGCCGCGGCTAAAAGCGCTGACCCCAGAGGCGGGCGGGAGACGTTAAGGCTGCTGCTGCCGCCACCGAGGGGCCTGTGTGCGAGCACAGGTCACTCTCCACACCCCTCTTCCGCGGAGCCTGTGCAGCCCGCCACTGCCAGGTTCCCGGGATCCAGGGACAACTTCCCCGGGACAGCGCACAGCGCGCCTCAGGCTGGTGCAAAGTCACGCCGGCCTTTGCCACCGCAGGCCCGCCCCGCACTCTGTGCCCCTCCGTCCCCGCCGGCCTGAGTGCACCAGAGCCCCCAATCAGCGGCTCTTTTAACCCCATCCTGTCTGAGCAAAAAACAGACGCCCTCCAGCGATCTACACGCAGAGGCAGGGCCAAATCCAAAGCTGAGCCCCGGTGAGCTGTGAGAACAAAGAAGAGAAAGGGAAATCTCTCCCAGCAGCCTCAGGAGCAGCGGATTAAAGCTCCACAATCAACTTGATATACCCTGCATCTGTGGAATACCTGAATAGACAACCAATCATCCCAAATTAAGGAAGTGGACTTTAGGAGCAAGATCTATGATTTTTTCCCCTTTCCTCTTTTTGTGAATGTGTATGTGTATGCTTCTGTGTGAGATCTTGTCTGTATAGTCTTGCTTCCACCATTTGTCCTAGGGTTCTATCCGTCCATGTTTTTTTTTTAATTTTTTTCTTAATAATTAATTTTAATAACAATATTATACTTTACCTTCATTCTTTCTTTCTTTCTTTCGTCCTTCCTTCCCTCCTTTAGACAACGAATAATCCCAAATTGAGGAGGTGGTCTCTGACAGCAAGATTTAGGATTTTTCCCCATTTACCTCTTTTAGTGAGGGTGTATGTGTATGCTTCTGTGTAAGATTTTGTCTGTATAGCCTTGCTGCCAACATTTGTCCTAAGGTTCTTTCCGTCCCTTTTTTTTATTTTTTTTCTAAATAAGAATTTTTTAATTCAATAACTTTATTATACATTATTTTATTTTTACTGTATCTTCTTTCTTTCTGTCTTTTTTCCTTCCTTCCCTACTTCCTTCCTTCCTCCCTACCTCCCTCCCTCCTTTCTTTCCTTCTTGCCTTCTTTCCTTCTTTGCTTCTTTCTTTCTTTCTTCCTTCCTTCCTACCCTCCTTTCCTTCTTTCTTTCCTCATACTTCTACTAATAACCTCTACTTTTTCTCCCTTTTATCCTGAGCTGTGTGGATGAAAAGCTTTTGGTGATCCAGCCAGGAGGCAGGGCTCTGCCTCTGAGGTAGGAGAGCCAACTTCAGGACACTGATCAACAAGAGACCTCCCAGCTCCACATAATATCAAACGGCGAAAATCTCCCAGAGACCTCCATCTTAACACCAGCACCCAGCTTCACTCAACGACCAGCAAGCCACAGTGCTGGAAAACCTATGCCAAACAACTAGCAAAACAGGAACACAACCTCACTCATTAGCAGAGAGGCTGCCTAAAATCATAATAAGGCCACAGACACCCCCAAACACACCACCAGACGTGAACCTGCCCACTAGAGAGACAAGATCCAGCCTCATCCACCACAACACAGGCACTAGTCCCCTCCACCAGGAAGCCTACACAACCCACTGAACCAACCTTAGCCACTGGAGACAGACATCAAAAACAGGAGGAACTACGAACCTGCAGCCTGCAAAAAGGAGACCCCAAACATAGTAAGATAAGCAAAATGAGAAGACAGAAAAACACACAGCAGATAAAGGAGCAAGATAAAAATGCACCAGACCTAACAAATGAAGAGGAAATAGGCAGTCTACCTGAAAGAGAATTCAGAATAATGATAGTAAGTTTGATCCGAAATCTTGGAGATAGAATGGACAATAGATTGGACAAAATGCAAGAATCAGTTAACAAGGACCTAGAAGAACTAAAGATGAAACAAGCAACGATGAACAACACAATAAATGAAATTAAAAGTACTCTAGATGGGATCAATAGCAGAATAACTGAGGCAGAAGAACGGATAAGTGACCTGGAAGATAAAATAGTGGAAATAACTACTGCAGAGCAGAATAAAGAAAAAAGAATGAAAAGAACTGAGGACAGTCTCAGAGACCTCTGGGACAACATTAAACGCACCAACATTCGAATTATAGGGGTTCCAGAAGAAGAAGAGAAAAAGAAAGGGACTGAGAAAATATTTGAAGAAATTATAGGTGAAAACTTCCCTAATATGGGAAAGGAAATAGTTAATCAAGTCCAGGAAGCACAGAGAGTCCCATACAAGATAAATACAAAGAGAAATACGCCAAGACACATATTAATCAAACTGTCAAAAATTAAATACAAAGAAAGCATATTAAAAAGCAGCAAGGGAAAAACAACAAATAACACATAAGGGAATCCCCATAAGGTTAACAGCTGATCTCTCAGCAGAAACCCTACAAGCCAGAAGGGAGTGGCAGGACATACTGAAAGTGATGAAGGAGAAAAACATGCAGCCAAGACTACTCTACCCAGCAAGGATCTCATTCAGATTTGATGGAGAAATTAAATCCTTTACAGACAAGCAAAAGCTGAGAGAGTTCAGCACCACCAAACCAGCTTTACAACAAATGCTAAAGGATCTTTTTTAGGCAAGAAACACAAGAGAAGGAAAAGACCTATAATAACAAACCCAAAACAATTTAGAAAATGGGACTAGGAACATACATATCAATAATTACCTTAAATGTAAATGGACTAAATGCTCCCACCAAAAGACACAGATTAGCTAAATGGATACAAAAACAAGACCCTTATATATGCTGTGTACAAGAGACCCACTTCAGACCTAGAGACACATACAGACTGAAAGTAAGGGGATGGAAAAAGATATTCCATGCAAATGGAAACCAAAAGAAAGCTGGAGTAGCAAATCTCATATCAGACAAAATAGACTTTAAAATAAGGACTATTAAAAGAGACAAAGAAGGACACTACATAATGATCAAGGGATCGATCCAAGAAGAAGATATAACAATTGTAAATATTTCTGCACCCAACATAGGAGCACCTCAATACATAAGGCAAATACTAACAGCCATAAAAGGGGAAATCGACAGTAACACATTCATAGTAGGGGACTTAAACACCCCACTTTCACCCATGGACAGATCATCCAAAATGAAAATAAATAAGGAAACACAAGCTTTAAATGATACATTAAACAAGATGGACTTAATTGATATTTATAGGACACTCCATCCAAAAACAACAGAATACACATTTTTCTCAAGTGCTTATGGAACATTCTCCAGGATAGATCATATCTTGGGTCACAAATCAAGCCTTGGTAAATTTAAGAAAATTGAAATTGTATCAAGTATCTTTTCTGACCACAACGCCATGAGACTAGATATCAATTACAGGAAAAGATCTGTAAAAAGTACAAAAACATGGAGGCTAAACAATACACTACTTAATAATGAAGTGATCACTGAAGAAATCAAAGAGGAAATCAAAAAATACCTAGAAACAAATGACAATGGAGACACAACGACCCAAAACTTGTGGGATGCAGCAAAAGCAGTTCTAATGGGGAAGTTTATAGCAATACAAGCCCACCTTAAGAAGCAGGAATCATCTAGAATAAACAACCTAACCTTGCACCTCAAGCAATTAGAGAAAGAAGAACAAAAAAACCCCAAAGCTAGCAGAAGGAAAGAAATCATAAAGATCAGATCAGAAATAAATGAAAAAGAAATGAAGGAAACAATAGCAAAGATCAATAAAACTAAAAGCTGGTTCTTTGAGAGGGTAAACAAAATAGATAAACCACTAGCGAGACTCATCAAGAAAAAAAGGGAGAAAACTCAAATCAATAGAATTAGAAATGAAAAAGGAGAGGTAACAACTGACACTGCAGAAATAAAAGAGATCATGAGAGATTACTACAAGCAACTCTATGCCAATAAAATGGACAATCTGGAAGAAATGGACAAATTCTTAGAAATGCACAACCTGCCAAGACTGAATCAGGAAGAAATAGAAAATATGAACAGACCAATCACAAGCACTGAAATTGAAACTGTGATTAAAAACCTTCCAACAAAGAAAAGCCCAGGACCAGATGGCTTTACAGGCGAATTCTATCAAACATTTAGAGAAGAGCTAACACCTATCCTTCTCAAACTCTTCCAAAATATAGCAGAGGAAGGAACACTCCCAAACTCCTTCTACGAGGCCACCATCACCTTGATACCAAAACCAGACAAGGATGTCACAAAGAAAGAAAACTACAGGCCAATATCACTGATGAACATAGATGCAAAAATCCTCAACAAAATACTAGCAAACAGAATCCAACAGCACATTAAAAGGATCATACACCATGATCAAGTGGGGTTTATTCCAGGAATGCAAGGATTCTTCAATATACGCAAATCTATCAATGTGATAAACCATATTAACAAACTGAAGGAGAAAAACCATATGATCATCTCAATAGATGCAGAGAAAGCTTTTGACAAAATTCAACACCCATTTATGATAAAAACCCTGCAGAAAGTAGGCATAGAGGGAACTTTCCTCAACATAATAAAGGCCATATATGACAAGCCCACAGCAAACATCATCCTCAATGGTGAAAAACTGAAAGCATTTCCACTAAGATCAGGAACAAGACAAGGTTGCCCACTCTCACCACTATTATTCAACATTGTTTTGGAAGTTTTAGCCACAGCAATCAGAGAAGAGAAGGAAATAAAAGGAATCCAAATCGGAAAAGAAGAAGTAAAGCTGTCACTGTTTGCAGATGACATGATCCTATACATAGAGAACCCTAAAGATGCTACCAGAAAACTACTAGAGCTAATCAATGAATTTGGTAAAGTGGCAGGATACAAAATTAATGCACAGAAATCTCTGGCATTCCTATATACTAATGATGAAAAATCTGAAAGTGAAATCAAGAAAACACTCCCATTTACCATTGCAACAAAAAGAATAAAATATCTAGGAATAAACCTACCTAAGGAGACAAAAGACCTGTATGCAGAAAATTATAAGACACTGATGAAACAAATTAAAGATGATACAAATAGATGGAGAGATATACCATGTTCTTGGATTGGAAGAATCAACATTGTGAAAATGACTCTACTACCCAAAGCAATCTATAGATTCAATGCAATCCCTATCAAACTACCACTGGCATTTTTCACAGAACTAGAACAAAAAATTTCACAATTTGTATGGAAACACAAAAGACCCCGAATAGCCAAAGCAATCTTGAGAACGAAAGAAGGAACTGGAGGAATCAGGCTCCCTGACTTCAGACTATACTACAAAGCTACAGTTATCAAGACGGTATGGTACTGGCACAAAAACAGAAAGATAGATCAATGGAACAGGATAGAAAGCCCAGAGATAAACCCATGCACATATGGACACCTTATCTTTGATAAAGGTGGCAGTAATGTACAATGGAGACAGGACAGCCTCTTCAATAAGTGGTGCTGGGAAAACTGGACAGGTACATGTAAAAGTATGAGATTAGATCACTCCCTAACACCATACACAAAAATAAGCTCAAAATGGATTAAAGACCTAAATGTAAGGCCAGAAACTATCAAACTCTTAGAGGAAAACATAGGCAGAACACTCTATGACATAAATCACAGCAAGATCCTTTCTGACCCACCTCCTAGAGTAATGGAAATAAAAACAAAAATAAACAAATGGGACCTAATGAAACTTCAAAGCTTTTGCACAGCAAAGGAAACCATAAACAGGACCAAAAGACAACCCTCAGAATGGGAGAAAATATTTGCAAATGAAGCAACCGACAAAGGATTAATCTCCAAAATTTACAAGCAGCTCATGCAGCTCAATAACAAGAAAACAAACAACCCAATCCAAAAATGGGCAGAAGACCTAAATAGACATTTCTCCAAAGAAGATATACAGACTGCCAACAAACACATGAAAGAATGCTCAACATCATTAATCATTAGAGAAATGCAAATCAAAACTACAATGAGATATCATCTCACACCAGTCAGAATGGCCATCATCAAAAAATCTAGAAACAATAAATGCTAGAGAGGGTGTGGAGAAAAGGGAACCCTCTTGCACTGCTGGTGGGAATGTGAATTGGTTCAGCCACTATGGAGAACAGTATGGAGGTTCCTTAAAAAACTACAAATAGAACTACCATATGACCCAGCAATCCCACTACTGGGCATATACCCTGAGAAAACCAAAATTCAAAAAGAGTCATGTACCAAAATGTTCATTGCAGCTCTATTTACAATAGCCCAGAGATGGAAACAACCTAAGTGCCCGTCATCGGATGAATGGATAAAGAAGATGTGGCACATATATACAATGGAATATTACTCAGCCATAAAAAGAAACGAAATTGAGCTATTTGTAATGAGGTGGATAGACCTAGAGTCTGTCATTCAGAGTGAAGTAAGTCAGAAAGAAAAAGACAAATACCGTATGCTAACACATATATATGGAATTTAAGAAAAAAAATGTCATGAAGAACCTAGGGGTAAAGCAGGAATAAAGACGCAGACCTCCTAGAGAACGGACTTGAGGTTATGGGGAGGGGGAAGGGTGAGCTGTGACAGGGCGAGAGAGAATCATGGGCATATACACACTAACAAACGTAGTAAGGTAGATAGCTAGTGGGAAGCAGCCGCATGGCACAGGGATATTGGCTCGGTGCTTTGTGACAGCCTGGAGGGGTGGGATAGGGAGGGTGGGAGGGAGGAAGACGCAACAGGGAAGACATATGGGAACATATGTTTATGTATGACTGATTCACTTTGTTATAAAGCAGAAACTAACACACCATTGTAAAGCAATTATACCCCAATAAAGATGTTAAAAAAAAAAAAAGATTTTTGAATCTATGTTCATCAGTGATATTGCCCTGTAGTTTTCTTTCTTTGTGATATCTTTGTCTGGTTTTGGTATCAGAGTGATGGTGGCCTCATAGAATGAGTTTGGGAGTGTTCCTCACTCTGCTATATTTTGGAAGAGTTTGAGAAGTATAGGTGTTAGCTCTTCTCTAAATATTTGATAGAATTCGCCTGTGAAGCCATCTGGTCCTGCGCTTTTGTTTGTTGGAAGATTTTTAATCACAGTTTCAATTTCAGTGCTTGTGATTGGTCTGTTCATATTTTCTCTTCTTCCTGATTCAGTCTTGGCAGGTTGTGCATTTCTAAGAATTTGTCCATTTCTTCCAGATTGTCCATTTTATTGGCATAGAGTTGCTTGTAGTAATCTCTCATGATCTCTTTTATTTCTGCAGTGTCAGTTGTTACCTCTCCTTTTTCATTTCTAATTCTATTGATTTGAGTTTTCTCCCTTTTTTTCTTGATGAGTCTCGCTAGTGGTTTATCTATTTTGTTTACCCTCTCAAAGAACCAGCTTTTAGTTTTATTGATCTTTGCTATTGTTTCCTTCATTTCTTTTTCATTTATTTCTGATCTGATCTTTATGACTTCTTTCCTTCTGCTAGCTTTGGGGTTTTTTTGTTCTTCTTTCTCTAATTGCTTGAGGTGCAAGGTTAGGTTGTTTATTCTAGATGATTCCTGCTTCTTAAGGTGGGCTTGTATTGCTATAAACTTCCCCATTAGAACTGCTTTTGCTGCATCCCACAAGTTTTGGGTCGTTGTGTCTCCATTGTCATTTGTTTCTAGGTATTTTTTGATTTCCTCTTTGATTTCTTCAGTGATCACTTCATTATTAAGTAGTGTATTGTTTAGCCTCCATGTTTTTGTACTTTTTACAGATCTTTTCCTGTAATTGATATCTAGTCTCATGGCGTTGTGGTCAGAAAAGATACTTGATACAATTTCAATTTTCTTAAATTTACCAAGGCTTGATTTGTGACCCAAGATATGATCTATCCTGGAGAATGTTCCATAAGCACTTGAGAAAAATGTGTATTCTGTTGTTTTTGGATGGAGTGTCCTATAAATATCAATTAAGTCCATCTTGTTTAATGTATCATTTAAAGCTTGTGTTTCCTTATTTATTTTCATTTTGGATGATCTGTCCATGGGTGAAAGTGGGGTGTTTAAGTCCCCTACTATGAATGTGTTACTGTCGATTTCCCCTTTTATGGCTGTTAGTATTTGCCTTATGTATTGAGGTGCTCCTATGTTGGGTGCAGAAATATTTACAATTGTTATATCTTCTTCTTGGATCGATCCCTTGATCATTATGTAGTGTCCTTCTTTGTCTCTTTTAATAGTCCTTATTTTAAAGTCTATTTTGTCTGATATGAGATTTGCTACTCCAGCTTTCTTTTGGTTTCCATTTGCATGGAATATCTTTTTCCATCCCCTTACTTTCAGTCTGTATGTGTCTCTAGGTCTGAAGTGGGTCTCTTGTACACAGCATATATAAGGGTCTTGTTTTTGTATCCATTTAGCTAATCTGTGTCTTTTGGTGGGAGCATTTAGTCCATTTACATTTAAGGTAATTATCGATATGTATGTTCCTATTCCCATTTTCTAAATTGTTTTGGGTTCGTTATTATAGGTCTTTTCCTTCTCTTGTGTTTCTTGCCTAGAGAAGTTCCTTTAGCATTTGTTGTAAAGCTGGTTTGGTGGTGCTGAACTCTCTCAGCTTTTGCTTGTCTGTAAAGGTTTTAATTTCTCCATCAAATCTGAATGAGATCCTTGCTGGGTAGAGTAGTCTTGGCTGCAGGTTTTTCTCCTTCATCACTTTCAGTATGTCCTGCCACTCCCTTCTGGCTTGTAGGGTTTCTGCTGAGAGATCAGCTGTTAACCTTATGGAGATTCCCTTGTGTGTTATTTGTTGTTTTTCCCTTGCTGCTTTTAATATGCTTTCTTTGTATTTAATTTTTGACAGTTTGATTAATATGTGTCTTGGCGTATTTCTCCTTGTATTTATCCTGTATGGGACTCTCTGTGCTTCCTGGACTTGATTAACTATTTCCTTTCCCATATTAGGGAAGTTTTCACCTATAATCTCTTCAAATATTTTCTCAGTCCCTTTCTTTTTCTCTTCTTCTTCTGGAACCCCTATAATTCGAATGTTGGTGCATTTAATGTTGTCCCAGAGGTCTCTGAGACTGTCCTCAGTTCTTTTCATTCTTTTTTCTTTATTCTGCTCTGCAGTAGTTATTTCCACTATTTTATCTTCCAGGTCACTTATCCATTCTTCTGCCTCAGTTATTCTGCTATTGATCCCATCTAGAGTACTTTTAATTTCATTTATTGTGTTGTTCATTGTTGCTTGTTTCAACTTTAGTTCTTCTAGGTCCTTGTTAACTGATTCTTGCATTTTGTCCATTCTATCTCCAAGATTTCGGATCATCCTTACTATCATTATTCTGAATTCTTTTTCAGGTAGACTGCCTATTTCCTCTTCATTTGTTAGGTCTGATGCATTTTTATCTTGCTCCTTTATCTGCTGTGTGTTTTTCTGTCTTCTCATTTTGCTTATCTTACTGTGTTTGGGGTCTCCTTTTTGCAGGCTGCAGGTTCGTAGTTCCTGCTGTTTTTGATGTCTGTCTCCAGTGTCTAAGGTTGTTTCAGTGGGTTGTGTAGGCTTCCTGGTGGAGGGGACTAGTGCCTGTGTTGTGGTGGATGAGGCTGGATCTTGTCTCTCTAGTGGGCAGGTTCACGTCTGGTGGTGTGTTTTGGGGTGTCTGTGGCTTTATTATGATTTTAGGGCAGCCTCTCTGCTAATGGGTAGGGTTGTGTTCCTGTTTTGCTAGTTGTTTGGCATAGGTTTTCCAGCACTGTGGCTTGCTGGTCGTTGAGTGAAGCTGGGTGCTGGTGTTAAGGTGGAGGTCTCTGGGCGATTTTCGCCGTTTGTTATTATGTGGAGCTGGGAGGTCTCTTGTTGACCAGTGTCCTGAAGTTGGCTCTTCTACCTCAGAGGCAGAGCCCTGACTCCTGGCTGGAGCACCAAGAGCTTTTCATCCACACAGCGCAGAATAAAAGGGAGAAAAAGTAGAGGGAATTAGTAGAAGTATGAGAAAAGAAAGAAGGTAAGGAGGGAAGGAAGGAAGGAAAAAAGAAAGAAAGAAGCAAAGAAGGAAAGAAGGCAAGAAGGAAAGAAAGGAGGGAGGGAGGGAGGAAGGAAGGAGGGAAAGAAGGATAAAAGACAGAAAGAAAGAAGATACAGTAAAAATAAAATAAAGTATAATAAAGTTATTGAATTAAAAAATTTTTATTTAGAAAAAAAAAAAGGGACGGATAGAACCTTAGGACAAATGTTGGAAGCAAAGCTATACAGACAAAATCTTACACAGAAGCATACACATACACCCTCACTAAAAGAGGTAAATGGGGAAAAATCATAAATCTTGCTGTCAGAGACCACCTCCTCAATTTGGGATGATTCGTTGTCTAAAGGAGGGAAGGAAGGAAAGAAAGAAAGAAAGAAAGAAAGAAAGAAAGAAAGAAAGAAAGAAAGAAAGAAAGAAGGTAAAGTATAATAACGTTATTAAAATTAAAATTGATTATTAAGAAAAAAATTTAAAAAAAAAACCATGGACAGATAGAACCCTAGGACAAATGGTGGAAGCAAGACTATACAGACAAGATCTCACACAGAAGCATACACATACACATTCACAAAAAGAGGAAAAGGGAAAAAAATCATAGATCTTGCTCCTAAAGTCCACTTCCTTAGTTTGGGATGATTGGTTGTCTATTCAGGTATTCCACAGATGCAGGGTATATCAAGTTGATTGTGGAGCTTTAATTCGCTGCTTCTGAGGCTGCTGGGAGAGATTTCCCTTTCTCTTCTTTGTTCTCACAGCTCCCAGGGGCTCAGCCTTGGATTTGGCCCCGCCACTGCGTGTAGGTCGCTGGAGGGCGTCTGTTTTTTGCTCAGACAGGACAGGGTTAAAAGAGCCGCTGATTCGGGGGCTCTGGCGCACTCAGGCCGGCGGGGAGGGAGGGGCACGGAGTGCGGGGCGGGCCTGCGGCGGCAAAGGCCGGCGTGACTTTGCACCAGCCTGAGGCGCGCTGTGCGTTCTCCCGGGGAAGTTGTCCCTGGATCCCGGGAACCTGGCAGTGGCGGGTTGCACAGGTTCCGCGGTAGAGGGGTGTGGAGAGTGACCTATGCTCGCACACAGGCCCCTCGGTGGCGGCAGCAGCAGCCTTAGCGTCTCCCGCCCGTCTCTGGGGTCCGTGCTTTCAGCCGTGGCTCGCGCCCGTCTCTGGGGTTCGCGCTTTTAGCCGCGGCTCGCGCCCGTCTCTGGAGTTCCTTTAAGCAGCGTTCTTAAACCCCTCTCCTCACGCACCAGGAAACAAAGAGGGAAGAAAAAGCCTCTTGCCTCTTCGGCAGGTGCAGACTTTTCCCCGGACTCCCTCCCAGCTAGCCGTGGTGCACTAACCCCTTCAGGCTATGTTCAAGCCGCCAACCCCAGTCCTCTCCCTGCGCTCCATCCGAAACCGGAAACCGGAGCCTCAGAGCCTCAGCTCCGCAGCCCCGCCCGCCCCGGCGGGTGAGCAGACAAGCCTCTTGGGCTGGTGAGTGCCGGTCGGCACCGATCCTCTGTGCGGGTATCTCCCCGCTTTGCCCTCCACACCCGTTGCTATGCACTCCTCCGCGGATCCGAAGCTCCCCTCTCCGCCCCCCGCAGTCTCTGCCCGCGAAGGGGCTTCCTAGTGTGTGGAAACTTTTCCTCCTTCACAACTCTCTCCCACTGGTGCAGGTGCCGTCCCTATTCTTTTGTCTCTGTTTTTTCTTTTGCCCTACCCAGGTACGTGGGGAGTTTCTTGCCTTTTGGGAGGTCTGAGGTCTTCTGCCAGCGTTCAGTAGGTGTTCTGTAGGAGTTGTTCCACGTGTAGATGTATTTCTGGTGTATCTGTGGGAAGGAAGGTGATCTCCGAGTCTTACTCTTCCGCCATCTTCAAGGTCCCCCCGTTGGAAGATTTTTAATCACAGTTTCAATTTCAGTGCTTGTGATTGGTCTGTTTACATTTTCTATTTCTTCCTGGTTCAGTCTCAGAAGGTTTTGCTTTTCTAAGAATTTGTCCATTTCTTCCAGATTGTGCATTTTATTGACATATATTTGCTTGTAGTAATCTTGCATGATCCCTTGTATTTCTGCAGTGTCAGTTGTTACTTCTCCCTTTTCACTTCTAATTCTATTGATTTGAGCCTTCTCCCTTTTTTTCTTGATGAGTCTGCATAATGGTTTATCAGTATAGTTTATCTTCTCAAAGAACCACCTTTTAGTTTTACTGATCTTTGCTATTGTTTCCCTCATTGCTTTTTCATTTATTTCTGATCTTATCTTTATGATTTCTTTCCTTCTGCTAACTTTGGGGGTTTTTTTGTTCTTCTTTCTCTAATTGCTTTAGGTGTAAGGTTAGGTTGTTTATTTGAGATGTTTCTTGTTTCTTAAGGTAGGATTTTATCACTATAAAGTTCCCTCTTAGAAATGTGTTAGCTGCATCCCATAGATTTTGGGTCGTTGTGTATTCATTTTCATTTGTTTCTAGGTAGTTTTTAATTTACTCTTTGATTTCTGCAGTGATCACTTCGTTATTAAGTAGTGTATTGTTTAGCCTCCATGTGTTTGTAATTTTTACAGATTTTTTTTCCTGTAATTGATATCTAGTCTCATAGTGCTATGGTCAGAAAACATACATGATAAGTTTTCAATTTTCTTAAATTTACCAAGGCTGGATTTGTGGCCCAAGATATGATCTATCCTGGAGAATGTTCCATGAGCACTTGAGACAGGAGTGTATTCTGTTGTTTGGGGATGGAATATCCTATAAATATCAATTAAGTCCCTCTTGTATAATGTATCATTTAAAGCTTGTGTTTCCTTACTTATTTTCATTTCGAATATCCTGTCCATTGGTGAAACTGGGAATTTAAACTACCTTACTATGATCGTGTTACTGTCAATTTCCCCTTTTATGGCTGATAGTATTTGCCCTATGCATTGAGGTGCTCCTATGATGGGTGCAAAAATTTTGATAATTGCTATATCTTCTTCTTGGATTGATCCCTTGATCATTATGTAGTGTCTTTCTTTGTCTCTTGTAATATTCTTTGTTTTAATGTCTATTTTGTCTGATATGAGAATTGCTACTCCAGCTTTTTTTT
Organism: Leucopleurus acutus; assembly: GCF_964270905.1. Classification (NCBI taxonomy): domain Eukaryota; kingdom Metazoa; phylum Chordata; class Mammalia; order Artiodactyla; family Delphinidae; genus Leucopleurus; species Leucopleurus acutus. The sequence goes on from NC_139148.1 coordinate 73,156,400, forward strand.
TTCACATCTTTATTGGAGTATAATAGCTTTACAATGGTGTGTTAGTTTCTGCTTTATAACAAAGTGAATCAGTTATACATATACATATATTCCCATATCTCTTCCCTCTTGCATTTCACTCCCTCCCACACTCCCTAACCCACCCCGCCAGTTGGTCACAGAGCACCGAGCTGATCTCCCTGTGCTATGCGGCTGCTTCCCACTAGCTACCTACCTTACGTTTGGTAGTGTATATATGTCCATGCCTCTCTCTCGCTTTGTCACATCTCACTCTTCCCCCTCCCCATATCCTCAAGTCTATTCTCTAGTAGGTCTGTGTCTTTATTCCTGTCTTACCCCTAGGTTCTTCATGACATTTTTTTTCTTAAATTCCATATATATGTGTTAGCATACAGCATTTGTCTTTCTCTTTCTAACTTACTTCACTCTGTATGACAGACTCTAGGTCTATCCAGCTCATTACAAATAGCTCAATTTCATTTCTTTTTATGGCTGAGTAAGATTCCATTGTATATAAGTGCCACATCTTCTTTATTCATTCATCTGATGATGGACACTTAGGTTGTTTCCATCTATGGGCTATTGTAAATAGAGCTGCAATGAACATTTTGGTACATGACTCTTTCTGAATTATGGTTTTCTCAGGGTATATGCCCAGAAGTGGGATTGCTGGGTCATATGGTAGTTCTATTTGTAGTTTTTTAAGGAACCTCCATACTGTTCTCTATAGTGGCTGTACCAATTCACATTCCCACTGGCACTGCAAGAGTGTTCCCTTTTCTCCACACCCTCTCTAGCATTTATTGTTTCTAGATTTTTTGATGATGGCTATTCTGACCAGTGTGAGATGATATCTCATTGTAGTATTGATTTGCATTTCTCTAATGATTACTGATGTTGAGCATTCTTTCATGTGTTTGTTGGCACTCTGTATATCTTCTTTGGAGAAATGTCTATTTAGGTCTTCTGCCCATTTTTGGATTGGGTTGTTTCTTTTTTTGTTATTGAGCTGCATGAGCTGCTCATAAATTTTGGAGATTAATCCTTTGTCAGTTGCTTCATTTGCAAAAATTTTCTCCCATTCTGAAGGTTGTCTTCTGGTCTTATTTATGGTTTCCTTTGCTGTTCAGAAGCTTTTAAGTTTCATTAGGTCCAAGTTGTTTGTTTTTGGTTTTATTTCCATTTCTCTAGGTAGTGGTTCAGAAAGGATCTTGCTGTGATTTATGTCACACAGTGTTCTGCCTATGTTTTCCTCTAAGAGTTTGATATTTTCTGGCCTTACATATAGGTCTTTAATCCTTTTTTAGCTTATTTTTGTGTATGGTGTTAGAGAGTGATCTAATCTCATACTTTTACCTGTAGCTGTCCAGTTTTCCCAGCACCATTTATTGAAGAGGCTGTCCTTCCTCCACTGTACATTCCTGCCTCCTTTATCAAAGATAAGGTGTCTATATGTGCATCGGTTTATCTCTGGGCTTTCTATCCTGTTCCATTGATCTATCTTTCTGTTTTTCTGCTGGTACCATACTGCCTTCATTACTGTACCTTTGTCTGAAATCAGGTCCCCTGATTCCTCCAGCTCAGTTTTTCGTTCTCAAGATTGCTTCAGCTATTTGGAGTCTTTTGTGTTTCCATACAGATTTTGAAATTTTTTGTTCTAGTTCTGTGAAAAATGCCAGTGGTAGTTTGTTAGGAATTGCATTGAATATGTAGATTGCTTTGGGTAGTAGAGTCATTTTCACAATGTTGATTCTTCCAATCCAAGAACATGGTATATCTCCCCATCTATTTGTATCATCTTTAATTACTTTCATCAGTGTCTTATAATTTTCTGCATACAGGTCTTTTGTCTCCTTACGTAGGTTTATTCCTAGATATTTTATTCTTTTTGCTGCAATGTTAAATGGGAGTGTTTTCTTGATTTCACTTTCAGATTTTTCATCATTAGTGTATAGGAATGCCAGAGATTTCTCTGTATTATTTTTGTATCCTGCTCCTTTACCAAATTCATTGATTAGTTCTAGTAGTTTTCTGGTAGCATCTTTAGGATTCTCTGTGTATAGTATTATATCATCTGCAAACAGTGACAGCTTTACTTCTTCTTTTCCAATTTGGATTTCTTTTATTTCCTTTTCTTCTCTGATTGCTGTGGCTGAAACTTCCAAAACTATGTTGTAAAGGAGTGGTGAGAGTGGGTAACCTTGTCTTGTTCCTGATCTTAGTGGAAGATCCACTTAGTGATCTTAGTGGGCAGGCTTTTCACAATTGAGGATGATGTTGGCTGTGGGTTTGTCATATATGGCCTTTATTATGTTGAGGAAAGTTCCCTCTATGCCTACTTTCTGCAGGGTTTTCATCATAAATGGGTGTTGAATTTTGTTGAAAGCTTTCTCTGCATCTATTTAGATGATCATGTTTTTTCTCCTTCAATTTTTCAATATGGTGTATCACATTGATTGATTTGCATATATTGAAGAATCCTTGCATTCCTGGAATAAACACCACTTGATCATGGTGTATGATCCTTTTAATGTGCTGTTGGATTCTGTTTGCTAGTATTATGTTGAGGATTTTTGCATATATGTTCATCAGTGTTATTGGCCTGTAGTTTTCATTCTTTATTACATCCTGGTCTGGTTTTGGTATCAAGGTGATGTTGGCCTCGTAGATGAGTTTGGGAGTGTTCCTCCCTCTGCTATATTTTGGAAGAGTTTGAGAAGGATAGGTGTTAACTCTCCTCTAAATGTTTGATAGAATTCACCTTTGAAGCCATCTGGTCCTGCGCTTTTGTTTGTTGGAAGATTTTTAATCACAGTTTCAATTTCACTGCTTGTGATTGGTCTGTTCATATTTTCTATTTCTTCCTGATTCAGTCTTGGCAGTTTGTGCATTTCTAAGAATTTGTCGATTTCTTCCAGGTTGTCCATTTTATTGGCATAGAGTTGCTTGAAATAATCTCTCATGATCTTCTGTATTTCTGCAGTGTCAGTTGTTACTTCTTTTTCATTTCTAATTCTATTGATTTGAGTCTTCTCCCTTTATTTCTTTATGAGTCTGGCTAATGGTTATTCAATTTTGTTTATCTTCACAAAGAACCAGCTTTTAGTTTTATTGATATTTGCTATCATTTCCTTCATTTATTTCTGATCTGATCTTTATAATTTCTTTCCCTCTGCTAATTTTCTGATTTTTTTGTTCTTCTTTCTCTAATTGCTTTAGGTGCAAGGTTACATTTTTTATTCGAGATGTTTCCTGTTTCTTAAGGTAGGATTTTATTGCTATAAACTTCCCTGTTAGAACTGCTTTTGCTGCATCCCATAGGTTTTGTGTTATCGTGTCTCCATTCTCAATTGTTTCTAGGTATTTTTTGATTTCCTTTTTGATTTCTTCCGAGATCAATTTGTTATTAATTAGTGTATTGTTCAGCCTCCATCTGTTTGTATTTTTTACAGACCTTTTCCTGCAATTGATATGTAGTCTCAAAGCGTTGTGGTTGGAAAAGATACTTGACACAATTTCAATTTTCTTAAATTTACCAAGGCTTGATTTGTGACCCAACATATGATCTATCCTGGAGAATGTTCCTTGAGCACTTGATAAAAATGTGTATTCTGTTGTTTTTGGGTGGAATGTCCTATAAATATGAATTAGGTCCATCTTGTTTAATGTATCATTTAAAGCTTGTGTTTCCTTATTTATTTTCTTTTTGGATGATCTGTCCATTGGTGTAAGTGGGGCCTTAAAATCCCCTACTATGAATGTGTTACTGTTGATTTCCCCTTTTATGGCTGTTAGTATTTGCCTTATATATTGAGTTGCTCCTATGTTGGGTGCATAAATATTTACAATTGTTATATCTTCTTCTTGGATCGATCCCTTGATCATTATGTAGTGTCCTTCTTTGTCTCTTTTAATAGACTTTATTTTAAAGTCTACTTTGTGTGATATGAGAATTGCTACTCCAGCTTTCTTTTGGTTTCCATTTGCATGGAATATCCCTTTCCATCCCCTTACTTTCAGTCTGTATGTGTCTCTCTCCAGGTCTGTAGTGGTCTCTTGTAGACAGCATATATATTGCTCTTGTTTTTGTATCCATTCTGCCAATCTGTGTCTTTTGGGGGGAGCATTTAGTCCATTTACATTTAAGGTAAATTTCAAAATGTATGTTCCTTTTCCCATTTTCTTAATTTATTTGGGTTTGTTATTGTAGGTTTTTTCCTTCTCCTGTGTTTCTTGCCTAGAGAATTTCCTTTATCATTTGTTGTAAAGCTGCTTTTGTGGTTCTGAACTCTCTCAGCTTTTCCTTGTGTGTAAAGGTCTTAATTTCCCCATCAAATCTGAATGAGATCCTTGCTGGGTAGAGTAATCTTGGTGGCAGGTTTTTCTCCTTCATCACTTTAAATATGTCCTGCCAGTCCCTTCTGGCTTGCAGAGTTTCTGCTGGAAGATCAGCTGTTGACCTTAAGGGGATTCCCTTGTGTGTTATTTGTTATTTTTCCCTTGCTGCTTTTAATATGTTTTCTTTGTATTTATTTTTTGACAATTTGATTAATATGTTTCTTGACGTATTTCTCCTTGGATTTATCCTGTGTGAAACTCTCCGTGCTTCCAGGACTTGATTAACTATTTCCTTTCCCATATCAGGGATATTTTCAACTATAATCTCTTCAAATATTTTCTCAGTCCCTTTCTTTTTCTCTTCTTCTTCTGGAACCCCTATAATTCGAATGTTGGTGCATTTAATGTTGTCCCAGAGGTCTCTGAGACTGTCCTCAGTTCTTTTCATTCTTTTCTCTTCATTTTGCTCTGCAGTAGTTATTTCCACTATTTTATCTTCCAGGTCACTTATCCGTTTTTCTGACTCATTTATTCTGCTATTGATCCCCTCTAGAGTATTTTTACTTTCATTTATTGTGTTGTTCATCATTGTTTGTTTCATCTTTAGTTCATCTAGTTCCTTGTTAAATGTTTCTTTCATTTTGTTTTTTCTGTTTCCAAGATTTTGGATTATGTTTACTATCATTATTCTGAATTCTTTTTCAGGTAGACTGCATATTTCCTCTTCATTTATTAGGTCTGGTGGGTTTTTATCTTGCTGCTTCATCTGCTGTGTGTTTTTCTGTCTTCTCATTTTGCTTGTCTTACTGTATTTGGGGCCTCCTTTTTACCAGCAGTAGGTTCATAGTTCGCGTTGTTTTTCGTGTCTGTCCCCAGTGGCTAATGTTGTTTCAGTGGGTTGTGTGGGCTTCCTGGTGGATGGGAGTAGTGCCTCTGTTCTGGTAAATGAGGCTGGATCTTGTCTTTCTGGTGGGCAGTTCCACGTCTGGTGGTGTGTTTTGTGGTGTCTGTGGACTTATGATGATTTTAGGTAGCCTCTCTGCTAACAGGTGGGTTTGTGTTCCTGTCTTGCTATTTGTTTGGCATAGGGTGTCCAGCACTGTAGTTTGCTGGTCGTTGAGTGAAGCTGGGTGCTGGTGTTAAGATGGAGGTCTCTGGGAGATTTTTGCCATTTGATATTATGTGGAGCTGGTAGGTCTCTTGTGGACCAGTGTCCTGAGGTTGGCTCTCCCACCGCAGAGGAACAGCAGTGACTCCTGCTGGCACCACCAAGAGCCTTTCATACACATGGCTCAGAATAAAAGGGAGAAAAAGTAGGAAGAAAGAATTAGTAGAAGTAGAAAGAGAGAAGGAAAGAAAGAATGGAGGGAGGGAGGGAGGCAGGGAGGGAGGGAGGGAGGAATGAAAGAAGGTAGGAAGGAAGGAGGGAAGGAAGGAAAAAAGAAATAAAGAAAGGAGATAAAGTAAAATAAAATAAAGTAAGATAAAATATAATAAAGTTATTAAAATAAAAAATAGTTATTAAGAAAAAAATTTTAAAAAAATGGACGGATAGAACCCTAGGACAAATTCTGGAAGCAAAGCTATACAGAGAAAAATCTCACACAGAAGCATACACATACACACTCACAAAAAGAGGGAAAGGGGAAAAAATCATAAATCTTGTTCTCGAAGTCCACCTCCTCAATTTGGGATGATTTGTTGTCTAAAGGAGGGAAGGAAGGAAGGAAGGAAGGAAGGAAGGAAGGAAGGAAGGAAGGAAGGAAAGAAAGAAAGAAAGAAAGAAAATAAAGTAAAATAAAATAATGTTATTAAAATAAAAAATAATTATTAAGAAAAAAAACCGGATGGATAGAACCCTAGGAAAAATCGTGGAAGCAAAGCTATACAGACAAAATCTCACACAGAAGCATACACATACACACTCACAAACAGAGGAAAAGGGGCAAAAATCATAAATCTTGCTCTCAAAGTCCACTGCCTCAGTTTGGGATGATTCGCTGTCTATTCATGTATTCCACAGATACAGGGTACATCAAGTTGATTGTGGATCTTTAATCCGCTTCTTCTGAGGCTGCTGGGTGAGATTTCCCTTTCTCTTCTTAGTTCTCACAGCTCCCAGGGTCTCAGCTTTGGATTTGGCCCCGCCTCTGAGTGTAGGTCGCTGGAGGGCATCTGTTCTTCTCTCAGACAGGACGGGGTTAAAGGAGCAGCTGCTTCGGGGACTCTGGCTCACTCAGGTCGGGGGGAGGGAAGGACACGGAATGCGGGGCAAGCCTGCGGCAGCAGAGGCTGGCGTGATGTTGCACCAGCCTGAGGCATGCCATGCGTTCTCCCGGGGAGGTGGTCCCTGGATCCCGGGACACTGGCAATAGTGGGCTGCACAGGCTCCCCGGAAGGGTGGTGTGGATAGTGACCTGTGCTCGCACACAGGCTTCTTGGTGGTGGCAGCAGCAGCTTTAGCGTCTCATGCCCGTCTCTGGGGTCTGCGCTTTTAGCTGCGGCTTGCGCCTGTCTCTGGAGCTCCTTTAAGCAGCACTCTTAATCCCTCTCCTCGCGCACCAGGAAACAAAGAGGGAAGAAAAAGTCTCTTGCCTCTTCGGCAGGTCTAGAGTTATTCCCGGACTCCCTCCCGGCTATCCGTGGTGCACTAACCCACTGCAGGCTGTGTTCACGCCACCAACCCCAGTCCTCTCCCTGAGCTCCGACTGAAGCCCGAACCTCAGCTCCCAGCCCCCACTGCCCCGGCCAGTGAGCAGACAAGCCTCTCGGGCTGGTCAGTGCTGGCCGGCACCAGTCCTCTGTGCAGGAATCTCTCCACTTTGCCCTCTGAACCCCTGTGGCTGTGCTCTCCTCCGCGGCTCCAAAGCTTCCCCCTTCTGCCACCGGCTGTCTCCACCCCTGAAGGGGCTTCCTAGTGTGTGGAAACCTTTCCTCTTTCACAGCTCCCTCCCACTAGTGCAGGTCCCGTCCCTATCCTTTTGTCTCTGTTTATTCTTTTTTCTTTTGCCCTACCCAGGTACGTGCAGAGTTTCTTGCCTTTTGGGAGGTCTGAGGTCTTCTGCCAGTGTTCAGTACGTGTTCTGCAGCAGTTGCTCCACGTGTAGATGTATTTCTGATGTATCTGTGGGGAGGAAGGTGATCTCCGTGTCTTACTCTTCTGCCATCTTCCCCTCATCCTCCAGCTTTCTTTTGATTTCCATTTGCATGGAATATCTTTTTCCATCCCCTCACTTTCAGTCTGTACGTGTCTGTAGGTCTGAAGTGGGTCTCTTGTAGACAGCTTATATATGGGTCTTGTTTTTGTATCCAGTCAGCCAATCTCTGTCTTTTGGTTGGGGCATTTATTCCATTTACATTTAAGGTAATCATCGATATGTATATTCCTATTACCATTTTCTTAACTGTTTTGGGTTTGTTATTGTAGGTTTTATCCTTCTCTTGTGTTTCCTGCCTAGAGAAGTTCCTTTAGCATTTGTTGTAAAGCTGCTTTGGTGATGCTGAATTCTCTTGTCTTTTGCTTGTATGTAAAGATTTTAATTTCACCACTGAATCTGAATGAGATCCTTGCTGGGTAGAGTAATCTTGGTTGTAGGTTTTTCCCTTTCATCACTTTAAGTATGTCCTGCCCCTCCCTTCTGTCTTGCAGAGTTTCTGCTGAAAGATCAGCTGTTAACCTTATGGGGATTCCCTTTTATGTTATTTGTTGTTTTTCCCTTCTTGCTTTTAATATTTTTCTTTGTATTTAATTTTTGATAGTTTGCTTAATATGTGTTTTGGTGTGTTTCTCCTTAGATTTATCCTGTATGGGACTTTCTGTGCTTCCTGGACTTGATTAACTATTTCCTTTCCCATATTGGGGAAATTTTCAACTATAATCTCTTCAAAGACTTTCTTAGTCCCTTTATTTTTGCCTTCTTCTTCTGGGACCCCTATAATTCAAATGTTGTTCCATTGAATGTTGTCCCAGAGGTCTCTGAGATTGTCCTCTGTCTTTTCATTTTCTTTTTCTTTATTGTGCTCTGCAGTAGTTATTTCCACTGTTTTATCTTACAGTTCACTTATCCGTTCTTCTGCCTCAGTTATTCTGCTATTGATCCCTTCTAGAGAATTTTTAATTTCATCTACTCTGTTGTTCATCACTGTTTTTCAGCTGTATAGTTCTTCTAGTTTCTTGTTAAAAGTTTCCTGCATTTTCTCCATTCTATTTCCAAGATTTTGGATCACCTTTACTATCATTATTCTGAATTCTTTCTCAGGTAGACTGCTTATTTCCTCTTCATTTGTTTGGCTTTGTGGGTTATTACTTTGCTCCTTAATCTGCTGTGTGTTTGTCTGGTTTCTCATTTTGTTTTTCTTATTGTGTTTGGTGTCTCCTTTTTGCAGCCTGTAGTTTCGTATTTCCTGTTCTTTTTGGTGTCTGCCCCCAGTGGCTAAGGTTTGTTCAATGGGTTGTGTTGGCTTCCTGGAAGAGGAAGCTTCTGTCTGTTTTGTGGTGGATGAGGCTGGGTTTTGTCTTTCTGATGGGCAGTTCCGTGTCCGGTGGTGTGTTTTGGGGTATCTGTGACCTTATTATTATTTTAGGCAGCCTTTCTGCTAATGGGTGGTGTTGTGTTCCTGTCTTGCTATTTGTTTGGCATAGGGTGTCCAGCACTGTAGCTTGCTGGTCATTGAATGGAGCTGGGTCTTGGCGTCATGGAGATCTCTGGGACATTTTTGCCCTTTGATATTACGTGGAGCTGGGAGGTCCCTGTTGGGCCAAGTTCCTGAACTCAGCTCTCCCACCTCAGAGGCACAGGCATGATGCCCGGCCAGAGAGCCAGGACCCTATCATCTACATGGCTCAGAATAAAAGGGAAAAAAAAAAGAAAGAAAAAAATAAAATAAAATAAAGTAAAAAATAATTATTACAAATTTTAAAAAAATTAAAAGGAAAGAAAGAAGAGAGCAGCCAAACCAAAAAACAAATCCACCAATGATAATAAGCATTAAAAACTATACTAAAAAAAAATAAAAGACAGACAAAACCCGAGGACAAATGGTAAAAGCAAAGCTATAGAGACAAAATCACACACAGAATCATATACATACAGACTCACTAAAAGAGAAAAAGGAATAATATATATAAATATCTTTGCTCCCACAGTCCACCATCTCAATTTGGGATGCTTCATTTTCTATTCAGGGATTCTACAGATGCAGTGTAAATCAAATTGATTGTGGAGATTTAATCCGCTGTTCCTGTGGCTGCTTGGAGAGATTTCCCTTTCTCTTCTTTGTTCACACATTTCCTGGGGTTCATCTTTGGATTTGGCCCTGCCCTTGTGTGGAGGTCGCCTGAGGGCGTCTGTTCCCTGCTCAGACAGGAAGGGGTTAAAGTAGCACCTGATTAGGGGGCTCTGGCTCACTCAGGCGGGGGGGAGGGAGGGGTACAGAATGTGGGGCGAGCCTGTGGCTGCAGAGGCCGGCATGACGTTGCAACAGCCTGAGGTGTGCCATGCATTCTCCTGGGGAATTTGTCCCTGGATCTCAGGACCCTGGCAGTGGCGGGCTGCACAGCTCCCAGGATAGGAGGTGTGGATAGTGACCTGTGCTTGCACACAGGCTTCTTGGTGGTGGCAGCAGCAGCCGTAGCACCTCATGCTCATCTCTGGGATCCACGCTGATAGCTGTGGCTCCTGCCCATCTCTGGAGGTCGTTTAGGTGGTGCTCTTAATCCCCTCTCCTCACGCACCATGAAACGAAGAGGCAAGAAAAAGTCTCTTAACTCTTCGGCAGCTCCAGACATTTTCCAGGAGACACTCCCAGCTATCTGTGGTGCAGTAGCCCCCTTCAGGCTGTGTTCACGCGGTCAACCCCAGTCCTCTCCCTGGGATCCAACCTCCATCCTCCGAAGCCGAAGCCTCATCTCCCAGCCCCCACCACCCTGGCGGGTGAGCAGACAAGCCTCTCGGGCTGGTCAGTGCTGGCTGGCACCAATCCTCTCTGCGGGAATCTCTCCGCTTTGGCCTCTGCACCCCTATTGCTGTGCTCTCCTCTGCGGCCCCGAAGCTTTCCCCCTCTTCCACCTGCAGTCTCCGCCCGCGAAGGGGCTTCCTAGTGTGTGGAAACATTTCCTCCTTCACAGCTCCCTCCCACTGGTGCAGGTTCCGTCCCTATTCTTTTGTCTCTGTTTTTTCTTTTTTCTTTTGCCCTACCCAGGTATGTACGGAGTTTCTTGCCTTTTGAGAGGTCTGAGTTCTTCTGCCAGCATTCACTGGGTATTCCGTAGGGGTTGTTCCACATGTAGATATATTTTTGGTGTATTTGTGGGGAGGAAGGTGATCTCCACGTCTTACTCTTCTGTCATCTTGAACCCCCCCATCTCTTGATGGTAAAAAAACTTTAGCTTCCTAGGCCCAGTTCCAAAGAGAAAGTTTAATCAGGAAGTGAGAAAATAAACAAAGGAAAACAGTCAAGTAAGAGAAAATAATAGTTTAGCCATAAAACCAAGTCAAGGACTTTTAGTTCCTCCTCAAGGGCTATAGATAATATCCTGAAGCATATCCTTGAGTTGTTTTGCAGCTACTAAAGCCCCTGCCAAGTGGAGGAAGTTAACTACATCTTGACCACCAGCATGTATTCCTCAGATCAGTTGGAACCAGAAGATTAAGGAGCGAGATTCCCAAAACATTACCCTCTTATCTCATCATCAACCAATCAGAGAACTGTGCATGTGCTGATCATGCACTCTGTGACCCTCTCCCTCACACTGTCTTTAAAAACCCTTCCCTGTTTAGTTTTGTTCTTTATTTTAGTACTGGTAAATACTTGCCTTCAAGCAGTGGAAGGTAGGCAGGGGTCTGGCCCCCTACCCCATTCCTTTACTGCTGTGGGTCTTGCCCTTGGAGCAGACCCTCCTCTTTTCACCCCATGAGTTTCTTTGCTTGTAGTATCCAGATTTTACATGTTCCATGTCGTGCCACGTAACTCCCTTCAAGATACTGTTTGGAGGGTGGGGGAGATCTGCTTCCCACTGTGACTGGGCTGTGGGGTTCTGACTACCTTGTTTACAGTTTGATAAACTTGTTGTATTCAAAAACTTGAAATGTAGGACGCCATTAAGTGTCTATTTATATTTTTGGAATATTTGTACTACTTAAAATTAATGAATAAAAGTGGGTTTAAAAAACCCATCCGTGAATGGGGAAAAAAAAGAATAACCCTTCCCTGAAAGCCATCAGAATGTTCAGGGCTTTTGAGCATTACCTCTTCATTCTCCTTGTTTGGCACCTTGCAATAAATGCTGTACTGCTATACTTTCCTTCACCACAACCCCGTGTCTGTAGATTGGCTTTGCTGCCCATTGGATGAGCAGACCCAACTTCAGTTTGGTAACAATTTTGGTGACCATGAAAGGACTCCTGCCCTCAGTGGGCATCTCGTTCATGGCACATTGGTCCCTGGCCAGTGACAGCTCTTGGATCCTGTTGGTGGCAGCAGTGGAGGGAGTGTAGGAGTGGGGTGCATGTGGGTAAATGTGAGACCAAGAGACCAGTTTTTTTTTAAACTTTTTATTTTATGTTGGAGTATAGCTGATTAACAATGCTGTGATAGATTCAGGTGCACAGCAATGCAGCTCAACCATACATATACGTGTATCCATTCTCCCCCAGACCCCTCTCCCATCCAGGCTGCCACATAACATTGAGCAGAGTTCCCTGTGCTATACAGTAGGTCTTTGTTGGTTATCCTTTTTAAATATAGCAGTGTGTACATGTTAATCCCAAACTCCCTAAGTACCCCTTCCCTCCACTCTTACACCCTGGTAACCATAAGTTCATTCTCTAAGTCTGTGAGTCCATTTCTGTTTTGTAAATATGTTCATTTCTATCATTTATTTTTACATTCCACATATAAGTGATATCATATGATATTTAAGTGACCAGTTTTAACTAAATGCTTTCTTTATTGATTTAGGGCTGAGAAAGCAAGAACAAGGGGGTGGGTGGCTTTAGGATAAGAAAGAGAACAGTTCCATCAACAAATGGGATAATTTTAAATTTTAAATGTGGATTATTTTAGAACTGACAATGGTGAGGAAAAACTGGTTGAAGATTACAAAGCTAGTTAGGTATCCATTTTATTCTGAAAAATGTGTGTCTTCTGGTGTTTTGTTTTTGACTAAGATTAATATTAACCCATATGTTCTTTTTTGAGGTCCAGGCTTAGCTGGCAAAAAATTAAATGGATTAGGAATTGTTACAAAATAAAATGATATGTTTTGTTCCCAGCCTTCTCCACTTCTTATTCCTTCAGTCCCTATCCTTGTTGTCAATCTCCTTCTCTCCCACACTCTGGATTGTAGACTGCTTCTCAGGACATACCTATTAGTATTCATTTGTCTTATGTTTTCTCAACAACTGTGTAAGGTCTAAGATTTTACCCAGCTTACAAACCTATACGTGAGCCAATGGAGGCTGGCAGAATGACACAAGGACTTAGTGCCCATCAGACAGAATGAGCTTTACTGACATCAGTTCCCCTTGCCCCCCAAAATCCAAGGGGGGAGATGTGGATCAGACCAGAAGAGTGCTGCATTTACAGTGGGTTTGTGTCACATCTGAGCACCCCCAAGCTTAGGAACTCCCCAATCTTTTTTTTTTTTTTTTTGCGGTATGCGGGCCTCTCACTGCTGTGGCCTCTCCCGTTGCGGAGCACAGGCTCCGGACGCGCAGGCCCAGCGGCCATGGCCCACGGACCCAGCCGCCCCGCAGCATGTGGGATCCTCCCGGACTGGGGCACGAACCCGTGTACCCTGCATCGGCAAGCGGACTCTCAACCACCGTACCACCAGGGAAGCCCAGGAACTCCCCAATCTTTGAAAGAGGAATTCTAGCAGATTTGATCAAACTTTGCCCCAGGGAGAGACGTTGTCTTTATTAACCTGCTCAGGAAACAAATCTATCCTCTGCTCTGGAGGGCCCTCTATCTTCCAAAGTTGTTTGCTATACAAACGTTCTTGAAACAATAGTCCAGGATAAATGCTGTCACAAGATGTGTAGAAACACTGTGGAGAATTTTTCCCCAACAGTTTTAACTGCTTGGATCTAACTGGTTGTAAAGGTAAAAATTAATTTTATAAAAATACTTGTGTGTATTGAAAAAATCCAATTTCTCCTTTAGAACATGTACTACATTCTGGAATGACTGATCAGTGTAATAAGCAGATTATTAGCATTATCATATTTTTAAACTTTTTACAATTTAATCAATTATATTATCCAATGTCAGTAAGGCTAAGGATGGTCATTTTTTTTTAAAAAAAGAAGCTCATTCTTTAACATTTCAAGAAGAGAAGACGAATAACAGATAAATAGGGGAAATGTATGCTTAGTTTCTTACTGCTTTTATGATTATATAAAATAATTTTTTGAATGCTGGCAATGCTACTGATGTTATATTTTCAAGAAATGTCAGATTTTCTCATACCTAGGACCTTGAAGAAAAAAACACAGAAAAACATTTCTACTTAAATACAGTAACTTAAAAATTACATTAATTTCTCACTTAACGAGAAATTCTTAGTTTCTAAATTAGACTTTTAAAAAATTTTTCTTTTGGAAAAATAACAATTTTAGTATCTTAGCTATAATCTATTCTTTTAAGGGCAGATGGAGAGATTATAATTTTGTAAAGATATGAAAATGTCAATTGCTTAAGATTTTAATTCCTTATTAAAACAATCAAATAAATATATGAAAATCTTTGATTTCTGTGTCAAAGATAACTAACCCCTAAAACATAAAATATCACTTTCTCTGATATATTAAGGCAGTGCTGCCTAATACAACTTTCTGCAATGATGGAAATAATCTATATCTATACTATGCAATACAGTAGCTAGTAGCCACTTATGGCTTTTGAACATTTGAAATTGAGAGGGGAGAGAGAATTCTGTTTTTACCTAGTTTTGACTGAAAACGTCCTTTATTGCATGGTTTGCTAACCAAACACCTTTGAATCTTTGTTTTTTAGGGTTTTTTACACCACCCAGAGATTTTTACAAAATATTTACATTATGAAATGTGACTGCAAAAGTGAATAGAATTTCTGTCTATATCACTAAAGATTATTGATTTAATAGGCATGCTAAGAATATATCTAATATTTGTAGGGGGTTGAAACATTGCCACTTAATGAATTCTAACAAAGAAATTCAATATTATAGTCTGTTCCCAAGAAGCTAACAAAAATTTGTTTTGCAAAGATTGTATATATATAGGTCATCAGTAGTAATAGGAAGAAGCTTCAGATTAAAATGATCTCACAATATTATGATTTTTCATATAATAATCCAATACATAGTTACTAATTATGTACCTTTATTATTTTGCTTCAAATATATTTTCAACATAAAATTAAAACCACATAATAGTAAATATTTGGTGCTAAACAATAAAATCTAAGCAGGACTATTTTAGGCAATCAAATTGGCCATTCTAGGATGGTAATACCATTTCTGGTTAGAATATTTAATATGTTTTTTTAATTCAGAATGTTCACTTTCATCTTCTGTGTCAATCCCCAGCCACCACTTCCTAAATTTAAGTGAAATCAATTATGAATCATTAAAATTTGTATTTGGATTACAGGAGGGAGAGGTGAATTTTGTTCTGTTATTATTTCCAGAAGCAAAAATAACAGAGCTGATCTGGGGAAAAGAGTCTATCCTAGGCATCAAAAGACATAGGTTTTGCCTGGTAAAATCACTAACAGGTACTTTCTAAATCAAAGTATCCAATATAAAATTGAACACTTTTAGCTTGCAAAATGTTTGCCATGATTTTTAATAGTATGATTTACATTTATTAGAATAAGGAAATTATGACTGAATCTTGCCTCTTTAGGTGCCATCAGGGCAGTTCTATTTTGGCTTGAAAGCCAGTCTATAAACAAGGATGATTGATATGTATTTGTACTTAGATTTCTAACGTTGGTAATATGAAAAGCTGATTAGAAAGTATCCAACAATCAATGATGCAGCTTTCTTTGATCTCGTGATTAAAGAACGTTCTTACATAATTTATATTGACCTTATCTCATGATCTCTACTTGTTTTAATTCTGGTTTGTACTATTACTCTATTATTAATTTAAAATTTCTCCCTAAAGAAAAATATTGTGTCTATGGACCTCTTCAGTGTTTGGTGTCAGAATATATCCCTTTGAATTTTAAGATATTTCTAATCACAGGTTGAAGCCATATATTGTAGTGGTGAAGACTGTGGACCCTGGAGCTAGACTGCCTGGATTAAGAGTACCACCAACTACTAGCTGTGTGAATTTGGGCATACTATTTACCCTCTCTGAACCTCATTTTTCTCATGTTAAATGGGAATAATAGTTCCTGCCTCTTATGGTTGATGTGAGTATTAAATGAGAAAGTGCCTTACATATCATAGTCATTCAATAATCATTGGCTGTTCTTATTAAATGTTGCTTTTTATCTCCTTGGTATTTTTTTCAGCTGGGTTGGACAAATGTTACTGTTAGCATATGGTTCCTCCTTTGGAGATTCAGCTGCTAATGAAGGTAAGAACTTCAAAGTCCCTTTGGTCTAAAGATTTGTGCAGTTCAAACGTTGTAAGACAACTATACTTCACTTTTTAAAATGCAGAAACATGATTTAAATATAAGTTCATCATTAAAACATCTTTCCGTATATGGTATCATCTAAAGATTATCAGAAGTTTCACTATAATGTATTTAATAAATACAAAAGGATTACTTTTGAATATATGTTCAAGAATTACTGAATTGTGCAGAGAAATAGAAATGAACTATGTATTATGTAATCTTTTGGAGAGATATTGATTTGTTAGATTAGGAAACAGGTATTTTATGGGTGAAATACCCCTTATCACTTGCTTCTTTACTCTTTCACGTCATAATTCAAACCACAATTTTCTGACCTATTCATCAGAGACTACACATTCTTAAATATAATGGATCATATATCTATATGCTCTTTTGTAATTCTGCACACATTACTTTTATTCTTCTAGATGACAAATTCCTGAAGGGTAAAAAGCAAGACCAGGTTAACCTAATTTATATAATCCCTGGATTACTCAGTACCTCCTAAGAAATGAAAAATCGCTTGATCACTTCCATTGATAGAAGAATTCATTTATCAAGTGATTTTGAGACCAAGGAAATAAAGTTCTTATTATGTAAAACATTCTCAAGTATTCATTATTGTTACCAATAATAAAAAGAAATCTTGCATGTAAACTGATCTGGAAAATAAAGGAAAAAGGACAGTAAAGCAAAGGTTTACACAGAAATATTACATATAAATTTTACTTGCATATTCATCAAAAAGCAAGTATAAATGGGATACCAGATCCCACTATCTACTGATAAAGAGATAGCTGCAACTTTATTGCAGAGTTGGAATATGTTTCTGAGTATGAATAAATAAATATATAACAAAATTGCTTTAAGGACTTCCCTGGTGGCGCAGTGGTTGAGAGTCCACCTGCTGATGCAGGGGACACCGGTTCGTGCTCCGGTCCAGGAGGATCCCACATGCCGCGGAGCGGCTGGGCCCGTGAGCCATGGCTGCTGAGCCTGCGCGTCTGGAGCCTGTGCTCCGCAACGGGAGAGGCCACAACAGTGAGAGGCCCGCGTACCGCAAAAATAAAATAATAAAATAAAATAAAATTACTTTAAAAGAGCTATTCTGTATAGCTAATTATTTACTGAAATATTCCACCAACACACAGCATACATGTGCACAATAATATAGAGTGGCAAAGTGTAATATGTGCATGCTACACTAACCATTATTTCCACTGTTGACCTCAGTTTCAATTATTTTAAGATTGGTAGTTGATTGGATACCTCAGAATGCAGAATATCTCTATATGGTTGTTTAGTGAAATCCTGGATGTAGCAGTAGCACTAGCCACATAACCAAAATTTCCAGACTAGCTAAAAATATCAACCACTGTCATCACTGGGTATACTGCTATGTGCTAGAAGGAAAAGAAGAGTTAAAAGTGTTTCTCTTTTTATTTGTCATCTTCTCTTTATTCAACTACAGCATATATTTTAAATGATCACAAAGATGGCAATCTGCAAGATATCCTTGGGTAGACTCTTCAAACTCAGAGTTCTATCTTTTCTTACAGAATACAGACGCATAGGTGCTATCATTTATGCAAACTGTATTTTGGCCCTGAGAAGAGATTTTCCTGTGATCCAGTGTAACCCTTGCTACCATTCAACCACTGTAAGTACTGATTCGAAGTTGGTCAGCCATGGCCAAATGTAGAACACTCAAATTTTCAATTGTTTAAAACTGTATTTGTGTCTCAAAGCAGTTTCTTATTGAAACGCCTTAGAGTGAAAATATGAATACCATTTCCAGAAAATAGAATTGAAGAATCCATAGAGAAAAATAACAAAAGAGAGAGGACAATAATTTACCTTCCCCTTCATTTTGCTGCCCTAGCTGGCATGATGAAGACTGTTGTTAGGTGGACGTTTAACACATGCAGATTTTTCTTTCTTTGAACGTTGAAAGGATAGTATTAGCATAAATTGGACTGAATGAATGTAACTTCAAGAAATAAAATTCTTATTCATATACTATATTAATTTGTAATATTATCTTAGAATCTTATTTACAGCTGCAGGTAGGATTTTATTTATTCCCCTGAGATTTTTGAAGTGTATAAAATACAGAGTTTAGTAAAAGCTGTAGTAAAATTCAAAATAGTCACTAAATTTTGTTAGCATTTGATTTTAAAAGTTACTATTTTTCATATTTTTTCTCTAGCTTTCACGATATAATAATGCTTAATATAACCCAGAACCAGAGTGACTAAAGCAACAACATCACATGCAAACTTCAGGCTAATATTTATCTATTTCATGCTGCATTGTCAATTGGAAAATGAGATTAGGTCCTCAAAAAACACTTTTCTAAATTTTTTACCTTTTACTATTAGATATTTTTAGGAGAAAATATGTCTATCTATTCAGTCCTCCATTTTTGCTCTATATGGGATAACAATATGAGGAGACCCTTGCCTATTTGATTAGAACACTTTCCCACAGAATGTTCCAATCAAATGTTAATATGTGGTTCTATTTAAAATGTTACATATTAAAGTATGTTAATGAACAACTAAGTTAAATACAATTTTAAAAGATTTCTCAGGAATGGAAAATGGTACAGCCACCTGAGGAAATAGTCTGGCAGTTCCTCAAATGTTTAAACATAGAGTTATAATATGACCTAGTAATTCTACACTGAGGTATATACCCAAGAGAAATGAAAATTTATGTCTATCCAAGGACTCATACATGAATGCTTATAGCAGCATTATTCCTAAGATCCAAAGAGTGGAAACAACCCAAATTTCCATCAATTAATGTATGGATAAACAAAATGGAACATAGCCATACACTGGAATATTATTTGACCACAAAAAGTAATGAAGCACTAATACGTGCAATAACATGAATGAACCTTGAAAACTCTACGCTAAGCAGAAGGAGCCAGACACAAAAGACAACATATTGAATGTTTCTATTTATGTGAAATGGACAGAGCAGGAAAATTCAGACAAAAAGTAGATTAATTGTTATCATACAGGTCAATCAATGACAGTTGTCTGGGAAAGAGGCTTTGAAGGAGCTCCAACCCCATTCTTCCTCCATCAGTAGCTGTCAGGCCCCTGGTTTTCACTGCGACTGCAGGCTGTTGGTTTTCAAGGTTACTGAGAGCTTTTATCATGAATGGCTATTGCATTTTGTCAAATGTTTTATCTGCATATTAACATGTTAATAAACAAATTCAACTAACTAAATTTGAATATCTAATTGGCATTATTAAATGAATCGGGCAGTGTCTGACATAGCAAGCAAAGAGATACTCTGAGGAGTTATAGAAAGTACAAGGCTTTTATAGAAAGGGGGGTGGGACAAGAAAGTTGCCAACAAGAGAAAAATGAAAGATTATTGGAGAAGAATAGAGTTCATGTGCCAACAGCTTCTCATTGGCTGAGCTGCAGCATTTCCATTGTCTGGGCTTGTTGCTAGTCATAAAGAAAATCTTCCTTCCTCCTGTTGGAGTTTTCACGTCCTGTTTGGGAGTGCAAGTTTGTCTCTTCAGACTGGGATCTGTAATTAATGCTTCTTCCTGTTTGGGGTAATTGACAATGAGTGGTAATGTGTAAGAGTTCCCTCTACACTCTTTCCTAGCTCCAATTTTAATTTAGGCTTCCTTTTTTTTTAATTTCACAGTTCCCCCCTTTTGATCAAGATCTTTCTCTGAAACCTTCGCTGATCAAGAGTCAGCTTTTCCAAATTCAGTAGCCTTCAACACTCAGTGCCAGGAAGGACCTTTCCTGGGTGTCTTATCCCACATGGGAGGGAAAGTACATGGACCAGAAATGGCTTGAGGCCACATTTGAGTGACAAGGAAGGGTAGTAGGGAGAACTCTCAGGCATTTCTTATTGCAAGTCTATATTTTGTCAAGGTAGATAGCATTGGAAATCATCTCAAAGCACTGAGCTAGCATCACCTTATTAAGCATGTCATTTTTTACAGATTTGACAAACAGCAGGTACAGAACTTACAAACAAGTATGCAGAGCAGAATTAAAAACAACATAACAAACCAAGTTTGCTTCAAATATTATGGCTGCCACCAAACTGACAGAATATATACTATTTTCTAAATTATTATTATCCATGGAATCCTGTGTGTGTGTGTGTGTGTGTGTGTGTGTGTGTGTGTGTGTCTGTGTGTGTGTTGGAGCCATTGATGAGACTAAGGTGCTAGAAAACACTTTGGGAAACACTGGTTTTGACTGTTGAACCAGCCTTTCACACTTGGAATAAATCCCACTTGGTTGTGGTATATAATTATTTTTATACACTGTTGGATTTGATTGCTAATATTTTGCTAAGAATTTTTACGTCTGTGTTCTTGAGCGATATCAGTCTGTAGTTTTCTTTTCTTAATTTATTTGCCTGGTTTTGGTGTTAAGGTAATACTGACCTTATAGAATGAATTTGGGAGTATTCCCTCTGCTTCTATTCTCTGAAAGAGATTGTAAAGTGTTCGTATAACTTTTCCCTTGAATGTTTGGCATAATTCATCAGTGAACCCATCTGGGACATGGTGCTTTCGGGGAGGGGTATTCACTATTGATTCAGTTTAATTAATAGATATAGGCCTCTTCAGATTGTTTGTTTCTTTTTGAGTGTGTTTTGGAAAATTGTATCCTTCAAGGAATTGATCCATTTCATATTGGTCAACAAATTTATGGGCATAGAGCTGTTTATAGTATTACTTTATTATCCTATTAATGTCCATAGGCTCTGCAGTATGTCCCCTCTTTTATTTCTGATATTAGTAACACGTGTCTTCTTTCTTTTTTTCTTAGTTAGTCTAGCTAGAGGTTTATTGATTTTATTGATCTTTCTGAAGATCTTTATTTTATCTATTGATTTCTTCTTTTCTTCATTGACTTCTGCTCTACTTTTTATATCTTTTCTTCTGCTTACTTTGAATTTAATTTGCTTTTCTTTTTCTGGTTTTCTAAGGTAGAAAGTTAGATGATTGATTTTAGATCTTTCTTCTTTTGTAATATATGTATTCAATGCTATAAATTTCCCTCTAATCACTGCTTTTGATGAGTTGCATTTTCATTTTTATTTCATTCAAAAAATTTTTTTAATTTCTCTTGAGATTTCCTCTTTGACCTATGTGTTATTTAGAACTGTGTTGTTTAATCTTCACATCTTTGGATTTCCAGTTATCTTTCTGTTATTGGTTTCTAGTTTAATTCCACTGTGGTCTGAAAGAAGACATTGTATGATTTATTTGAATTCCATTGCGGTCTGAGAGTAGCAAACATTATATGATTCCTATTATTTTAAATTTGTTGAGGTGTGTCTTGTGGCCCAGAATATGGTCTCTCTTGGTGAATGCCCCATGTGAGTTTGAGAATGTGTATTCTGCTGTTGTTGAATGAAGTAGTCTATATATGTCCATTATATCAAGTTGATTGATGGTGTTATTTAGTTTAACTGTGTCCTTACTGATTATCTACCTACTATATCTGTCCATTTTTAACTGAGGGGTGTTGAAGTCTCCAACTATGATAGTGGATTCATCTACTTCTCCTTGCACTTCTATCAGCTTTTGGCTCATGTAGTTTGATGTTCTGCTGGTAGGTGCATGCATGTTAAGGATTGTTGTCTTCTTAGAGAACTGACTCTTTTATCATTATACAATGCCTTTCTTTTTCCCTGATAGTTTTCCTTGCTTAGAAGTCTGTTCTGTCTGAAATTAATATAGCTACTCCTGCTTTCTTTTAATTAGTGTTAGCATGGTATTTTTTCTCCAACCATTTACTTTTAATCTATATTTGTCTTTAAAGTGAGTTTTTTGTAGACAGTTTATATGCGGGTCTTGCTTTTTGGTCCACTTTAACAATCTCTGTCTTTTAATTGGTGCATCTAGACCATTGAGGTTCAAAATGATTATTGATATAGTTGGGTTAATATGCACCATGTTTGTCACTGTTCTCTATTTGTTGCCCTTGTTCTTTGTCCTTATTTCTTTCTCTGCCTTTTGTGGTTTTAATGGAGCATTTTATATGATTTTTTTCTCTTCTTTCTTAGCTTTTTTTAGTGGTTGCCCTAGACTTTGCAACACTTTCACAGCTAATCCACTTCCATTTTCAAATAACACTATACCACTTCACAGGTAGCGTTAAGTACCTTATAATAACAAAATAGATGAACCAACTGCCTCCCATCCCCTGTATCATTGCTGCCATTCATTGCACTTCTATGTAAGCATATACTTCTACATAAGTTTTTAAAATTTTTTAATATAATTCCTTTTAGTAAATTTTGGGTTTCCAGTTGGATCAAATTATGGACCCTCATATATATAACTAGATACGTTGGTAGATAGACACACATACAAGTAATTTAATATATAAATGTTAAAATATATTAAAAATACATATTTATATATTATTTATTTATTTACCTTTTATTTTGTATGCCTTTATATAGATTGGTTTTGTTTTTTGTGGTATTTTTTTGGTTTTCTGTTTATTTTTCTTCTTATTCTTCTTTTAAAATGGGGTTTCTTGTTGCTTACATCTGCAGTTTATAGTTTCTGTCTTTGGCTATTAACTCATAGAGTAGACTTTCTAGGTGGTTACAGGAAAAAGGGAGAGAGAGAAGGGGCCCAGTGGCCTGCCTCTAGGCAGTCATTTCTTGTTTCAGGTTTTCCCAGTCCACTTCCCAGGGATTGGGATTTGAATCCAGAGAGCTATAGCAAAGTTAGCCCCCTGTCTGAAGTATTAGTCCCTTTTCATTGTCTTTTTTAACAAAATCTTTTAGAATAGCTTTTATCTCTAGGAGGATGAAATTTCTTTCTTTTCTTCTCTCTTTTTTTACTTTTGTCTTCTGTCTGTCCCCCAATTTTTTATCTTTTGGTGTTTATTAGATAAACTTCTGGTAGCCCTGAGTGGACCTGTACATAGATAAAAGCCTTCCTCTCTAAGGGGTCCTAATTGACCTCTGAGGTGCTTCGATCCACTTCCAAGAGAGTAACAGTGACCTTACCAGTATTTTTGAGTCTCTGGATTTTGAGCATAAGGCCCTAGGCATGCTAGTAAGCAGCAGTGCTCAATAAAGCATTTTATACATTGAATCAGTTGCATAACCTCCTTGACGGTTTTAGGTGGGGCAGGAATAAAGTGTCCCTTCCCCTTTTCCTTTTTCTTTATGCATATGCCACTTGTATCCAAGGGTGACAAGTATCCTTGTGCCTTACTGGTCAGAGGACAAATTGCAACAGCAGCAAGGCATGCAGCAACACAAGAGTTTACTTCCAGAATGACACCTTTTTGGGGTGCCATGTCATGGTCCCTGAGGTGAATGTCCTCACACTGACTCTGTGTGTCCCTCACAACACACAAGCACCTCTGAAGAGCACTTTCCTTCCACCCAACAGGTCAGGCTGAAACATATAGGAAAATAGCAACTAATTTGCTCTACTACTTGTCATTGTTGCCTGGTCGACTAATCAGGCCCATCCCACAATACTTGGAGGGATGTTATACCTCAGAGGAGCCTTTCATAAGCTTAGCTAAACTATATAAGAGAGTTCCCTCAGGAGCACTGTCCAGGTATCTAGGCAATTGACTAAGCTCAGCCCAGGACTTGGGGATGACTCAGCTTTTGAATTCCAAATTTAGGTTGGAAACTCATGGCAACACCCAATAAATGGAATAGAAATCAGAGCCATAGCACAAGAACATGCTAGCAAGCAGAGTCACTGTCCCAGGCAGTCTGATAGAACCAGTCAGTAAGTCAAGAAGAGTCTAATGACATATCATTCCAGTATGAGGCCAAACCACTCTGATCACTGTGCCAACTGTTTTAATTAATTGGCTACCACAAATCTGTTAAAAAACAAAATAAACTGAATAATTTGAACATTTAATTGGCTTTATTAAACAATTCATGAATCAGGCAGCATCTCATCTAGCAAGCAGATACTCAAAGGGGTTGTACAAAGTGGAAGGCTTTTATAGAAGGGAGTGTGGGACAGGGAAGTCATCAAGAGAAAAAAGAAAGTTTATTGGAGGAAAGTTTATTATTTAGGTATGATAAGGCCAACAGATCAGGAGATAATTGCCATTGAAAAGATAGTTTGTTATACTTACAGATTCCAAGAAGGGCACCCTTGTAATGGGGGCTTCACTGTGGTTTCCACAGGAAGAAACAAGCAAGCCAGGGTATGCAGGTTTAGAATTGGCTAATTTGTATAATTTTAGCAGGCTCTGGGACCTAGGAGTTGTCCCTAGTTATATGATACCTGGCCCTGGGGTGATTAAGGTAGGTAGATAGTGGCCCAGAGTGTGAGAGCCTGATAAAAGAGGTGGTTGAGTGTGGGATCTAAATTGTTTGGTTTTTGTATGAAAGGCTTGTTTATGGATGAGTTGTATACTATTTCTAGGAATTGACTAACCCTGTAAGGGGCAGTCCCTCCAGAGTCAGCAAGGCCCCAGATATCAAAGCATCAGAATACAGAAAATATAAGACATGGTTAATACAGTGAGTTATATATTAATAAAACAAACTTCTCAGCCTTTAATAGGCTCCTCTACATTATGAAGTTGTAAGACAGAATATATACTATTTTCTAAATTATTATTATCCATGGAATCCTCTGTGTGTGTGTGTGTGTGTGTGTGTGTGTGTGTGTGTGTGTGTGTGTGTGTGTTGGAGCCATTGATGAGACTAAGGTGCTAGGAAACACTTTGGGAAACACTAGACTAGAATAATGTATCCCTTGAAGGAAAAAAATCTTTAGGGGATTCCTTATATTTCTCAAAGATTTGGAGTAATCTGAGTATGTTTACAGTGTCTAGACTTACAGATCTAGGATAGTATGTGTCAAAAATAAGACAAGGGTAGTAAATGTGTTAATGTAATGCAATGAACTGTATTTATTTCTGGATAGCAAAAAAAGTTCATAGTCTGATTTTTTAAATTAATGGTTTAATCACATGGGCTTTTATTGTATTATGTAATGTTTTGAACTTAAATTTTCTTTCAGATTGTTTCTGCGAGTCCAACCTTCCAATACAGACGTGCTCAAGACGTTTCTGATGAGTTCATCTATTTTCGTCCTATTGATCCAGGAGTTTGGGAAGAGGCCAGAAGACAAAAACAACAGAAATCAACGATGGCCTCCCATCAACACACCAGAGAAGGTACCCATCAGAGGGACTTGGGGATTATAAATCAGGTGGTGATGTTGACCACCTCCCCCACCCCAGTAAATAAAGAGTTAGAGAGCATTATCCTTATAATACCAAAACCTTCAGGGCTTCTTCGCCTAGAGAAAATGTCAGTTAAATCTCCAAGGGTACCAGAATCTCAACTTTTAGAAGTTACAGGAATTGCCAGTCCAGAGAAAAGGGAGAAAGTCACCACAATACTTGTTGCTGGTGTGCCTGGAAATGAGGAGCTAGATGATACAGAAATTCCAACTTTGAAATTCACTGGGCTTATACACCTGTAGGCTTTAATAAATAAATGTTCACCATCCTCAGAAAACAGTCGCCCAAGAAATCTGTGGCTGGAATCTTCAGAAAATGCAGAGTCCCCAGGAAGTGATGACCTGGAGGTAGCAAGAAGCATGTATCCTTTTAGAGAAAGACCCATCTTCCAGCGTTCCTGGGAAGAGCTCTTAGAGGCACCACTGAACAGTGAAAGACTCCACATACTCCAAACTACTCCTACAGACGAAAGAGAAATTGGCTACCTCCAGCTGCCACCAGAGGAGAATCGAACAACCACCTCACTCAGGGGTCACCATCTCCATGCTTTGCAAGGACCTTTCTCATTGCTTCCCCAGCGCCCTAAGCTCCAGAAGCAGCACAGCCACAGCTTGCCACCATACAGTGATGGCAGAAGCCAAAAAGTCAATGCACCTCAGTTAACATTAAACCCAGAGGAGACATGCTTCTTCTTCCCAAGTGATCATAATTTGCTTACAAGAGGTAAGATTTTTGAACTTGCTGTGACTGTTTTTATAAATCACATATAATTTTCCAGACAAATAGATTTTCATCAGTGAATTTATTTTCAAACTCAACACCTGGAAATCTATTTCTTTCGATAAAACATTAGCTTATGCTAAAAAAAAATGGATACCATCTTATAATTTAAGCCTTATATTTGGTGTTTACAGTCTGACATTAAGTTGTATAAATTCAATCAGATACCAGTATTAACCATATGAAAGTAAACTCTTAAATATACAGACTGGTTATAACTTTAGAAATTTTAATAAAATATTCTCTTCTAAAAACAACTTCCAGTTAGGTGGGTAATCTTCAGAGAATTACATTGTATCATGGTTTTTAACCAATAGAATAGAAAATTTTACCCTGCACACCCATCACCCAGTAACTAAATAATAGGGGCTTAGATTAGAAAATTAATAGGATAATGGACCTGATCCTGCTGTTTAAAGAAGAAGAAAAAAAAAAGAAGAAGGATGGGGAGGAGGAAGAGGAGGAGGAGAAGGATGAAGAGGAAGAAGGGGAGCAGCAGAAGAGAGGGAGGAGGAGGATGAGAATCTCTCCATTTCCTCCTGCATGTGTGCACCCTAGTGGCTAGAAAATATTAATTGACAAATGAATGATTAATATTATAGCCTGTGCCTGCTTAAAAGTAATATTAATAGAAGTATTTAGAATGTATTTTATGTGTATTTATAATGTATTTTAAAATCCTAGATTGATCTTTGCTATTAAATATAAGGTAACATTTTTGTTTTTATCATTACAACTATTTAAACATATAAACAATGCTACTATAGATACCATATAGTATTAGGAATTTTTAATTTAACTCATGTTAGTAGCCTACCCACATAATTTCCTGAAAATGGTGTCATCAGTTAGAAACCTCTCGTTGAAGTAGCCCCACCAAACTATCGAAGGTAGTTCCAGTATCTGGAATCTAGCCTAAACTTTGTCTGGAAATCATAATCTGACCATTATATAATTTGTTTCTTTTTCTACACATATTTAGGACTCTGAGAGATTCTTTAACAACAACTGAAATCCAAGTATAACCCCAAATCAGCTTGGATCACTTCATCTTAAAATTGGATCAATCTCAATCTCACATCCAATCCCCTCCTCAAGATTCCTGCAAATACTTATGTGCTTCCATCCTCATGGTTACCCCTCTCTGATTTCATGTTACTACTGAATTCTTAATCTCATTAATTTCTCATACTACAAAAGAAATAAAATTGAATACTAAATGTCTTTGTTCCTAAAAGCCTTTCAGCTACCTACCACTGTAATTTCTCATTGGCTAACATCCTTCTGTAGTCCACCTCCCATCACAATGTTACTTAGCCTCTCTCTTCCTCTCCTTCCACTCCCTCTTATATTTTCCATTACCCGATTCCTGGTCATTGTGTGGGACTATTTAGCCAGATTTTTATTTTTTTCTGTCCATCTTTTACACCCAAAACAGCTTATCAAGATATTTTGCTAAACAAAAGGTTACATACTGTGATACTATTGCCGTGTAATTTTAAATTGTTAAAACAATTAGACTGAGATAAAATTTGGAATTATTAGTCTCTCATTCTTACTCATAGAATTTTTTTCTTGAAACGAAAGTCAATCTTCGATCATTAAAAAAAACTTTTGATTTTCTGTTTTAGAAAACGCAAAGGAAAGTGACAGCATCAAAGCAGCTTGGCAAAAGGCCATTTTGTCACCTTCTGGAGAACATCTTCCTATCGATCCAAGTTTTGAGAATTCTTCTGCAATGAGGGATAAAATTGGAATTCCTGGAGATAATACCAGACTTCCCAGGGGCAATGTTAGAGTTCCCAGGAATAATGTCATCATCCCCAAGGTTAATGTTGGAGTTCCCATGGGCAATGTTGGGGTTTCCATGGATAATGCTTGGATTCCCAGGAGCAAGGGTGGAGTCCCCATGAGTAATATTGGGGCTTCCATGAATAATGTTAGGATCCCCATGGATAATACTACTGTTCCTTTGGATAATTCTGGAATTCCCAGAGGCAGAGGTTGTGTCCCCATTTGTAATTTTGAAGTTCCTAGAGGCAATGGTGGACTTCCCAGGAGAAGTAGTGTTGGAATTCCCATTGGTAATGTTGAAACTCTCAGGAATAATCTTGGAACTTCCAGACGTATTGTATCCTCTCCACTTGCTGAGCTCTCAAAGATAGGTGAACACAGATTATAAAAACTAACACCTTACAAAGTGGTTCTAATAGTTAAAGGAACACACCAAGACAATAAACATCAAAACATAGCTGTATCAAATCTTACAATCCAAAATAATAAAAGAAAAATCTAAATTCAGAATGTATAAATAATCATATTAATACATTTATTATGGATGTCTTTTATCAGAAATTTTGGAATTAGATTGGAGTGTACTTACTAGTTTATTCTGAATGGCAACCCTCTCTTAACCAGTGGAATAATATGGCTGGAGGGGATGAGTTGTGAAGTAAAACACTTACTTCATCAAGCCTAGGTTTCTATTTAGTAAAGAGATACAGTGTCTTTATCACGAAACAAAATAACAACTACCTCCAAATAATATTTTACATCTCATAGTTCCCCAAACTTCAGGTTTTCTTGGATATTTTGATGGACAAATGAAAGTGATCTCATAGTTATCAAGTTATCTGGATGAGTCCAGCTTAATGTCCAAGAAGTTTATTGACTGAACATTAAGGAACCGGAAGATTTGGCAGAAGATTCTTGAATACAATGCATTTCTGATAGAACCTATGAAGAAAGCTCACTAACAAGAATGCTTAAACATGCATATTTATTTTTGTGACACATATTTGACAAAATTGTAAATATTTACTGGAAGCCTTAAAAATACAAGGAGGCAAAACTGTAGAAGTGTAAATAGTATACATGGTTGAGATGTAAATAATATGGGTAAGACAACACTAACAGCATGACAGGATGCCTAAACTATTGCATGTTAAAACAGTATTTTTTTTAGGAAATTAATTTTGCTTATTCTTCCCAGCTACTAAATTAGTTTGGCATAAAAAATGTAAGACAGAAGTGAGAAATTAGTGAAATATTTTACTAAATTACTGAATAGGATGCCTTTCTCAGAAAAAAGAGGACCACTTTTAATTGTCACATATGATCAGTATAGTATTCAAGTCACACAACCATAGTTATCTATAAAATTTGATTTTCCAAAACATTTATTTCATAACTCTCTTAAGATAAGGTGTATAAGGTAATGAGACTCACTCCATAAACTACATGGGGAAAATAATCTAATTACTTTATATTCATACATAATATAAATTTTGTCCAAAGTTTTAGGGCATATGGGCCACTACTCAATTTGTACATTTAAATTTTCAACTTTCCTGAATAAAGATAGATGTTGTTTTTACAAAACCAAGGGCAATTTAATTATGGGTACCACCTAACCCCTTATTGTATGCCTTACCACATAGTGGAAGGGGTGGCAATATGTGGTCTGAAGGAAAACTCTTGCCTACTCACAAGTTCCATTTGGCCTTTGAGGAAAGAGGTAAAGAGGCTGGCTAGCCTCCCTCTTTCACTCTCTGCTGGTTCAGCGTGGTTACTGAACCAGGACACAGTCCTCAGAAGAAAAGGAAAAGTAGTGAGATTTCTTTCTCCTACTTCTTAGAGCCCACAATCAGGGGTACCATTCAGGTTACTTGAGTAACCTGAATCTTGAATGGGGTGGCAAAACTACAGAAGTAATGGAAGAATACAGGCTGCCATACTTCAGCGACTGCCAACCTCTGACTGAGAAAAAACCAAACTGACAGTTCACCTTGTTTAACCAGAAGTCTACTCTATATGCTCTCTTGTAACACTGATTTTGTGAAACAGAACTATTGCATTTCAGCCTTCAAAAGGAACCCACCTTGTGAGTGCAAAAAGAGTAAGGTGGAAACTGAGAGACGACTTACTGAGAACTAACATTTACCTAACAGCAAGTGAAAAGAAAGGCAACAAAAAAAACCCCATTACACTCAACTATATATAACACTGATACACAATTAAACATGGTCACTGAAACAAAACAAAACACCACCACACTACCATCAAGAACAACAAAAAATATACCTGCTATGTGAGTGTTATTCCTCATGCTTATGTTCATATAATTTTGGGTATTATGTTTAGTGACTTAAAATTTAAATATAAAAATTAGATGCAAATAGCCAGCAGCTTCTTCTTTGTAAAATTTTAAGAAATTGAATGAAACTAAGTTAGGTAAAGAGTCAAATTTGAAGACGGTCTAAGAAAATAATTATCAAATTGGTAGAGAAAGTTACTTATAGCATTGGTTTTATTCTGCTAAATGTTGTTAGTTCAAAACTGAGTAATGCAAAAGTTTCAGTGACACGTTGTTATCTACATTCAAAGGTTGTGCCATGTCTTAGGGTTATACATATCAAGTAAGTTATCTAAAGTCACTCAGTAATCATCATAAGTCAACAAAAAGAGAGTAAAGAGTATGCGATATATTGAATAAGAAAACTTTGTCACAAATTTCACCAATTGAATTTGAGGTTTTCATGAAAAAAAGTTAAAATTGTAAATCTAAATGCATACTGTTGAAGAAAGAAAATAAGCCATTTGTAGCTCTCTCGCTCTTACCAAATAAAAGATAGGTTAAATTTACATGTATACTTCTATATTTTAATATATCCCCTGTAAAATAAGAAGAAAATTACATGCTAAAATTGATGATGGCATAAAGTAGGGGAAATAACTCTAAAATTTTCCTGCATATTGTTCTGTACAAGAAATAAGAGTTGATTAAAAAACAGTAATATATAGTTAGCTTAACATCCCTAATTAGCCATATCATTTCCTTCCAAGGTTCTAGAAAAGTGTGAAGTGTGCTCTTCTCAGTGTGAATAGCAGATTAATTTTTCTAACTTTACAGATTTTTTTTAACATCCAATCCACTAGTTAGGGAATTATATCAAATTGATTTTCATTTTTAAATTAAACTGAGCAATGTACATTCAGACAAATCCAAGTGATTTTTAATTCACAAATTAGTTACCTAGCAATTCTGATTTGAAAAATAAAAAAGTTTTCCTTACCAAATAAAGTTTCATTTATCTCTGCTTAAGTTTTTAAAAATTAACCAGGGAGGGAGGGAGACACAACAGGGAAGACATATGGGAACATATGTTTATGTATGACTGATTCACTTTGTTATAAAGCAGAAACTAACACACCATTGTAAAGCAATTATACCCCAATAAAGATGTTAAAAAAAAAATTAACCAAATGAAAGCATGTTTTCAACAGTTACTAAAATGGAGCAAAGGGAAAATTTTCACAAAAACACCCCTCTAAGAACCAACAAAAGTATGGTATTCAAATCACATAACTGCCACCTTCATTTTAACCAGCATGGTGTTACAAAAATATTTGCAAGGCATTTAATTGAATTCACAATATTTTTGAAGGATTCTGAGTAGAGAAATCATTCATCCATAAGCATAATTGGTACCTTGGACCATAGGGACTTCAACAGTTTATAAAATATCTTTTTTCATAAATCTTTGAATCGATCTATTATTAGAAGTTTTAATACCCTTAATCTCCTTTGTATGGGATAGTAACAATAAGTTTAAAAATCATATAAAATAAAATTATTCATTTTTATATTGATTTGAGCTTCTTCTGTTATTTAAAGTTGAAATTTACCAGAAGTGAGACATAGTATATAAGACAATTACTACTGTCCAACTAACAAGTCACTGTGACTACCTGGTGAAAAAAAATGAGCTTATAAATAAAATAACTTTTATATTAAGAACAACCTAAGAAAACTGAATTTTGACTAACAATGAAAAATGATCTTGAATTCTAAATTGAGGCCAAATTATGTCCATAATTAAATAGTAAAATAGAGAATTGAGGATTTATACATGTAGTGAAAATTTATTTCAGAAAACCACAGTATCAAGAGCAATTATAATATTAAAACATACAACTATAGAAAAAAATTTAACCAAAAGAAAAACCAAACAAGAGTAATTGTTTTTGATGATTAATATAATAGTAAATTAATGTACAATGGTATCTCTATTTAAAGATGAAGTAAATATAGGCAGTATGCATTATTTATTCTAAAATCCATTAACTAGGAAGAAAGTTTAATTAATTGCATGTGACATTTTCCATCTAATGATTATATTTTAAGTGTGCTTTAGAAGTGAAAATTCAAAATATAGCAAAGTGCTTTTAATAGGTCATAGGGTGTAAAGTACATGTGTCTTTTACATATCTCAAGACTAGAGATACTCACTGACGTGAGTGACAATTGAGTGGAAAGTGAAAGGAAGAAAGAAGAGAAAAATAAAAATTAGAATAAAATTGTAGCTTTTAAGGTAAATGATATCTTCTTAAAAATATTATTTTGAAGGTAATTTTGTTTGCTTTTTTTGCTCTTTTGAAAGTTATTTTCTTATTAATATGAACAAATAAGTCTTAAAATAATTCAATTTTATCATTTATATCTCTAAATGTTATACTATTCCCTGATCCCCAAATTTTCACTCCTTGTACATGTTCTTCATCCCAAACCTTATTCCAATCCATCCTTCACCTTGTCCCACCCCTCTCTTTACCTTATGCTTGACCTCTTCTCCATACCTTCCACACCTCATTCCCACTTCATCTCTCCCTTGTCCTTACCCAACCCTACCTCATTCTGGATATTTTTCCCCATCTCTTTCCCCACTTATTTTTCTCCTCCCATACCATTCCAAGTTCACACCCTGTCCCTGATCTCTACTCTATTATGTACTGCACCCCATTTCCTATCATCATTCTTTCCCTCAGCCTATTCCTGAGCCTCATCCCAACCCTAACTCCACCTTTGACCTCACCCATCCCAAGCATCACCCTATCATAGACCCTTCGATTCCACCCTAACAATAATCTTAAACTCTTCCTCAATCTTGACCTTCAGAGATAAGGACAGAATAAAGACTAATATGAGCATCATGAATGAATTAAAGATATTTATTTCATACCTTTATTGATTTATTAAATTAAAATCCCAAAGTTGGATTTTTTTCCAGATTATGTCAAGATATCCCAAATTATGACATCCACGATATCAAAGCAGCTAAGTCAAAATGATTTTGTCAAAATGTAGGGACCTGAATACCATGTACCCCCAAAGACATCCTTAATATGGAAAATAGACTGGTTTATACCAGACTTTCAAAGATTATAAAACCATATAAACAACATTTCAAGCCCTTGTCTGTTTTATTTTTAAATGACTTTCAAAAGACTTGAAGTTTTTTTTTTCCTTTTTTCATATATTATAAACTACCTTTCACTTAAACAAGTACTCATTTTAGGATCTTTGGATAAATGAACAGATATATTGTACTTCACCAATTTCTTAATTTTAGTTGTAAGATAAGTTAATGAAAAAAAGATAAAATATGCACTTTGTGAATTTACCTAGAGCATATTTTTGCTATTAAAAAGTAATATTTTGAACGTTTATTTTTAAAGCTGATTCACCTCTAGTAAATTTCATTATCTTATGCAATTAGTATCCATCTAGAAACCAAGTTCTCTATTCTTATACATATAATAAAATTAAAAGATCATCTTCAAAATAAAATTCACTTTAAAAAATGCAGTGACATTCAAGACTATAGCTAATATAATACTAAACAGTGTTAGAAACATCATATTACCAATTTGTCCCGCAGAGCCCAAGAATCTTGAAGATATAAACTAATTTTGATAATTCCTCCAGAAATGCATCTAGTCATTTAAAAATAAATACACATAAATTTGATAATTTTAAAGTTGCAGAATTATAATGTTCAAAGTTCATTCCTTAAACCTAACGTTTCAGTACAGTATAATAAGAGTTAATGCTAATACATGTGAAGTACTTGGAGGGTTTCAAAAGTCTATGAAGAAGAAAAACTAACTAAAAAGCATAATTGATTTGGAAATACCCATTATTGTTAAAATTTGATAATAACACCTTTACACATTACACCTTCTCAAACCTATAAACCCATCAAGCTCTCAAACTGAGTGTTCAGCTTGTTTTGACTATGTCCAATATGTTCAAGTAAGTAACTCCATATTTCTCTTTCACTACATTTATTACCAGTGATTAGAGAACAATCTGTTTTAACTTGGGGGAAAAAATAACAGCTCAGCTCCAAGAAAATCAGTGAGAACTGATGCAATGCTTATGATTTTAGCATTCATTATGAATTAAAATTTTCCACCTTTTGAAAATGAAGCATTTCAATTGGTTTTATTTTCAGAGAAAAGGAAGACAGTAAAGTACACTGGTATTGTGAAATATTTTACATTGATGCTGTATTACATTTTTCAAAATGTATATTGCTATTAATTGCTGGCCATTGTTGCGTGCTGTCTCATTTATTAAGTATCTACTGTGATATGTTCAAACAGTGTATCGTTCAAGGTGATATTTTAATGTATTTGTGATATGTGTATCTTGGACTGTATTGTATCTTTAAATAAAGTGTGGTGTAGATTGATGTGATGCATTTATTTATTCAGGGGTTGAACTATCACAGCACTGGACTACAGAACTCCTGCTGCTCAGTCTATGAGGTTATCCTAAGCTTGTGAAGCTCTCGACAGGTATTTTAATATCTTACTAACTTAAAATTTTAATAAAGACTAGTACAAAGCGTTATGACCATTTAAAAGCTAAACTACCAAATTAATCTTATTTCTGTAGCAAAATGCACCAAACATTCATTAGGACTATTTTCAAAAACAGACGAAACCAAAATTATTTCTATACCTGATGATGCAGCTGCTGCTCTTATTCCCTGACCTTTTGTCCAAG
This sequence comes from Leucopleurus acutus, assembly GCF_964270905.1. Taxonomy (NCBI): domain Eukaryota; kingdom Metazoa; phylum Chordata; class Mammalia; order Artiodactyla; family Delphinidae; genus Leucopleurus; species Leucopleurus acutus. The sequence continues at coordinate 73,191,250 of NC_139148.1, forward strand.
AGTAGTGTCAATGTGGACATTTTCATTTTTGGATCTTTTTCTGCGGGCATGTATGTGTAGGTTTGTGTGTACACACACACATGTGAATGACAGAGAGACAAGGGGATCTGGAGAGAAATGTACATACACTACTATTAGCACTTATGTTCAATCATTGACAGTTTTGACAATGCAATGTATTTTTTCTTAATCAACTTAAAAGTATTATTTTATATTTTGCTAGAAAATAATTTCTCCCAAATAATTCCTTCCAATATAACTTCATCTGCATTCATAATATAAACTTGTTGTTCTTAACCTTTGTCTTGCTAAGGTGGCAAGCCAGGGAATAGATACGCCAAATGTTGACTTCTGTGTCCTAATCAATTATGAATTAAAATAGAAAGGACAGTTAATCTCCAGTGAAAATTGTGGTTGGTTCTATGTGTTCCAAGTGTTTTATTTATACACAAAATCTCATCAAAATTAAAGATTTTTAGAAAGTGAACTCTTCTCTCAAACACAGACTTGATTAGAAATCTTATAAACTAGAACACTAGAAATGTTTGATGCTATAGAAATAGGAATTAATTAATTCCTCTCTTGTATCTTTAAAACTAAATTTCAACTCCTGAATAATATACTGTTTGTCCTAAATTTTTCAATTTCGTATTTGTACCATGTTGAGACTTATACTCTAGGTTATGTAAGCTGTAAGTGTTCATTGTTTCTCTTCAAATAAATTGTGATACTGATTGTAATTGATGCCATTTTTTCCTATCATATACCTGCCAGATTACCTTGTTAATATTTTGTATCTGATAAAACTTGTTGATGGTAAATGTCACTATGTTGTCCTCATTAGGCATATATTTTCCAATACATTACAATGATGTGTAAGGTGCATTGCAAAAATGATAAAAAAATTTTATCTAACATATCAATTTGCAAAAAATATATATATTTGGCACAGTAGTGAAAGGAACCTATTTGTTTCTGAATCCAAATTTGTCTTTTGCTTTACAAACTTCATTTGTAAATTCACATTTCAATAAATGGTGTCACCTGCATTCAAATGTTGTTTTCTTTTTAAATTTCTTTTAGAAAACCTTTGCTTAGTGTTCAAACATCCCTACTTCAGGTATCCTTAATGCAAGCAAATAATAAGAGTTAACTCTTTGAGTGTTTGAAAGCTTAAGCAATAACACCCCACCCAAAATAGTCCAGTCATTTTAAAAATTGTCAAGCAAGTTTGATGGCATTACTTCAAATCTTGAGGAACTGATTTTTCAATCTAGTTGTGTGTGACCAAGGCTTAATGACCTCAGGATTTCTGAGAAACACAAACTTCCATTACATCCCAGGATTCTGTAATGCATGGGTCCACAGCTATAACTTTGCTAAATACCTCTCTTCCCAGTTCACCAAACTCGAAATAATCTCATTGGTGCTCTCTGGGTGTAGATGGGCTGACTTCTTCTTTTGGGGTCTCCAAGAACTTCAGCGGTCCCACTATGGTTAACATACCTCTAGAAGAGCACTGTTTATCACTTTTCATTAAACAGGTATTGAGCAAATATTTATATTTTTAATGAATATAAGTCAAAATATATGTATATATACTTACATATTATACACATTAAAGTTTATTCCAACTACATTATGTTGGTGAGACAAAAAATCATGAATAAGACCAAACCAAAATAGTTATTGTTCTTACCTAAGTTCCAACTTTAATCTGATGGTTTTGGTTGTCTTTATGATTTAAAAAGCTAAACATTTTATATGGAATAAAATTATTCCAACCAATGAATGAATAAACATCAGTATCCTGATGGCAATGTTTCATTGAGAAGGAAAGAGTTACTGCAGAAAACCTGAGGGAGCTATGGCATTCATTCATTTTCTTCAACATACAATTGAGCATCAACCATGGGACATGTACTGTACCAGGCAATAGTGGATATAATGGTGAGAAAAAGAAACCCATTCATACATGCCTAGAGCTTACAATCTAGTTGAAGAAACAATGTAAACGATTAAGGTGGTCATGAAAGGGCACTCTGGTAGTAACTGGTAATCATTTTTCTCCATTTCTTATAACAAATAACTCTTAAAACTAACAATAAATGAAGTATTCACATAGACAAAAAAAGATCTGCTTAGGTCCTTATTGTGTTATTACAATGTAAAATAGTTTTGGACAAATATCGAGTGATCCCTGTTACTACAAGAATTCTGGAAGAATATTTTCTCTCTAAAATACAGCAAAGTCCTAAGGCATGGCATCCAATCATGATTTAATACAATCACAGCAAAGAAATCAAGTCACATTTGCTGCTTCTGTCTAACTCGTTGCTAAGACAATTTTCTTGATTGCAATAACTCTCAGGTTTGATGTGCATCAAAATCTCCTAGAGAACTAGTTAAAAAGACAAATTCTGAAGCCAGACCCTGATATTAAATAAGAATTTCTAGGGATGGGGCACAAGAAATCTATATTTCCATTTTGAAACAATCACATACTTAGAAAAATAGTATAAGTACAGTAGAGAACATTTTTATTTCTGGAACATTAAAGAATAAGTTACTGACCAGATGCACCACCACCCTTCAATAATTTAGTGTGTATTTCCTATAAACAAGGACATTCACCTATAATCACAATGCATCCATCAAAATCAGGGAACTACTGGACCGTATTCAAGTTCCTCCAAATGTCTCAATAATGTTCCTTATGGCAGAGGATCCAGTTTAGAATCACATGTTGCATTTATATGCCAGAATACTTTAGTCTCCTTCAACCAGGATCAGTCCCTTAGTCTTTCTTTGAATTTCAAGACCTTGACTCTTCTGAAAATTATAAGAGTTTTTTTTTATGTCTTTAAATGTGGATTTATCTGATTTTTACTCATAATTAGATTCAGGTTATGCATCTCCAGCAGATATATCACAGGATGTTGGGTACTTATCATTGCATCCTATCAAATGGCACACAAATTTGATTTGTCTCATTTAAGTATTCTGTTCCCATCAAAATTTTTTCCACTTATTTATTTATATAAGGATACATAGTTTCTGATTTTAATGAATGATTTATAATCTATTATTATCATTATTTAATTTTATGCACAAAATGTCCTTCATTTAGTCAGTGAGATCCCCTTAAAAGCTGACATCCTTTTAGCATGTCCCCATCATTCTGTTGTACTTCCTGGATCTCTGGCCTAAGTTGTTCCAGAATCATCCAGTATTTTTTCTGCCACCATCCTGGAATCAGCCATTTCTCCAAGGAACCCTCATTCTTTTTGGAGATTGGTATTTAGAGGCCAAAATCTAGGTGTTAAGTGAACTCATTAATATAAATGTGTGGCTGCTTTTAGTATACAGAACAAGGAAATAGATAATAGATAGATGACTGCTGATAGATAGATAATGATGCAAACATATTTACATCTATATTTATTTCTATGTCTATCAACGTATATTGAAAACCATGAGCTAATACCAATACTTCCAATTCCAATCCAAAACCATTAGAATGAACAGTTTTCATTCTAATTTTCTCCATTTCTGCATTTGCAATATCCTTCTCTGACAGTGAGAAACCTGGCTTTAATTATACTTAATATACTTACTTACTTGATTAATAAGCAATATCCCATTTATACAGCCACATCCTTCCCCCTCGCAGATACTGTCTTCTCCCTGTTCCCACTCTGAGTCCCAATTCTGAGTCAAACATAGTCCTCTTTCACTCACATGGATGCCTTCCTCATCTTACTCAAGCTGTGACATCCTGTGCCAGGCCATCTCTCTGAAGAGATGCTTTTCTCACCTTGCTGAGGCTCTGAATACCCATGTCAGGCTTATTTTCCATGTGTACACCTTCCTCATCCTGCTTGGGCTGACACACCTCACCAGACTGCCCTTTAGCAAGGATGTTTTTCTTGCTCAGCTTGGTCTTACTCCTCTGCAAGGCCATTTTAATGCAGGGATGCCTTCTTTACTCTGATTTGGCTGTGATACTCCACAGCAGGCTACCCCTCTGTGAGGTTGCCTTCCTTGCTCTGTTTGCATTCTGACTCCCCACACTGGGCCACCGCTCCTCCTATAGACATCTTCTTCGTCATGCTTGGCCTATGACACCTTGCTGTGGATCATTAGTCCCCTACCTCTGACATCACGGATTCTTACCTAATGGCTTTAGGACTGAATTGTTCAGGAATAAATGGAAAGGAAGGAATGGGAAAGAAAGGTGTGTTAAGTCTACGTCCTCTGAGAACTGGATGCCAAGATATGGATAAACATACAATGATTTTATTAAAGGAAATACTCATAAGAGAAAATGGGAAGGGAGCTAGGAAAGACTGGGAGAGCTATCAGGCCTTGAGTAAAAGAAAGAGGGAAAGAAAGTTGGGTGGAAGCATTCTGGACCACTTTACAGTCTAAGGAAGTTTCACCAAGACCATTTTGAAGCCCACAAACCCAAATCACCCTTCAGAGAAGTCCTATGTCTCTCAAGAATGTGCCTACCTTAATTTCTCTGCCATGTTCAGTCACATGTCAAGAGCAGTCCACGGGAGGCATGGTCTCAGTGCAAATGTAACAGTGTATTTCAGAGTACTGCAGCTGGGGCCCTTGATCAACTATACTTCCTGTAGTAGTAGATCTAAAAGGGGTATATTTCGAGGGCTCCACAGAAGGAGAGTGAATGATGCAAGAAAGGAGAGGGGAAGTGCACTCAACAGAGCATCTGTAGGTCACACCAAAAGCCGTGTGGCCTTAGTAATGTCACTCTACTACTCAGTTTACTTATCTTAAGCACTTCCACAGTCCAGAGTTTCACATTAAGACACTTCAGGAAGAATTTATTAGAGCTTATTTCCTCAAAAAAAAAAACAGATATAAGCATTGCAAGAAGTTTGGACTTATGAACTTCAATCTAACATATTCTATTCTTTGCTTGTCTAACACACAACACCCAGCGTTTTGCACATATATATCCAGAGAGATTTCTAATGTTTCCTGAATACATCACAAAAGGAACTAATCATTTTCTTAATGGAGAACAAACTAAATTCACATCTAACTATTGCAGCCAGATGTCAACAGTGAGACTATTTCAAACACTGCTTGTCATTCTCATATTCCATGATCTCCAGGTGATTCAATTTCTTGTACTCATTTCTACTCCAGTTTTGTCAGGATTCCACCCAGTTGTTATTTGTCACAATTCTACCATTCTAAGTAGTAAATAAAACCACCACTAATACACATTATACATATGACATTAGAGTAAAACCTTAACCACCTGGCCGAGTGGTTATCCATTTAACCCAAATTAATTCAAACCCTGACCTCAGACAATGCTTCTCCAGGATTGGTGGAATATAAAGTGTACAGTTCAAAGTTCTACCTAACAGAAGAATATTCCTTCTCAATTACCGTTCAAGGCTACCTCTTGAAAAGCTGTAACATTGCAACAGTCCATTTCTGGCAGGTGCCAGCATATCAGAAAGAGCCATCTGTAAACCAAGGAAGAATCTTTTATCATTGGTCAATTGGCTGTAGGGAAGTCCTCATTAAGCTATAGATGTTATTTGAAAGAGAAGGCATAGAAACATAACAAGTTTATACACACTGGGATTAAGGTAAATCTATTTAATGTTGCCTACTTGTGTCTTTGAAGATTATGGGGGCTATCTTCAACAAACTATTTCAACCTAATGAGCATCTATCGTTGAGCACATCAAACCTTGTGACTAAGCAAATGAGACTGTTCTGTGTATGACTAGCATCTCAAGACAAATGGTTCACTGGTTTTCCTTGACTAAGAGTTTGGTCTCCATAATTATCAAGTAGCAATCTGGAAGCTATATCTCAAAAGGGAAGTAGCTAAATACACAAGGGCCATGTTCTTCCTCTAAAATCCCATGAGGCTCCACTGCATTTTGAGCTTTCCCCAACCTAAAACTTGGTTTTGTCTCAGGCTTCAATAGACATTCAAATACCATTATATCAGTAAAATTATGAGAATCAATGGGTAGAGAAGCATGTGCCTCATCCTGGACTGGCTTGAGAGTTTTCAGACCCATGAAAAGGTAACAGTTTCTCCATTGCACATTAACTGAGTGGGAAAAGGCATGCATGCAAAGTTCATGCTGGCTCCCAAATCCAAAGACACCCATCAGGTGTTGTACTTTCTTCTTAGTGGTAGGGAGCTCAAGATTCTACAGTTTATCTTTCACTTTGCAGGGAAATCCCACATGCCTCATACCACAGCACTTTCCTAATAAAGAACCCCCTTACTGAGGGAACAAATCATAATATTTTCTTCAGTATTTATTTCCCAGTAGTGCTTACCCATATTTAGCATTTTTCTAAATTCCAGTTAACCAGGACCAATGAAGACAATAGCATCTTTATGTGCACCATAAAAGATATACACCATAATAATTATGGTGCATAAGATGATGCCTTGGAGGAGAGTAAGATGATCAAGTTTCTAGCAGACTTAGTCAATGTTTTGACAAACTAATTTGTGTAACATAGCAAAATAAATGATATATTCCTTGGGTAGAATGGTAAAGATATAATATAAACACTTTTGGGTGAAGGTGAATTGCTTCAGATAGTCACCTAGTAGATAGGAACAGAAAAAAAGGCATTATATAGATTACTATCTACATGTTAAATTAAGGAAGTTAATTTTTTTTGTTCAGAGAGGAAATCCAATCCAGAATAGAAAATATAACCAGAAATATCATTTTGTTAAGTTCTTAGTAGTCAATGGCCATTGGACTTTTGCAATGACTGAACTGGAAAAATGAATAGAAGACGTCACACAAATCTTTGATAGTGACTCTAATATCTGGAATTCCCCTAGCAAGGTGGTACTATCATCTTTGATTTAGTCTTTTGATAGAAAAGTGGTGTGTCCCTGGTTTTCACTCAGTTTTTCTAACGCTAACCCTTACTCAATGAGTCAAAGAACTTAAAAGAAGGTTCTACCAGTTACCAAAGATATTAGCTTCACTTACTTTTTCAGGAACTGAGCTGATAAATACAGAATGAATTTGAGGACCCACTGAAATTAACATGAGGCAAAAATATCAAGTATATTACCCTCTGGGGCAGCCATGGAAATGCACCACTCAGATCTTCCTTCAAGAGAGAACTTGCTGTTCAGCTTTAGTAGTTAAGTTAGCAGAGAGCCTCCAACAGTTAGCAACTTCAGGATCGACTTCAGTTTTTGAGCTGAGGCCCTCCTCTTCTTAGTAACCCCAGATAGTGACTGAGCATGGCAGAGGTACTAGGGCCTGGCCATTTCTGCCCAATGTGGAACTCCTCTAATAGGAAATCTTTGCTCCTTAACACCCCATTATGTTGGCTGACCCTTCATTACATCTGAAAAGGGCCTGAGATTCTGTGCTTCAACAGGCATTCAGGTACCATTAGATCAGTAAAATTATGAGAATCAATGGATAGGGAATCTTTATTACTACTCTTACCCAGTAGGCCTCTTACACTTTGAATTCCATTTCAGCATCTGCCTCCTAACCTATAGATTGTCATGAAACTTGAAATCTTCAGGAATTAGTGTTAGATCAGGGTCAGTCAAAAACAAGATAATTGGGGAGTTGAGGAAGATGGCGGAAGCTTAGATGCATAGATCACCTTCCTCCCCACAGATACACCAGAAATACATCTACACATGGAACAACTCCTACAGAACACCCACTGAAGGCTGGCAGAAGACCTCAGACCTCCTAAAAGGCAAGAAACTCCCCAGGTAACTGGGGAGGGCAAAAGAAAAAACAGAGACAAAACAATAAGGATGGGACCTGCACCAGTGGGAGGGAGCTGTGAAGGAGGAAAGGTTTCCACACACTAGGAAGCCTCTTCGGGGGCGGAGATTGCGGGTGGCGGAGGGGGGATGCTTCAGAGCCATGGAGGAGAGTGAAGCAACAGGGGTGCAGAGGGAAAGCGGAGAGATTCCCGCACAGAGGATTGGTGCTGACCAGCACTCACCAGCCCGAGAGGCTTGTATGCTCACATGCCAGAATGGTCAGGGGCTGGGAGCTGAGGCTTTGGCTTCCATCGGATTGCAGGGAGAGGACTGGCGGCATGAACACAGCCTGAAGGGTTTAGTGCACCATTGCTAGCTGGGAGGGAGTCCGGGAAAAAGTCTGGACATGCCGAAGAGGCAAGAGAATTTTCCTTCCCTCTTTGTTTCCTGGTGTGCGAGGAGGGGATTAAGAGTGCTACTTAAAAGAACTCCAGAGATGGGCACGAGGTGCAGCTATCATTGCGGACCCCAGAGACGGGCATGAGACGCTAAGGCTGCTGCTGCTGCCACCAAGAAGCCTGTGTGCGAGCACAAGTCACTATCCACACCACCCTTCTGGGGAGCCTGTGCTGCTCGCCACTACCAGGTTCCCGTGATCCAGAGACAACTTCCCCAGGAGAACGCATGGTGCACCTCAGGCTGCTGCAATATCCCACTGGCCTCTACCGCTGCAGGCTCACCCCGCATCCGCACCCTTCCTTCCCCCCCGGCCTGAGTGAGCCAGAGCCCCCGAATCAGGTGCTCCTTTAAGCCCGTCCTGTCTGAGCGAAGAACAGACGCCCTCAGGCGACCTACACGCACAGGCGGGGCCAAATCCAAAGCTGAACACTGGGAACTGCACTAACAAAGAAGAGAAAGGGAAATTTCACCCAGCAGCCCCAGGAGCAGCAGATTAAATCTCCACAATCAACTTGATGTACCCTACGTCTGTGGAATACCTGATTAGACAATGAATCATCCCAAATTGAGAAGGAGGACTTTGAGAGCAAGACATATTATTTTTTCCCCTTATCCTCTTTTCGTGAGTGTGTATGTGTATGCTTCTGTGTGAGATTTTGTCTGTATATCTTTGCTTTCACCATTTGTCCTAGGATTATGTACATCTATTTTTTCTTGTTTGTCATTTGTTTTTTTTTTACTTTAAAAAAAACTTTTTTCTTAATAATGATTTTTTATTTTTAATAATTTTATTTATTTTATTTAATCCTCTTTCTTTCTTTGTACTTTCTCTCCCTTTTAATCTGAGCTGTGTGGATGAAAGCCTCTTAGAGCTAGAGCCAGGAGTCAGTGCTGTGCCTCTAAGGTGGGAGAGCCAACTTCAGGACACTGGTCCACAAGAGACCTCCCTGCTCCACGTAATATCAAACAGCGAAAATCTCCCAGAGATCTCCATCTCAACACCAGTACCCAGCTTCACTCAACGACCAGCAAGATACAGTACTGCACATCCTATGCCAAACGACTAGCAAGACAGGAACTCACCCTGATCCATTAGCAGAGAGGCTACCTAAAATCATAATAAGGCAACAGACATGCCAAAACACACCACTAGACGTGGGCCTGCCCACCAGAAAGACAAGATACAGCCTGATCCACCAGAATACAGGCACTAGTCCCCTCCACCAGGAAGCTTACACAACCCACTGAACCAACCTTAGCCACTGGGGACAGACAAAAAAAACAACAGGAACTATGAACTTGCAGCCTGCAAAAAGGAGACCCCAAACACAGTGAGATAAGCAAAATGAGAAGACAAAAAAACACACAGCAGATGAAGGAGCAAGGTAAAAACCCAACAGACCTAATAAATGAAGAGGAAATAGGCAGTCTACGTAAAAAAGAATTCAAAATAATGATAGTAAAGATGATCCAAAATCTTGAAAATAGAATAGAGAAAATGCATGAAACATTTAACAAGGACCTAGAAAAACTAAAGAGGAAACAAGCAATGATGAACAACACAATAAATGAAATTAAAAATAATCTAGAAGGGATCAATAGCAGAATAGCTGATGCAGAGGAACAGATAAGTGACCTGGAAGATAAAATAGTGGAAATAATTACTGCAGAGCAGAATAAAGAAAAAAGAATGAAAAGAACTGAGGACAGTCTCAGAGACCCTAGGAAAACATTAAACGCATGAACGTTTGAATTATAGAGGTCCCAGAAGAAGAAGAGACAAAGAAAGGGACTGAGAAAATATTTGAAGAGTTTAAAGTTGAAAACTTCCCAAATATGGGAAAGGAAATAGTTAATCAAGTCCAGGAAGCATAGAGAGTCCCATACAGGATAAATCCAATGAGAAACACACCAAGACACATATTAATAAAACTATCCAAAATTAAATACAAAGAAAACATATTAAAAGCAGCAACAGTAAAACAACAAGTAACACACAACGGAATCCCCATAAGGTTAACAGCTGATCTTTCAGCAGAAACTCTGCAAGTCAGAAGGGAGTGGTAGGACATATTTAAAGTGATGAAGGAGACAAAACTAAAACCAAGATTACTCTACCCAGCAAGGATCTCATTTAGTTTTGATGGAGAAATAAAAAACTTTACAGACAAGCAAAAGCTGAGAGAGTTCAGCACCACTGAACCACCTTCACAACAAATGCTAAAGGAACTTCTCTAGGCTAGAAATACAAGAGAAGGAAAAGACCTACAGTAAAAAACCCAAAACAAATAAGAAAATGGGAATAGGAACATACATATCGATAATTACTTTAAATGAAAATGGATTAAATGCTCCCACCAAAACACACAGTCTGGCTGAATGGGTACAAAAACAAGACCCATGTATATGCTGTCTACAAGAGACCCACTTAAGACCTAGGGACACATACAGATTGAAAGTAAGGGGATGGAAAAAGATATTCCATGCAAATAGAAATCAAAAGAAAGCTGGAGTAGCAATTTTCATATCAGACAAAATAGACTTTAAAATAAAGACTATTACAAGAGATAAAGAAGGACACTACATAATGATCAAGGGACTGATCCAAGAAGAAGATATAAGAACTGTAAATATTTATGCACCCAACATAGGAGCACCTCAATATATAAGGCAAATACTAACAGCCATAAAAGGGGAAATTGACAGTAACTCATTCATAGTAGGGGACTTTAACACCCCACTTTCACCAATGGACAGATCATCCAAAATGAAAATAAATAAGGAAACTCAAGCTTTCAATGATACATTAAACACGACAGACTTAACTGATATTTATAGGATATTACATCCAAAAATAACAGAATAAACATTTATCTAAAGTGCTCCTGGAAAATTCTCCAGGATGGATCATATCTTGGGTTACAAAACATGCCTTGGTAAATTTAAGAAAATTGAAATTGTATCAAGTATTTTTTCGGACCACAACGCTATGAGACTAGATATCAATTACAGGAAAAGACCTGTAAAAAACACAAACACATGGAGGCTAAACAATACACTACTTAATAACGAAGTGATCACTGAAGAAATCAAACAGGAAATCAAAAAATATCTAGAAACAAATGACAATGGAGACACGGTGACCTAAAACCTTTGGGATGCAGCAAAAGCAGTTCTAAGAGGGAAGTTTATAGCAATACAATCCCACCTTAAGAAACAGGAAACAACTCGAATACACAACTTAACCTTGCACCTAAAGCAATTAGGGAAAGAAGAACAAAAATACCCCAAAATTAGCAGAAGGAAAGAAATCATAAAAATCAGATCAGAAATAAATGAAAAAGAAATGAAGGAAACAATAGCAAAGGTCAATATAACTAAAAGCTGGTTCTTTGAGAAGATAATCAAAATAGAGAACCCATTAGCCAGACTCATAAAGAAAAAGAGGGAGCATACTCAAATCAATAAAATTAGAAATGAAAAAGGAAAAGTAAAAACAGACACTGCAGTAAAACACAGGAACATGAGAGATTACTACTAGCAACTCTATGCCAATAAAATGGACAACCTGGAAGAAATGGACAAATTCCTAGAAATGCACAACCTACAGAGACTAAACTTGGATGAAATAGAAAATATGAACAGACCAATCATAAGCACTGAAATCGAAACTGTGATTAAAAATCTTCCAACAAACAAAAGCCCAGGAGCAGATGGATTCACAGGCGAATTCTATCAAACATTTACAGAAAAGCTAACACCTATCCTTCTCAAACTATTCCAAACTATAGCAGAGGAAGGACACTCCCAAACTCATTCTACGAGGCCACCATCACCCTGATACCAAAACCAGACAAAGATGTCACAAAGAAAGAAAACTATAGGCCAATATCACTGATGAATATAGATGCAAAATTTTTCAACAAAATACTAGCAAACAGAATCCAACAGCTCATTAAAACGATCATAAGGCTTCCCTGGTGACGCAGTGGTTGAGAGTCCACCTGCTGATGCAGGGGACACGGGTTCGTGCCCCGGTCCAGGATGATCCCACATGCCGCGGAGTGGCTGGGCCCGTGAGCCATGGCCGCTGAGCCTGCGCGTACGGAGCCTGTGCTCGGCAATGGGAAAGGCCACAATGGTGAGAGGCTCGTGTATCAGAAAATAAATAAATAAATAAATAAATAAATAAAATAATAAAAGGATCATACACCATGGTCAAGTGAGATTTATTCCAGGAATGTAAGGATTCTTCAATATATGCAAATCAATCAATATGATACACCATATTAACAAATTGAAGGAGAAAAAGCATATAACCATCTCATGCAATGCAGAGAAAGCTTTTGACAAAATTCAACACCCATTTATGATAAAAACTCTACAGAAAGTAGGCATAGAGAGAACTTTCCTCAACATAATAAAGGCCATATATGACAAACCGACAGTCAACATCGACCTCAATGGTGAAAAACTGAAACCATTTCCACTAAGATCAGGAAAAAGACAAAGTTGCCCAGTCTCACCACTATTATTCAATATAGTTTTGGAAGTTTTAGCCGCAGCAAACAGAGAAGAAAAAGAAATAAAAGGAATTCAAATCGGAAAAGAAGTAAAGCTGTCACTGTTTGCAGATGACATGATACTCTACATAGAGAATCCTTAAGATGCTACCAGAAAACTACTAGAGCTAATCAATGAATTTGGTAAAGTAGCAGGATACAAAATTAATGCAGAGAAATCTCTGGCATTCCTATACACTAATGATGAACAATCTGAATGTGAAATCAAGAAAAGACTCCCATTTGCCATTGCAACAAAAAGAATAAAATATCTAGGAATAAACCTACATAAGGAGACAAAAGAACTGTAGGCAGAAAATTATAAGACACTGATGAAAGAAATTAAAGATGATACAAATAGATGGAGAGGTATATCATGTTCTTGAATTGGAAGAAGTAACATTGTGAAAATGATTCTACTACCCAAAGCAATCTACATATTCAATGCAGTCCCCATCAAACTACCACTGGCATTTTTTACAGAACTAGAACAAAAAAATTCACAATTTGTATGGAAACACAAAAGACCTCGAATAGCCAAAGCAATCTTGAGAACGAAAAACGGAGCCGGAGGAATCAGGCTCACTGTCTGCATACTATACTACAAAGCTACAGTAATCAAGGCAGAAAAACAGAAATATAGATCAATGGAAGAGGATAGAAAGCCCAGAGATAAACCCACGCACATATGGTCACCTTATCTTTGACAAAGGAGGCAAGAATAGACAATGGAAAAAAGACAGCCTCTTCAATAAGTGGTGCTGGGAAAACTGGAGAACTATGTGTAAAAGAATGAAATTAGAACACTTCCTAACACCATACACAAAAATAAGCTCAAAATGGATTAAAGACCTAAATATAGGAAAACATAGGCAGGACACTCTTTGACATAAATCACAGCAAGATGCTTTTTGACCCACCTCATAGAGAAATGGAAATAAAACCAAAAATAAACAAATGGGACCTAATGAAACTTAAAACTTCTGCACAGCAAAGGAAACCATAAACAAGACCAAAAGACAACCATCAAAACGGGAGAAAATATTTGCAAATGAAGCAACTGACAAAGGATTTATCTCCAAAATTTACATGAAGCTCAATAACAAAAAACCAAAAACCCAATCCAAAAATGGTCAGAAGACCTAACTAGACATTTCTCCAAAGAAGATATACAGATTGCCAACAAACACATGAAAGAATGCTCAATATCATTAATCATTAGAGAAATGCAAATCAAAACTAAAATGAGATATCATCTCACACTGGTCAGATTGGCCATCATCAAAAAATCTAGAAACAATGAATGCTGGAGAGGGTGTGGAGAAAAGGGAACCCTCTTCCACTGTTGGTGGGAATGTAAATTGATACAGCCACTATGGAGAACAGTATGGAGGTTCCTTAAAAACTACAAATAGAACTACCATACGACCCAGCAATCCCACTACTGGGCATATACCCTGAGAAAACCATAATTCAAAAAGAGTCATGTACCAATATGTTCATTGCAGCTCTATTTACAGTAGCCAGCAGATGGAAACAACCTAAGTGTCCATCAACAGATGAATGGATAAAGAAGATGTGGCACATATATACAATGGAATATTACTCAGCCATAAAAAGAAACGAAATTGAGTTAATTGTAGTGAGGTGGGTGGATCTCGAGTCTGTCATACAGAGTGAAGTAAGTCAGAAAGAAAAAAAACCAATACCATATGCTAACACATATATATGGAATCTATGGGGGGGAAAAGTCATGAAGAACCTATGGGTAAGACGGGAATAAAGACACAGACCTACTAGGGAATGGACTTGAGGATATGGGGAGGGGGAAGGGTAAGCTATGACAAAGTGAGAGAGTGGCATGGACATATATACACTACCAAATGTAAAATAGATGGCTAGTGGGAAACAGCAGCATAGCACAGATAGATCATCTCGGTGCTTTGTGACCACCTAGAGGGGTGGGATAGGGAGGGTGGGAGGGAGGGAGACACAAGAGGGAAGAGATATGGGAACTTATGTATATGTATAACTGTTTCACTTTGTTATAAAGCAGAAACTAACACTCCATTGTAAAGCAATTATACCCAAATAAAGATGTTTAAAAAAAAACATGATAATTCTCATTCCCTCAGTATTCAGTCACATGGATGTTTATGCTGGCTCAGGTTCCTTTGTGAAAGGCTATAAATAAAATCACAAATCATATTTGAGGCATTAGAAGACTTTCAGTATTTCTTGGCTTCCCTTTCATTCAAAGGTCTCCAGTTTATTAAATGATCTTTTTCAGAATATAATGTATGAGGAAAGATGTCCTGCTCTATATGTTTGAATTAGGCTGAGCCTCTTTTATAGGCCTGGAACTTCTCTGGTGAAAGTATGACCTTTGGGTCCTGATGGTCAATTAATGTATGGGGCAATATAGTCCTTAAGCCAAAAGAAAGATATATTAGACCACTCTTCTTTGATTGCTGCCCCATCTGGTTGAAAATTAAGTTTTTATTACTGGCAAATAGGCCCAACCAACTCTGGTTGTGTTGTTTCTCTTTTTGTTCCTGTGACTTCTAGAGCATTCCTGAATAGGACAGCACATATAAGAAAAGCCTTTTAATCTTAAAGGGGGTGGGGCTTGGAGCAGAGTTGAAAGATAACCAGAAATACAAGTAAGATCCATTACCACAAATAACCTTGCTTCTCACACCCAGAACCTCTCAGGCCCACCTCCCATTACCAGCCATAACACCATATCTAACTTTACAGCCTGTTGGAAGACATGCTGCTTGAAATCCCACTCTTTATAATATTTTCTTCAGAGTTTTGGCTCACTAATGTTGTAAATGCATACAATACTTTCTGTAATGCGAGTTTAGTCAAGTTTGTATCGGAATGTAGAGTAGCAGGGATATCAACTCTTCAGCCATACCATCACAGTAGATCCCAGTCTTCCCAAGTATAGAAGACCTTGTAAAAAATTAATAAACAGAAACCTCGATTAAGTATAGTCAGGAGACCAGAAGGGAGGGCTTTCAGACCCTGCAATGATGGAAAGCCCAACCAAAAGAAGAAAGACTCCTCTTCTATTATGGCAAGGATTCAGCCAATGAAAATCAGCAGACTCTTTGTTTACTATAGCCCTCCCAACATCCTTCCCCCTCTATAAAAAGTGCTCTCCTTCTCGTAGAGTAAGGGGACTTGCATGTGGCATACCATGGTGGCAAAACCTGAACTGCAATTCTCTGCTCATCCTGAATAAACACATCTTTGCCAGAGAAATATCTAACAGTCTATTTGTTTTATGTCAACATTTTGGTGGCCTGTAAGGGGACAAGAGAAGATCCCCCAGTGGCTCTCGTGAGCAAATAGCGGTGCTACCCACAATTGAACCCATTAAGCTTGCCACTTTTCTCACCAACCTTGGGGTTGGAAGGTATGTCTTTCTCCTGGATCCAGGCTCATACCCTCTTTGCGTTTGAAACTCCAGACTCTACTCAGTACCTATTTTAAGGTTTTGTCTTTCTGGTTAAGGCCTTGTTCTGTATGCAAGTATTCACTTGGCACTTTAATCTGATCTTGAGATCACACTGCTTCAGTTGAAACTGACTAGCCTTTGGCACACTCCTTTCAGAACAGGGGCTGTTTCTCCTGGAACTGTCTTGCCTTCATCCCATTATTTTGGGAACAAGTGTTGTTTTACTGAAACTGTGCTGGTTTTTCAGACTTTGGCCCATTCTTTTAGAATAATAGCTGTTCTATGAATAGCCATTGGCCTTGCTCCTCTGGGCATCAAGCTGTTTCCTTAGAACTGGCTGGTATTAGGCTTGCAGGCTGTTTGCATTGGAATCTGTTTGAGCTGTAAACTGTTTAAGCCATTTAAAAATTTTCCTTTTACTCTACATGAAAACCCCTGAGAAATGGGATCAAAGTTATCCAAATATTTTGAGGGTAACCCTACCCCCACAGGGACTCTGGCTGATTTTATGTTTAAAAACTGTGGTTCTCGGGGGAGAGCTTCAAGATGGCGGAAGAGTAAGATGCAGACATCACCGTGCTCCCCACAGATACATCAGAAATACATCTACATGTGGAACTGCTCCTATAGAACATCTACTGAACACTGGAAGAAGACATCAGACCTCCCAAAAGGCAAGAAACTCCACACGTACCTGGGTAGGGCAAAAGAAAAAAGGAAAAAAGAGAAACAAAGAAAAGGGACAAGACCTGCACAAGTGGGAGGGAGCCGTGAAGGAGGAAAACTTTCCACACACTAGGAAACCCCTTCATGGGCAGAGACTGTGAGTGGCAGGGGGGGAAGCTTTGGAGACACAGAAGAGAGCACAGCAACACAGGTGCCGAGTGCAAAGTGGAGAGATTCCTGCACAGAGAATCAGTGCCGACCAGCACTCACCAGCACAAGAGGCTGGTCTGCTCACCCACCGGGATGGGTAGGGGCTGGGACCTGAAGCTAGGGCTTCAGTCGGATCCCATGGAGAGGACAGGGGTTGGCTGTGTGAACATAGCCTGAAGGGGGAAAGTGCACCACGGCTAGCTGGGAGGGAGTCTGGGAAAAGATCTGGAACTATCAAATAGTCAAGAGACTTTTTCTTGCCTCTTTGTTTCATGGTGTGCAAAGAGAGGAGATCAAGAACACTGCTTAAAGGAACTCCAGGGGTGGACGTGAGCCACAGATATCAGCACGGACCCCAGAGACAGGCATGAGATTCTAAGGCTGCTGCTGCAACCACCAAGAAGCCTGTGAGCAAACACAGATCACTATCCACACCACCCCTCCCGGGATCCTATGCAGACTGCCAGTGCCAGGGTCCCGTGATCCAGGGTCCCATGATCCAGGGACAACTTCATGGGGAGAACACATGGCACACCTCAGGCTGGTGCAACGTCACACTGGCCTCTGCTGTTGCAGGCTCACCCCACATCTGTACACCTCCATACCCCCAGCCTGAGTGAGCCAGAGCCCCTGAATCAGCTACTCTTTAAACCCGCCCTGTCTGAGCAAAGAAGAGACGCCCTCAGGTGACCTACACGCAGAGGCATGTCCAAATCCAAAGCTGAACCCCGAGAGCTGTGCGAACAAAGGAGAGAAAGGGAAATTTCTCCCAGCAGCCTCAGGAAGAGTGGATTAAAGCTCTGCAATCAACTTGATATACCCTGCATCTGTGAAATACCTCAATAGGCAAGGAATCATCCCAAATTGAGGAGGTTGACATTGGGAGCAAAGATATATTATTTTTCCACTTTTTCTCTTTTTGTGAGTATGTGTATGCTTCCGTGTGTGATCTTGTCTGTACAGCTTTTCATTCACCATTAGTTCGAGGGATCTGTCCGTCCATCTTTTGGCTTGTTTGTTTGATTTTTTACTTTTTAAAATTTTTTCTTAATAATTATTTTTTATTTCTTACTTTAATAACTTTATTTTATTTCACTTTATTTACTTTTATTTTAGTTTATCCTCTTTCTTTCTATTTTTTCTCCATTTTATTCTGAGTCATGTGAATGAAAGGCTCCTGATGCTCCAGCCAGATGTCAGTGCTGTGCCTCTAAGGTGGGAGAGCCAACTTCAGGACACTGGTCCACAAGAGACCTCCCAGCTCCAAGTAATATCAAACGGCGAAAATCTCCCAGAGATCTCCATCTCAACAACAAGACCCAGCTGCACTCAAAGACCAGCAAACTAAAGTGCTGCACATCCTATGCCAAACAAAGCAAGACAGGAACACACCCCGATCCATTAGCAGGGAGGCTGCCTAAAATCATAATAAGGCAACAGACACGCCAAAACACACCACTAGACGTGGGCCTGTCCACCAGAAAGACATGATCCAGCCTCATCCACCAGAACACAGGCACTAGTCCCCTCCACCAGGAAGCCTACACAACTCACTGAACCAACCATAGCCACTGGGGACAGACACCAAAAACAATGGGAACTATGAACTTGCAGCCTGCAAAAAGGAGACCCCAAACACAGTAAGTTAAGCAAAATGACAAGACAGGAAAACACACAGTAGATGAAGGAGCAAGGTAAAAACCCAACAGACCTAACAAATGAAGAAGAAATAGGCAGTCTACCTGAAAAAGAATTCCGAATAATGATAGTAAACATGATCCAAAATCTTGGAAATAGAATAGACAAAATACAAGAAACGTTTAACAAGGAGCTAGAAACTAAAGATCAAACAAACAATGATGAACAACACAATAAATGAAATTAAAAATTCTCTAGAAGGAATCAATAGCAGAATAACTGACACAGAGGAATGGATAAGTGACCTGGAAGATAAAATAGTGGAAATAACTACTGCAGAGCAGAATAGAGAAAAAAGAATGAAAAGAACTGAGGACAGGCTCAGAGACCTCTGGGACAACATTAAGCACACCGACCTTCGAATTAGAGGGGTCCCAGAAGAAGAAGAGAAAAATAAAGGGACTGAGAAAATATTTGAAGACATTATAGTTGAAAACTTCCCTAATATGGG
Organism: Leucopleurus acutus; assembly: GCF_964270905.1. Classification (NCBI taxonomy): domain Eukaryota; kingdom Metazoa; phylum Chordata; class Mammalia; order Artiodactyla; family Delphinidae; genus Leucopleurus; species Leucopleurus acutus. The sequence goes on from NC_139148.1 coordinate 73,210,536, forward strand.
AAAGGAAATAGTTAATCAAGTTCAGGAAGCACAGGGAGTCCCATACAGGATAAATCCAAGGAGAAACACAACAAGACACATATTAATCAAACTATCAAAAATTAAATACAAAGAAAACATATTAAAAGCAGCAAGGGAAAAGCAACATATAACACACAAGGGAATCCCCATAAGATTAACAGCTGAACTTTCAGCAGAAACTCTGCAAGCCAGAAGGGACTGGCAGGACATATTTAAAGAGATGAAGGAGAAAAACCTACAACAAAGGTTAATCTACCCAGCAAGGATTTCATTCAGATTTGATTGAGAAATTAAAACCTTTACAGACAAGCAAAAGCTGAGAGAGTTCAGTACCACCAAACAAGCTTTACAACAAATGCTAAAGGAATTTCTCTAGGCAGGAAACACAAGAGAAGGAAAAGACCTACAATAACAAACCTAAAACAATTAAGAAAATGGGAATAGGAATATACATATCGATAATTACCTTAAATGTAAATGGAATAAATGTTCCCAACAAAATACACAGACTCGCTGAATGGATACAAAAACAAGACCCTTATATATGCTGTGTACAAGAGACCCACTCCAGACCTAGGGACACATATAGACTGAAAGTGAGGGGATGGAAAAAGATATTCCATGCAAATGGAAATCAAAAGAAAGCTGGAGTAGCAATTCTCATATCAGACAAAATAAACTTTAAAATAAAGACTATTAGAAGAGACAAAGAAGGACACTACATAATGATCAAGGGATTGATCCAAGAAGAAGGTATAACAATTGTAAATATTTATGCACTGAACATAGGAGCACCTCAATACATAAGGCAAATACTAACAGCCATAAAAGGGGGAATCAACAGTTACATAATCATAGTAGGGGACTTTAACACTCCACTTTCACCAATGGATAGATCATCCAAAATGAAAATAAATAAGGAAACACAAGCTTTAAATGGTACATTAACCACGGTAGACTTAATTGATATTTATAGGACATTCCATCGAAAAACAACAGAATACATATTTTCTTCAAGTGCTCATGGAACATTCTCCAGGATAGATCATAATTTGGGTCACAAATCAAGCCTTGGTAAGTTTAAGAAAATTGAAATCATATCAAGTATCTTTTCCGACCACAATGCTGTAAGACTCGATATCAATTACAGGAAAGATCTGTAAAAACTACAAACACATGGAGGCTTAACAATACTCTGCTTTATAACGAAGTGATCACTGAAGAAATCAAAGAGGAAATCAAAAACAAATGACAATGGGGACACAACAATCCAATAGCTATTGGATGCAGCAAAAGCAGTTCTAAGAGGGAAGTTTATAGCAATAAAATCGTACCTTAAGAAACAGGAAATATCTCAAATAAACAGCATAACCTTGCACCTAAAGCAATTAGAGAAAAAAGAACCAAAAAACCCAAAGTTGGCATAAGGAAAGAAATAATAAAGATTAGATCATAAATAAATGAAAAAGAAATGAAGGAAATGATAGCAAAGATCAATAAAACTGAAAGCTGGTTCTTTGAGAAGATAAACAAAATTGGTAAACCATTAGCCAGACTCATCAAGAAAAAAAGGGAGAAGACTCACATCAATAGAATTAGAAATGAAAACAGAGAAGTAACAATTGACACTGCTGAAATACAAAGGATCATGAGCGATTACTACAAAGCACTCTATGCCAATAAACTGGACAACCTGGAAGAAATGGAGAAATTCTTACAAATGCAAAGAAATGGGGAAATTCTTACAAATGCACCACCTTCCGAGACTGAACCTGGAAGAAATAGGTAATATGAACAGACCAAACATAAGCACTAAAATTGAAACTGTGATTAAAAATCTTCCAACAAACAAAAGCCCAGGAGCAAATGGCTTCACAGGCGAATTCTATCAAACATTTAGAGAATAGCCAAAACCTATACTCTTCAAATTCTTCCAAAACATAGCAGAGGAAGGAACACTCCCAAACTCATTCTATGAGTCCACCATCACCCTGAAAAAAAACCAGACAAAGATGTCACAAAAAAAAAAACTTCAGGCCAATATCACTGATGAACATAGATGCAAAAATCCTCAACAAAATACTAGCAAACAGAATCCAACAGTACATTAAAAGGATCATACACCATGATCAAGTGCTCTTTATTCCAGAAATGCAAGGACTCTTCAATATACGCAAATCAATCATAGTGATACACCATATTAACAAATTGAAGGAGAATAACCATATGATCATCTCAATAGAGGCAGAGAAAGCTTTTGACAAAATTCAACACCCATTTATGATAAAAACCCTGCAGAATGTAGGCATACAGGGAACTTTCCGCAATATAATAAAGGCCATATATGATAAACCCACAGCCAACATCATCCTCAGTGGTGTAAAACTGAAAGCATTTCCACTAAGATCAGGAACAAGACAAGTTTGCCCACTCTCACCACTAATATTCAACAGAGTTTTGGAAGTTTTACCCACTGCAATCAGAGAAGAAAAAGAAATAACAGGAATCCAAATTGGAAAAGTAGAAGTAAAGCTGTCACTGTTTACAGATGACGTGATTCTCTACATAGAGAATCCTAATGATGCTACCAGAAAACTACTAGAGCTAATCAATGAATTTGGTAAAGTAGCAGGATACAAAATTAATGCACAGAAATCTCTGGCATTCCTATACACAATTGATGAAATATCTGAAAGTGAAATCAAGGAAACACTCCCATTTACCACTGTAACGAAAAGAATAAAATATCTAGGAATAAACCTACCTAAGGAGACTAAAGACCTGTATGCAGAAAATTATAAGACACTGATGAAAGAAATTAAAGATGATATAAACAGATGGAGAGATATACCATTTTCTTGGACTGGAAGAATCAACATTGTGATAATGACTCTATTCCCCCAAAGAAATCTACAGTTTCAATATAATCCCTATCAAACTACCACTGGCATTTTTCACAGAACTGGAACAAAAAATTTCACAATTTATATGGAAACAGAAAAGACCCCGAATAGCCAAAGCAATCTTGAAAGCGAAAAATGGAGCTGGAGTAATCAGGCTCCCTGACTTCAGAGTATACTACAAAGCTACAGTAATCAAGACAGTATGGCACTGGCACAAAAACAGAAATATTGATCAATGGAACAGGATAGAAAGCCCAGAGATAAACCCATGCACATATGGTCACCTTAACTTTGATAAAGGAGGCAAGAATATACAGTGGAGAAAAGACAGCCTCTTCAATAAGCGGTTCTTGGAATACTGGACAGGTACATGTAAAAGTATAAAATTAGAACACTCCCTAGCACCATACACAAAAATAAACTCAAAATGGATTAAAGACCTAAATGTAAGGCCAGAAACTATCAAACTCTTAGTGGAAAACATAAGCAGTACACTCTATGACATAATTCACAACAAGATCCTTTTTGACCCACCTCCTAGAGAAATGGAAATGAAAACAAATGGGACCTAATGAAACTTAAAAGCTTTTGCACAGCAAGGGAAACCATAAACAAGACCGAAAAGCAACCCTCAGAATGCGAGAAAATATTTGCAAATGAAGAAACTGACAAAGGATTAATCTCCACAATTTATAAGCAGCTCATGCAGCTCAATATCAAAAATCAAACAACCCAATCCAAAAATGGGCAGAAGACCTAAATAGACATTTCTCCAAAGAAGATATACAGATTACCAACAAACACATGAAAGAATGCTCAACATCATTAATCATTAGAGAAATGCAAATCAAAACTACAATGAGATATCATCTCACACTGGTCAGAATGGCCATCATCAAAAAATCTAGAAATTATAAGGGCTGGAGAGGGTGTGGAGAAAAGGGAACCCTCTTCCACTGTTGGTGGGAATGTAAATTGATACAGGCACTGTGGAGAACAGTAAGGAGTTTCCTTGAAAAACTAAAAATAGAACTACCATATGACCCAGCAATCCCACTACTGGGCATATACCCTGACAAAACCGTAATTCAAAAAGAGTCATGTACCAAAATGTTCATTGCAGCTCTATTTACAATAGCCAGGACATGGAAGCAACCTAAGTGTCCATCAACAAATGAATCGATAAAGAAGATGTGGCACATATATACAATGGAATATTACTCAGCCATAAAAAGAAATGAAATTGAGTTGTTTGTAGTGAGGTGGATGGACCTAGCGTCTGTCATACAGAGTGAAGTAAGTCAGAAAGAGAAAAACAGATACTGTATGCCAACACATATATGGAATCTAAGAAAAACAAAAAGGTAATGAAGAACCTAGGGGCAAGATGGGAATAAAGACACAGACCTACTAGAGAATGGACTTGAAGATATGGTGAGGTGGAAGGGTGAACTGTGACAAAGTGAGAGAGTGGCATGGACATATATACACTACCAAACATAAAATAGATAGCTAGTGGGAAGCAGCCGCATAGCACAGGGAGATCAGCTTTGTGCTTTGTGACCACCTAGAGCGGTGGGATAGGGAGGGTGGGAGGGAGGGAGATGCTAGAGGGAAGAGATATGTGAACATATGTATATGTATAACTGATTCACTTTGTTATAAAGCAGAAGCTAACACACTATTGTAAAGCAATTATACTCCAATAAAGATGTTAAAAAAAATTAATTTAGAAAGAAAAAAAATACTGTGGTTCTTCCTCATGCACATTTCTAATTAAATTGACTGACCTGACCAAAGGCAATTTAGAATATCAGTGGCCATTACGGGGAACCCCTGAAATTCCCAAACTTAATTTTCTTAAAACTGAATTAGATTACAATAGCTCAAAAACTTCCATAAGTAAATGTTATGTCTATTGTGATGGGTATTTTGAGGCTTCCAAATGTTATCAAGAACCTAAATTGCCTCTCTGCAAAATGAGATTTTAAGATTAACTGAGTCAAAAAATTAATGAAAGGTAAAATGACTCCCAAAACCTCAGACTCTTCTTCCTTGGTTTCTTTGTCTCAGGTTCCACGTTCAACACTGTCATTTCTTCCTCAGCTCCTAATGGTCAGCCTCCACCTCTGGCACCATCTTCCTCCTCTCCTTCTATACACCCTACATCTCCTTTAAATCCTGAGTCCCCTCATACTAATTCTCTCATTGAACTTTCCTTTTTCTCTGAAACTCTCCCCACTCCCTTTTCTCTGAACTTACCAGAAACCGTCCCTTTAAAGTTAAGCTTTCTGAGGATCCAAGGGCTAAGCCCTTAATTTCTTATATTCCCTGAGCTAAAGCTGAACTGCAAGCCATAATCAAAGACTTTCCCCAAATAACCAAAGATCCTCAAAGATTTGCTGAGCAATTTAATATAGTCATTTAAACTTATCAACCTTGTTTCTCCGATTTATATTAGCTAGTGCATATTCTTGTTAGTGAGGGCCAGGACAAACACTGGATGAAAACCACCAACTGGGAAATCTTGAAACGTCTACAGGAGACAACCAGGAGACCAGCCCACTAACTTACTATATGATTAGGTTCAGGCAATCACTGGGTAACTTTATTAAGCAATTCCTAGGGCTTTTCCAAGTCTTGTTGATTGGAAAAAAAATCAGACTTGCACACAAAAATCTGATGAACCAGTTCATGACTATTACAATTTACTTCAGATAATTTTTAAGCAAATTCTGCTCTTCCTTTAAATGTTGATTCCACTCAGGTAGCTTTTAACTCTATGTTTTATTAATGAGCTGAACTGAGGCCTTTCCCTTCCAGTAAAAAGACCAGGATGGAATGGGAAATTATGTCCACTCCAGATTTAGTTAATCTAGCAAACCAGCTCTCTCACACTCTAGATGTAAAAACGAAGACCAATAAAATTCTCAATCATCAGCTCCATAAAAATAAAAAAGAAAAAAATGATTTAAAAAATGATTTAAAAAAATCTTCAACTACAGCAGTTGAAGGCCCCTAAATGAAACCAAAATTCTCCTGGTTTCTGCTGTTACTGCAAAGAGCCAAGACAATGGAACAGAAATAGCTACAAATTTAAGTGTCTTAGGCACTTTCAACCTTCTAACCAGCCTTTCCAACGTCCTCCCAAATCTCAATGATGGAGCTATGAGGAACTACAAGGGTTCTTCCCAATCCTCCCTCTAATCAGCTTGGAGAAGCATTTTGCCAGATTGGGGATGAATCATTTCCAGTCTTAATTGACACCAGAACCACACTCTTGGTGCTCAACTCCACTACTATAAAGCAACCCCTACCTCAGAATACTAAAATAGTTCAAATAGTGGGGATCCCTAATGAACCTCAAGAGATTCCTGTCTCTGAACCTATTCCCTTTTGTTTAGACTCTTTGAGAGACACACATTCTTTTCTCCTTAGTTCCTTTTCCCCATCAATTTATTAGGCCAAGACTTCTTAAAGAAGTATCATGACAGAATTCCTTTCTCCCAAAAGGGAGAAATAATTCTAGAATATAACAGCAGTCATCAAAGTAACCAACCAGGTTAATTAAAAGACCCTTTGTCACCTTTTATTTGTTCTGTCTCTGACGGTACTAGAGCAGATTCTGGAAACACTGATCATTTGTCCCTATTGAATCAGGTACCACTTTATTTATAGGCAAAATCTCCAACTGATGTTGGCAAAATTCACAGCACATATCCATCAAAATTTAAATATACTGGTCAAAACCTCTTCACAGAATTAATCAATACCATGAAAGTAAAGAAGCTCTTCAAGGTAGAAAGTCCATACTAGAAGATTACAAAACTCAAGGCCTCATTATCCCTTGTATCAGTCCCTGTAATTCTCCTACTTTACTGATGAGAAAACATAAGGGCCAAGCGTGGAAGTTTGTCTAGGACCTCCTAAAAATATATCGATATAACATTATCTCTCAACACCCTGTTGTTCCTAACCCTCATATATTATTAACATCTATTCCCACCAGAAATATATTATTTATTGTAAATGATTTATGCAATGCATTCTTTAGTATTACAGTTGATGAAGCTAGCCAATACCTTTTTGCCTTCATTTCTGAAGAAAAACAATTCACCTGAACTGTAATGCCTCAGGGTTCTACTGAGTCCTTCTTATTTCTCACAAATCCTGAAAGCTAATCTGGATGATATAAAATTCCCTAGAGGTTCTACTTTGTTGCACTATTTGGATGATTTGCTTCTTTGCTCTCTTTCTCAAGATGACTCAGAAGAAGACAGCATCCATTTGCTAAAGATTTCAGCCTTAAAGGGACATAAGGTTGCCCGCCAAAATTGCAGTTTTCCCAAACTGTTTTGATATTTAAGGCATTAGCTATCAGAACAAGGGTTACATCTAAATCCAGATAGACTTCATGATGTCCTAAGTTTCCCAAAACCCAAAATTAAATGTCAGCTGGGAGGTCTTCTTGGGTTAGTTGGTTATTGCTGAAATTGAATTTCAAATTTCTCTTTTATGGCCAAACTCCTGTATGTTTTACTAAAGAATAACTTGCCCAACCCAAAAACTTTATGGGAAGAATCAGATGACATAGCTTTTAAGGCCTCAAAGGAGAGTTTGATGAACCTGCTTGCCCTTCAGCATCCCAGATTCTCTTTTTCCCTTTCGTATATGAAAAGAAAGACAATGTCCTTGGGGTATGCATCCAAAAACACGAGGACAACCATCCACACCTAGGGTATTATAACCAGCAACTGGACTCTGGGGAACAAGGATACCCCTCTTGCCTTAGAGCCATTATAGCCACTGCCATTTTTGGTTAAGGTCACTGAGAAAATTACTGGGATCCCCTTTAACCATTTTTGTACTTCATGTGGTAGAAGGTCTCCTGAATTATTATCACACTCAACATTTCTCAGCCAGCCACCTCACCTCCTATGATGTCCTTTTGTTAACTACCCCTCACATAACTCTTTTATGTTGTAGTAACCTTAATCCTGCTACTCTTCTCCCCTCTGTCACCAATGGAGATCCTCACAACTGCTTAATGTTGACGGATCACCTCCTGACTCCTCGTGATGATCTATAGGAAATTCCTCTGAGTAACACTCATGGTTCACTGATGGTTCATATTTAAAAGGTGATAATGGCAAATCTTGTGCTGTGTATGCTATTCCAACTCTGTTTGATGTTATTGAGGCAGCATCTCTGCCTACAACTGCTTCAGCCCAACCTGCCAAATTATACACTCTTACACCAGCTTGCACTTTAGCCAAGAACAAATCTGCCAGTATTTATACTAATAGTAGATATGCTTTCGGAGGGAATGTTGTAGAAACCATGTGACTTCCTTACTTCCAGCATAAATAAAATATTAAATAGTCCGTATGTTCAGGAATTATTGGATACAGTACTTTTACCCACCGTTTAGCTATTATTAAGATTCTGGGGCATTCTAAACTTTACTCTCTGGAAACTAACTGAAATAGCCTTGCTGACATTTCCACAAGGAATGCTGTCCTTAAAGTGATGAACAGCATCCAAACCTCTGTCATGCTCCAAACTGACCTTTTCTTGTAATAGTTCTTCCTATCACCAGTCCAGTTCTTCAGAGGCAACCACTTTTTAAATACTTTAGCTGTTTCTTCTAATAATCATTACTTAACATTTTTCTTTAAGTAAAATTCAAAAATTACTTTCAAATCATATGCTTATACTACTATTTAAAAACATTTTTAGATATTATCTATTGACTTTATGCTAAGATACATAAATATTTACTTCATACCACCACCACTGTCACCTCTACTCCTTTTTGTGTCATATCTGAGAAATCTTTGTCAAACCTAAGGTCACAGAAATTTTTTCTCTCTTTTTCATTTGGAAGTTTATAGTTTTAGGATTTATATTTATTTCTATTCTCCATTTCAGTTAATTTTTGTATATGGTAGAAGAAATGGATTAAAGTTAAAATTCTTTCTTCCTTCCTTTTTTTTTTTCCTTTTTTTTTCGCATCTGCATATCCCATCATTGTCCCAGCAACATTTGTTAACAAAGCTCTCCTTCTGCCACAGAATTGACTTTGTACCTTGGTAAAAAAAATCATTAGTGAACAAGAGAATGAGAAGACATGCCACACACTGGCAGGAAATATTTGCAAAAGACACATCTGATAAAGGACTATTATAAAAAATATACAAATAATTGTTGAAAATCAATAAGAAAATGAACAACTTGATTTAAAAATGAGCAAAAAACCTGAACACATGCCTCACCAAAGAAAATATACAGGTGACAAGTAGGTATATGAAAAGATGCTCAGCATCATGTGTCATTAGGGAACTGAAAATTAAAACAATGATGACATATCACTGCACACATATTAGAATGGCCAAAATTTGAAACATTGATAACACCAATTGCTGGGGATGATGTGGAGCAACAAGAACTCTCACTCACTAATGGTGGGATACAAAATAATACAGCCACTGTAGAAGGCAGTTTGCCTCCAGCATGTTAGGAGTTAATTGGACTGTACCTCTAGTCCCCCAACTTTTCTGGCTGCTACCCAAAGGGCTGGCTTCTAGTCCACAAGTCTCTGAGAGCTGATACTGTCCAGCATTAGCTAGGTCCCTGTGGATGACGGAGAGCCAAGCAACAGTTTAAAACAGCATGTTGTCTGAACAAGTGTGCAGACATCTGCAACAACTCCTCTCTGTGGCTTAGTGCACAGGGAATGGAAGATAAAATCCAGCTCCTATCTTCTCCTGGGGAGAGAAGGAATTGGACCAAACATCTAGTGCCCCAGCTTTTCTTGCTACTACTCAATGGACTGGCTTCTATCTCATCTGTCACAGGGCTCTGATGGGACTTAGCATACTCTAGCCTCCTGGGGACCACTAAGAACAAAGACTGTGGTTTGGACGCATAGAGTTTTTGTATGCAAGTGAAGATAATTTGTTATTAGTTTAAAAAGCTGTTATAAATACATGATATTTTATGTAAGCCCCATTATAACTACCCAATAAATACCTATAGAAGTTACACAAAAGAAAAAGAGAAAGGAATTAAAGCCTATCAATACAAAAAGGAAAGGAAAGGAAAGGAAATAAACGCAAAGAAAATAGCAAGAGAGAAAAAGAGGGACAAAAAACCCCTATAACACAAAGAGAACACAGTTAACAAACTGGCAATAGTAAATCGTTCCCTATCAATAATTATTTAAGTTGGCTGCTGAGGGTCAACCACCATCCCCCAGGCTGCGCCCCACACTGGTCGGCGATGAGCAGCCCCCCAGGTCACACTGCCACCCCTGCCCTGCCAAGATACATCAGAAATACATCTACACATGGAACAACTCCTACAGAACACCTACTGAACGCTGGCAGAAGACCTCAGACCTCTCAAAAGGCAAGAAACTCCCCCACGTACCTGGGTACAGCAAAAGAAAAAAGAATAAACAGAGACAAAAGAATAGGAACAGGACCTGCACCAGTGGGAGGCAGCCGTGAAGGAGGAAAGGTTTCCACACACTAGGAAGCCTCTTCGCCGGCAGAGACTGCGGGTGGCGGAGGGGAGGAGCTTCGGGGCCGTGGAGGAGAGCACAGCAACAGGGGTGCAGGGGGAAAAGCGGAGAGATTTCCGCACAGAGGATCGGTGCCGACCAGCACTCACCAGCCCGAGAGGCTTGTCTGCTCACCCACCGGGGTGGGCGGGGCTGGGAGCTGAGGCTCGGGCTTTGCTCGGAGCGCAGGGAGAGGACTGGAGGCGTGAACACAGCCAGAAGTGGTTAGTGCACCACGGCTAGCAGGGAGGGAGTCCGGAAAAAGTCTGGACCTGACGAAGAGGCAAGAGACTTTTTCTTCCCTCTTTGTTTCCTGGTGCGCAAGGAGAGGGTATTAAGAGCACTGGTTAAAGGAACTCCGGAGACCAGCGCGAGCCACGACTAAAGGCGCGGACCCCAGAGATGGGCATGAGACGCTAAGGCTGTTGCTGCCGCCACCAAGAAGCCTGTGTGCTAGCACAGCTAACCCTCCACACCTCCCTTCCGGGGAGCCTGTGCAGGCTGCCACTGCCAGGGTCCCAGGATCCAGGGACAAATTACCCGGGAAAATGCACGGTGTGGCTTAGGCTGGTGCAACGTCACGCCGGCCTCTGCCGCCGCAGGCTCGCCCCGCATCTGTACCCCTCCCTCTTCCAGGCCTGAGTGAGCCAGAGACCCCGAATCAGCTCCTCCTTTAACCCCGTCCTCTCTGAGCGAAGAACAGACGCCCTCAGGTGACCTACACGCAAAGGTGGGGCCAAATACAAAGCTGAAACCCAGGAGCTGTGGGAACAAAGAAGAGAAAGCGAAATCTCTCCCAGCAGCCTCAGGAGCAGCGGATTAAATCTCCACAATCAACCTGATGTACCCTGCATCTATGGAATACCTGAATAGACAACGAATCATCCCAAACTGAGTAGGTGAACTTTGAGAGCAAGACTTATTATTTTTTCCCCTTCTCCTCTATTTGTGAGTGTGTATGTGTATGCTTCTGTGTGAGATTTTGTCTGTATAGCTTTGCTTTCACCATTTGTCGTAGGTTTCTATCCGTCCGTATTTTTTTTTCTTTTTTTACTTTTTAAAAAAGTTTTACTCTTAATAATCTTTTCTTATTTTAATAACTTTATTTTATTTTACCCTCTTTCCTTCTTTCTTTCTTTCTACTTTCTCCCCCTTTTATTCTGAGCCGTGTGGATGAAAGGCTCTTGCTGCTGCAGCCAGCAGTCAGTGCTGTGCTTCTGAGGTGGGAGAGACAACTTCAGGGCACTGGTCCACAAGAGGCCTCCCAGCTACACGTAATATCAAATGGCGAAAATCTCCCAGAGATCTCCATCTCAACACCCACACCCAGCTTCACTCAACGATCACCAAGCTACAGTGCTGGACACCCTATGCCAAACAACTAGCAAGACAGGAACACAACCCCACCCATTAGCAGAGAGGGTGCCTAAAATCATAATAAGTCCACAGACACCCCAAAACACACCACCAGACGTGGACTTGCCTGCCAGAAAGACAAGATCCAGCCTCATCCACCAGAACACAAGCATTAGTCCCCTCCAACAGGAAGCCTACACAACCCACTGAACCAAGCATAGCCACTGGGGACAGACACCAAAAACAACAGGAACTACGAACCTGCAGCATGCAAAAAGGGAACCCCAAACACAGTAAGATAAGTAAAATGAGAAGACAGAAAAACACACAGCAGATGAAGGAGCAAGATAAAAACACATCAGACCTAACAAACGAAGAGGAAATAGGTAGTTTACCTGAAAAAGAATTCAAAATAATGATAGTAACGATGATCCAAAATCTTGGAAATAGAATAGAGAAAATGCAAGAAACATTTAACAAGGACCTAGAAGAACTAAAGATGAGACAAACAATGCTGAACAACACAATAAATGAAATTAAAAAAAACTGTAGAAGGGATCAATAGCAGAATAACTGAGGCCGAAGAACGGATAAGTGACCTGGAAGATAAAATAGTGGAAATAACTACTGCAGAGCAGAATAAAGAAAAAAGAATGAAAAGAACTGAGGACAGTTTCAGAGACCTCTGAGACAACATTAAAAGCACCAACATTCGAATTATAGGGGTTCCAGAAGAAGAAGAGGAAAAGAAAGGGACTGAGAAAATATTTGAAGAGATTATACTTGAAAACTTCCCTAATATGGGAAAGGAAATAGTTAATCAATCCAGGAAGCACAGAGCGTCCCATACAGGATAAATCCAAGGAGAAACATGCCAAGACACATATTAATCAAACTGTCAAAAATTAAATACAAAGAAAACATAGTAAAAGCAGCAAGGGAAAAACAACAAATAACACACAAGGGAATCCCCATAAGGTTAACTGTTGACCTTTCAGCAGAAACTCTGCAAACCAGAAGGGACTGGCAGGACATATTTAAAGGGATGAAGGAGAGAAATCTACAACCAAGATTAGTCTACACAGCAAGTATCTCATTCAGATTTGATGGAGAAATAAAAAACTTTACAAACAAGCAAAACTAAGAGAATTCAGCACCACCAAACCAGCTTCACAACAAATGCTAAAGGAAATTCTCTAGGCAGGAAACACAAGAGAAGGAAAAGATCTACAATAGTAAACACAAAACAATTAAGAAAATGGAAATAGGAACATACATATCAATAATTACTTTAAATGTAAATTGATTAAATGCTCCCACCAAAAGACACAGACTGGCTGAATGTATACCAAAAAAAGATCCATATATAAGCTGTCTACAAGTGACATACTTCAGACATAGAGACACATACAGATTGAAAGTAAGGGGATGGAAAAAGATATTCCATCAAATGGAAACCAAAAGAAAGCTGGAGTAGCAATTCTCATATCAGACAAAATAGACTTTACAATAAAGAATATTAGAAGAGACAAAGAAGGACACTACATAATGATCAAGGGATCGATCCAAGAAGAACATATATCAATTGTAAATATTTATGCACCCAACATAGGAGCACTTCAATACGTAAGGGAAATACTAACAGCCATAAAAGGAGAAATCGACAGTAACACATTCATAGTAGGGGACTTTCACACCCCACTTTCACCAATGGACAGATTATCCAAAATGAAAATAAATAAGGAAACAGAAGTTTTAAATGATACACTAAACAAGATGGACTTAATTGATATATTTTTGACATTCCATCCAAAAACAACAAAATACACATTTTTCTCAATTTCTCATGGAACATTCTCCAGGATAGATCATATCTTGGGTCACAATTCAAGCCTTGGTAAATTTAAGAATATTGAAATCATATCAAGTATCTTTTCTGACCACAATGCTATGAGACTAGATATAAATTACAGGAAAAGATCTGTAAAAACTACAAACACATGGAGGCTAAACAATACACTACTTAATAAAGAACTGATCACTGAGGAAATCAAAGAGGAAATCGAAAAATAACTAGAAACAAATGACAATGGAGACACGATGACCTAAAACTGCAGCAAAAGCAGTTCTAAGAGGGAAGTTTATAGCAATACAATCCTACATTAAGAAACAGGAAACATCTCAAATAAACAACCAACTTTGCACCTAAAGCAATTAGAGAAAGAAGAACAAAAAACCCCAAAGTTATCAGAAGGAAAGAAATCATAAAGATCCGATCAGAAATAAATGAAAAAGAAATGAAGGAAATGATAGCAAAGATCCATACAACTAAAAGCTGGTTGCTTGCGAAGATAAACAAAATTGATAAACCATTAGCCAGACTCATCAAGAAAAAATGGGAGAAGACTCAAATAAAAACAGAAATGCAAAAGGAAAAGTAACAACTGACACTGCAGAAATACACAGGATCATAAGAGATTACTACAAGTAACTCTATGCCAATAAAATGGACAACCTGGAAGAAATGGAAAAATTCTTAGAAACGCACGATGTACTGAGTCTGAATCAGCAAGAAATAGAAAATATGAACAGAGCAATCACAAGCACTGAAACTGAAACTGTGATTAAAAATCTTCCAACACAAAAAAGCCCAGGACCTGTTGGCTTCACAGGCGAATTCTATGAAACATTTAGAGAAGAGCTAACACCTATCCTTCTCAAACTCTTCCAAAATATAGCAGAGGGGGGAACACTCCCAAACTCATTCTACCAGGCCACCATCACTGTGATACCAAAACCAGACAAGGATGTCACAAAGAAAGAAAACTACAGGTCAATATCACTGATGAACTTAGCTGAAAAAATCCTCAACAAAATACTAGCAAACAGAATCCAACAGCACACTAAAAGGATCATACACCATGATCAAGGGAGGTTTATCCCAGGAATGGAAGCATTCTTAAATATACGCAAACCAATCAATGTGATACACCATATTAACAAATTGAAGGAGAAAAACCATATGATCATCTCAAAAGATGCAGAGAAAGCTTTTGACAAAATGCAGCACCCATTTATGATAAAAACCCTGCAGAAAGTAGGCATAGGGGGAACTTTCCTCAACATAATAAAGGCCATATAGGACAAACCCTCAGCCAACACTGTCCTCAATGGTGAAAAACTGAAAGCATTTCCACTAAGATCAGGAACAGGACTAGGTTGTCCGCTCTCACCACTCTTATTCAAAATGATTTTGGAAGTTTTAGCCATAGCAGTCAGAGAAGAAAAGGAAATAAAAGGAATCCAAATTGGAAAAGAAGTAAAGTTGTCACTCTTTGCAGATTACATGATACTATACATAGAGAATCATAAAGATGCTACCAGAAAACTACTAGAGCTAATCAATAAATTTGGAAAAGTAGCAGGATAAAAAAGTAATGCACAGAAATATCGGGCATTCTTATAAACTAATGATGAAATGTCTGAAAGTGAAATCAAGAAAACACTCCCATCTACCATTGCAACAAAAAGAATAAAATATCTAGGAATAAACCTACCTAAGGAGACTAAAGACCTGTATGCAGAAAATGATAAGACACTGATTAAAGAAATTAAACATGATACAAATAGATGGAGAGATATACCATTTTCTTGGATTGGAAGAATCAACATTGTGAAAATGACTCTACTATCCAAAGCAATCTACAGATTCAATGTAATCCCTATCAAACTAACTGGCATTTTTCACAGAACTAGAACAAAAAATTTCACAATTTGTATGGAAACACAAAAGACCCCAAATAGCCAAAGCAATCTTGAAAGCAAAAAAAGGAGCTGGAGTAATCAGGCTCCCTGACTTCAGACTATACTACAAAGCTACAGTAATCAAGACAGTATGGAACTGGCACAAAAACAGAAAGATAGATCAATGGAACAGGATAGGAAGCCCAGAGGTAAACCCACACACATTTGGTCACCTTATTTTTGATAAAGGAGGCAGGAATGTACAGTGGAGAAAGGACAGCCTCTTCAATAAGTGGTGCTGGCAAAACTAGACAGGTACATGTAAAAGTATGAGATTAGATCACTCCCTAACACCATACACAAAAATAAGCTCAAAATTGATTAAACACCTTAATGTAAGGCCAGAAACTCTCAAACTCTTACAGGAAAACATAGGCAGAACACTCTATGACATAAATCACAGCAAGATCCTTTTTGACCCACCTCCCAGAGTAATGGAAGTAAAAACATACAAATAGGACCTAATGAAACTTCAAAGCTTTTGCACAGCAAAGGAAACCATAAACAAGACCAAAAGACAACCCTCAGAATGGGAGAAAATATTTGCAAATGAAGCAACTGACAAAGGATTAATCTCCACAATTTATAAGCAGCTCATGCAGCTAAATATCAAAAAAGCAAACAACCCAATCCAAAAATGGGCAGAAGACCTAAATAGACATTTCTCCAAAGAAGATATACAGACTGCCAACAAACACATGAAAGAATGCTCAACATCATTAATCATTAGAGAAATGCCAATCAAAACTACAATGAGATATCATCTCACACAAGTCAGAATGGCCATTATCAAAAAATCTAGAAACAATAAATGCTGGAGAGAGTGAGGAGAAAAGGAACACTCTTGCACTGTTGGTGGGAATGTGAATTGGTACAGCCACTATGGAGGAAAGTATGGAGTTTCCTTAAAAATCTGCAAATAGAACTACCATATGACCCAGCAATCCCACTACTGGGCATATACCCTGACAAAACCATAATTCAAAAAGAGTTATGTACCAAAATGTTCATTGCAGCTCTATTTACAATAGCCAGGAAATGGAAACAACCTACGTGTCCATCATCGGATGAATGGATAAAGAAGATGTGGCACATATATACAATGGAATATTACTCAGCCATAAAAAGAAACGAAATTGAGCTATTTGTAATGAGGTGGATGGACCTAGAGTCTGTCAAAAAGAGTGAAGTAAGTCAGAAAGAGAAAGACAAATTACCGTATGCTAACACATATATATGGAATTTAAGAAAAAAAATGTCATGAAGAACCTAGGGGTAAGACAGGAATAAAGACAGAGATCTACTAGAGAATAGACTTGAGGATATGGGGAGGAGGAAGGGTAAGCTGTGAGAAAGTGAGAGAGTGGCATGGACATATATACTCTATGAAATGTAAAATAGATAGCTAGTGGGAAGCAGCCACATAGCACAGGGATATCAGCTCAGTGCTTTGTGACCACCTAGAGGGGTGGGATAGGGAGGGTGGGAAGGAGGGAGATGCAAGAGGGAAGAGATATGGGAACATATGTATATGTATAGCTGATTCACTTTTTTATAAAGCAGAAGCTAACACACCATTGTAAAGCAGTTATACTCCAATAAAGATGTAAACACAACAATTATTATTATTTAAATGCAAATGGATTAAATCCTCAATCAAAAAAAAGAAAGATATTCAGTGACTTAATAGATAAAAAATAAGATCCAACTTTATGCTGTCTACAGGAAACTCACTTTAGATTCAAGGACACACATAGACTGAAAGTGGACGGGTAGGAAACATAGTCCACACAAATGGTAACAAGAAAACTGGGGTAGCTATACTTATATCAGACAAAATAAGACTTTAGGTCAAAAACTGTCTGTATTATTTGTAGTGAGGTGGATGGACACAGAGACTGTCATACAGAGTGAAGTAAGTCAGAAAGGGAAAAACAAATACCATATGCTAATACATATATGAGGAATCTTTAAAAAAAATGGTTCTGAAGAACCTAGGGCCAGGAGAGGAATAAGGATGCAGACATAGAGAATGGGCTTGCGGACACGGGGAGCGGGAAGGGTAAGCTGGGATGAAGTGAGAGAGTAGCATTGACATATATACACTATCAAATGTAAAATAGATAGCTAGTTGGAAGCAGCTGCATAGCACAAGGAGATCAGCTTGGTGCTTTGTGACCACCTAGAGGGGTGGGATAGGGAGGTTGGGAGGGAGACACAAGATGGAGGGGATATGGGGATATATGTATACATATAGCTGATTCACTCTGTTTTACAGCATAAACTAACACAACAATGTAAAGCAACTATACTCCAATAAAGATGTTAAAAATAAAATAAAATAAAATTCTTAAAATAAAAAACTGTCTCTAGAAATAAAGTCATTATAATGGGAAGTGGGTCAGTTCACCAGGAAGATGAAATAATTATAAATATATATGCACCCAACGTTACATCATCTAAATATATAAAGCAAATATTGACAGATCTGAAAGGCGAAATTGATAGCAATACAATAATAGTGGGACACTTCAATACCCCCACTTTTAATAATGGATAGAACATCTAGACAGAAAATCAATAAAGAAACAGCTGACTTATATAACATTATAGACCAAATGAACCTAACAGACATATACAGAATTTTCACTCAAGAGTGGAAGAAAACACCTTATTCTCAGCAGTACATGGGATATTCTCCAGGATTGATCACATATTAAGTTACAAAACAAGTTTTAACTAATTTAGAAGACTAAAATCATACCAAGTACTTTTTCTGAGCACAGTAGAATGAAATCAGAAATTAATAACAGAAAGAAACCAGGAAAATTGACAAATACATGGATAATACACAATACACACTTGAATAACCATTGGGTCAAAGAGAAATCAAAAGGGAATTTTAAAAATATTGTAAGAAAAACAAACAAAACACAACATACCAAAACTTATGAAAGGTAGTAAAAACAGTGCTAAATGAGAAGTTCATAGTGATAAATACCTACATTAAAAAAGAAGAAAAATCTCAAATAAAAATCCTACCTTTACACCTCAAGAAATTAGAAAAAGAACAAATTAAGCCCAAAGTTGGCAAAAGGAAGGAAACAATAAGATTAGAGTAGAAATAAATAAAGATTAGAAAAGCAATAAGAAACAGTCTATAAAACTGAGAGTTGGTTTTCTGAAAAGATAAACTCTTATCTAGATTACCTAAGGAAAAATAGAGAAGACTCAAATAAAATTCGAAATGAAAGAGGACATATGACAATGGCTGCCTCAGAAACAAAAAGGATCATAAAAATCTATTTTGAATTTTATGTCAACAAATGGGATAACCTAGAAGAAATGGATAAATTCCTAGAAATATACAAGCCTCCAAGACTAAAACAAATTGGAAATCCAGAACAGGCCAATAACAAATAAGGAGATTAAAACGGTAATTGAAAACCTCCCAACAAAGGAAAGTCTAGGACCAGATAGTTTCACAGGTGAATTCTACCAAACATTCAAAGAAGAATTAATATCAATTCTTCTTAAATTCTTCCAAAATAGAAGACAGAACACTTTCAAATATATTTTGTGAGACCAGCATCACCTTGATATCAAAGCCAGACAAAGACACCAGAAGAAAACTGCAAGTCAATGTTCCTAATGAACATAGATGCAAAAATCTTCAATAAAATACTAACAAAATGAGTTTAACAGTGAATTAAAAGGATTAAACCCCATGATGAAATGGGATTTTTATTTAAGATGCAAGGATGATCAACGTATGCAAATCACTCAATGTGATTTGTGGTATGGTCTCCTAGTAATGCTTAAGACATGGGTCATGTGTGGTTTTGTTTACACCCCTAGCTGATTTTACTCCTTTGTTGGAGTGTATATGAAAACATTTAGATTCACATGGCCACCAATGTCCTAGTTCTATGATTGTTTTCAAGTTTATATATATAATTAACTCACAATATAATTAACTAATCAAAAGATCTCTTCTGTGTAATACACTTTCAGTGATGTACCCAACAAGGTTGTAGAACATTTCTCTCTTATAACAATTGGACTTATTTCAAGAAATAGTTCATGTTCTGCATATGTGTGGTTTCACACCACTGTAAAGAAAATATATGCTAGCACATACTCTTTTGTACCAGTTTTATTAAGATACGTTATACAAACATTCACCCTTATAAAATTGTTTTAGTATACTCACAGAATTGTGCAACCATTGACACAATCTAGTTTTAGAACATTTCATAATCCCAAAGGAAAGCCCTTACCCATTAGCAGTCACTTTCCATTTCCCCCCAACTTTTCAGCCCTAGGAAAACACTAATGTACTTTCTGTCTCTATAGATTTCCCTATTCTGGATATTTCATATAGGTGGAATCATACAATATGTGGACTTTTGCTACTGGCTTCCCTTTTATTTTAAAAAGATATCATCATTTTATTTAGGCGACAAATATTTATTGAAAGACTATAATAAGAATACAATGACAATAAACATTTTATTAACATGGTTATTTCCCTTTGAAGACCTCATCATACACAGGCATATGGAGGAGGAAAGATAATTGTGACCAATTATTTTGGAATTAGGCTGTGTGCTTAAAGGAAAAAAAGTATGAATAATCATGAGATGAGCAGTTAGGGGAAATGTGATTACATTCATCCCTATACTTATAAAACTGCATTTAGTAACACATTTAAAAATGAATGGTATGCAGTTCTTCCTATCTGATAAATATGGATGGCTACTAGATAACATGAATTTTATAAATTCATGTTTACATATATTTTACATATATATAATTCATATATATATATATATATATAAAACTTGCCTGTTACACAAATAATTTAAATTATCATTTAGAAAACATACAAGAATATTAGACTTCACAAAAATTCACTTCTTATTTTATTCCAGTTAGTGTGACTGGCTTATTTAACTTAGCATAAAGTTTTAAAGTTTCAACCATGTTGTAGTGTATATAAGTACTTTATTCCCTTTTATTGCCAAATAACACTCTATTTAATGTATATACCATATTTTGTTTATCCATTCATCAATTGGTGGACATTTGGCTTGTTTCCACTTTTTAGCTACTATGAATAGTGCTGCTGTGAACATTTGTGCACAAGTTTTTGTGTGCACATACTTTTCATTTCTCTTGATTAGATACCTAATGGTGGAATTGCTGGGTCATAAATTATTTCTAGGTTTAACAATTTAAGGAACTGCCAAACTATTTACCGAAGTGGCTATACCATTTTATGTCTCCATCAGCAGTATAGGAGGGTTCTCTCCACATCCACACCAGCAATTGTTATTCTCCATTTTTTTAATTATAGCTAATCAAAAAGTGAGTGTGAAGTGATGTCTCATTGCAATTTGGATTTGCATTTCCCTGATGACTAATGGTGTTGAACATATTTTATGCACTTGTTGGCCATTTGTAAACCTCCTTTGTAGAAATGTCATTTCAGGTTCTTTTCTCATTTTTAACTAGGTTGTCTATTGAGTTGTAAGAGTTCTTTACATATTCTAGATAAAAGTCCCTTTTTCAGCTATATGATTTGCAAAAATTTTCTCTCCCATCCTCTCTCTTTCCATATTTTATATACATATTCTTTTCACTTTCTCAATGGTGTCCTTTGAAGCACAAAAGTTTATAACTTTGATAAGTCCAACTTAATCTTCTCTTTTTGTGTTTTCATTTTTGGTATTATATCTGGGAAATACTATATACAGGAAATATAGAATACCCAACCCACAGTCATGAAGATTTGCCTTGTGCACATCCTTTATAATAATTTCTCTCCTGTCTTGTATATATCTTTGATATTATGCAATGTGTAACAGTATGGTTTCATAGAGGAATTTTACCAACAGTTTGTTCTCTCTGTACAAATGCTTAGTGGCTAGCTTTACACGGTTCTTACAGCTAGATTTACACAGTTCTTAGCAAAAGGAAGTCTTTTCCTCTGTTTCCTATGATAAGTACATCTTTGAATGATGCTTCTTTGTTTTGGTCTCTTCCCAACTTTTAGAGAAAAAAGTCATCAATTTTATTTCATAAATAATTACTTTGTACTTGTTTTAGAAAAACTCAGTTAGTTTACATTGAATGTACTCTGAGCATGGCACGAAAGCATCAATAAAATCAATCCATTATTTTCATAATTCTCATAATGGACAACATCCTAAGGATTCGGAGTGAATGCATCACTGGTCCAATGAAATCTAATTTTTAGATATTTACCATTGTAGTTCCTGGTACCTTTTTTCCTTTTTTTAAAAAGCTACTTATGCTACTTTTGCAAAATTATCACATTTCCAGATTTATGTGTCTAAGTGCATAATGACCAATAGTCTATATTTGCTCAAAAAGTATACTAAAAATATACTACTATTTTTTCCTTCTAGATAATAAGGAAGTCTTATTAATAATTAATGTCTCATTATTAATTAACTAATAATGTCTTACCTCTGTCTATAGGAAAAGAGTTGTTTATACTGTTTTCTCTAACTCTTCACTAATTCTTCACCTTTTTATATCTTTATTTTTATTAAATATGTAATACATGTAATACATCAGAAGAAATTTCAACTGATACAGAAATAGAGAAAAACATAAAAGTTATGTTCACTATCCATATTTATATTGTTATGGCTTGTGGTTTTCAGGTTACTCATTGTAGTACTTAGACTATCTTAACAACTCTTTTACATATTATTGACACACTCTTCCACCAATGATTAATTTTTGTTAATTGAAGACCTAAAGCAACCTAATTAGTAACAATAAAATGCAAATTTAACAAATCTAAAGATAAAATGCAAATACTGGAAAATATACTAAGCAAGAGAAAACGAACCATTAACTAGAAATTAAATAAAATAAAATGTCCTTGATGTGCACACATAACCTTTGAGTCTACAATTATTATTAAGACTATAAAGAGATTTCTGTAAAAATATTAACCTAAAATCTCAAATTGGTGAATATGTGAACAAAATTATTTTCTCATATTTTTACTCTAAAACTTCCAAATAGCCTTAAGAGATAACTGGGAGAAAGACCACTCTATGCTCACCCTGAGCAACCTCATCTGTTGATCACCTATATACAAGATTCCAAAATCTTTGTAGAGAGTTCAGACCTCTCATCCAAGCTCCAATATGTAACTGAATGTCCCACAAATATCTCATATTTGGCACATCCAAAACTGAACTCATCATCAATTCACATCCTCCTTTGCTCCACTATACAACTGTCCTTGGGCACATTTTATTGTAATAAACAGAAATTTACTCAAGGTTGATCACATTTCTTCTTTTCATCTCATGAAACCCAACTGTTGCAGAGCATAATAGTTATGGGATTCGGTTTTCTGCTTGAATGATGAGCTTCTCTTCTATCCTAGATTGAGGGACACTAATTGTACAAATTGTGGAGTATTTATTCGTCTCTTCCAGTGAAGGAAAATTCTATTTCCAAGGACTTTGGGAAAAGATGTAAAAAATTAAAAGTTAATGTGTTGTGAAGGACTGGGGACATCAGGCTCTTTCTCATGATCATCAGGCCCTATTATGGGGGAGACATTTTAGAATGAAAGCTTTTATGAATAAAATTCTAAAGAAAAAGTGAGTAGAAAGAGTGGGGCAAAAGATTGAATAGGCTCTGTGTCCTGAAGTTCATATGCCTGGCCATAACCTTGAGTCCCATAAACTATAGTCTGGAAGGTGCTGCAGCTAGTGCGTTGCTATGAAGGGCACTGTGCAAGTGCTCAAAATCTCTTATTAAATGGAGAATTCATACCAACACCATAGCGTGGAGATGACTCACCTGGTTAGGCCACTTAACCTGACTGGAAACCTTGCCATATTGTGCCTCAAGGTATTGCAATGAGATAGGCTGGGACCTGGGACCCTTTGCTGCAGTGCTTGCACCTAGACAAATATCTCCTCGAGCAACAGAATACAAGGAAACTGTAAGGGACTAAAAATAACTGCACACATGCGCAGTTGAGGCAAATGATGAGCAACAAGATACAAAAAGACCGAAACCCAACTGCCACTTCTGAGGTGTCGGGGCAAAAGCAGGATACTTCACAAGATCCCTGCAGATAGCACCACCAAAGGGGTGAGCAGACCACCTAAGCCACCCCTCTTGCCTAACCCACGAGTCTGCCCCCTCCCTCACCCCATTTAAGGGACCAGCTTGCCCCCCCTCAGGAATTGAGCAAGGGAACATGTTTCCTGTTCTCACTCCCCCATGCAGCAGCATGAACCTCAATAAAACATTGCCTGAATTTTCTTGTCTGGCCTTATATCAATTTCTATTGATTAAAGAGTCCAGGAACCCTGGTCGGTAACAACAATACAAAATGAGCACAAGACTTGGGACTTCCTGCCACTTCCTACTACTCATAACGTCCAGGATTTAGGTTGCAGACTATGAGTGTGGTCTAAATATTTAAATATCAGAATATTTTGTCTTGAAAACTTGGAACTGAGTAGAAGGAACTGCTGTAACGTTTGTCAGAATATCTCTCTCTTTCTATTGTCTTCCTGATGCTGAGGCTGAGTACCAGAGGCCATTGATCATTGCACTAGTGTTGTTTTCTTTGTATCCTTTTTTCCAAAAATGGGAAAATAAAAGGTAGACCAAAAAAAGCTATATATTTCTTACATGTCTTGTACTTCACTCATTTAGGTTAACAGATTATGAATAATTTTGTGCCAACATATTTGACAACTAAGGTGAAATGAGATGTCAGTACTACTATAACTCAACATATGAATCCCTAAAAATCAATGCACCATGAAATCATGAATAAAAACTGAAGATCTTATGGGGAAAATGAGATTAGAGGCGCAACACCCAAACACTTCATCAGTGACCCATTACAAAAAGATAGGAACTTAATAAACATGGTAGCACACTTTTAAGAAATATATAAATACTACATACAATACATAGGAAAGTCAACTGAAGTTTCCTTATAGCAGTGGATGTAGGAAGGGTTGCAGCTTGTGCGTCATTGTGAAGTAGTTTTAAGCAGGGTTATCAAAATTTGCAGTCTTTCACAGCCTTAAATCTTAGGTCATATTATTATTTCTTTCAAATGTAAGCCCTTCAAGAGATGCATATATAATAGATAACTGTTTCATTAAAATTGAAAATGTAATCCAATGTAATCCTTCTTCTTCAATTATCATGTGTTTCACTGCTAGAAATTCTTCTGCAAGTTTTAAATCTGCAATCACATCTTCACCCAAGGCTGAAAGCTTTGGAAATTGCAACAGTGTTTTAAATCACCAAACCATCATTGAAGGAGCCACTTCTGCAGAATCTGACAATTTTCGTTAAAGGTCTTTGTGTATAGATAGTGCCTTCTCATTGCATGTGAGAAAGGTTGTTCTTAATTTTTTTTACTGTCTAGTCTTCAATCCATAGATTCATCAATCTTTTCATTTCTTCTATTACTTTAGGTCTCATTACTGATTTTGTATTTCTTGAAGTTTTTCCAGACATAGGTGTTTCCTTTATTTTCACTGTATTGTCTCAGAAGGTCCAAAAATGCATATTTCTTTACACCTACTGCTCAGGAGATATCACATATTCTCACACTTCTTTCAAAATTCTTGGTTACTTCAAACTTCACCTGATATTTAAAGCTTTCCTTTCTCATGCAGTGCTTGGTGTTTTGGGGCCAGAGTGCTTAGACACGTTTAGGATATTGTTTACTTACATAGAAAAATTCACAATTAAAAAATAGTAACAAAACACAATTTTGTAGGTAACACCTGAGTGAACCAAGGTAACTGGTAGATGTTTGAGGAGTCTGTGTGTGTGTTTTATGCATTCTTACACAGTCTGATTGTGCTGGGTGCTGTTTTCTGCATTCACATCGTGTTTCTTATGGACGAAACAGTGCATGAGTGAACATGAAATTTATGTAATTTTCAAATTGTTTCCTAATATATCCACCATTTTGGAACAAATTCACGTTTTTAAATAAGTGTTATTGTAGAACTGACTGTGCACAACTCAGCAAAGCAGCCACAGGAAAGAATGGAAAATCTGAGAGCATGTTAAATAGTTTGGATTTATAATTAAAAACCTTATTACAAAGAAATCTCCAGGCCTGGATGGCTTCATTGGTGAAATATTTCAGATATTTAAGGAAGTAATAATGCCAATCTTAAACAAACTTTTCCTGAAAATAAAGAGGAAACAATTCCCAATTTGTTTATAAAGCTAATAAAACACTGATACCAAAGTCTTAAAAGAAAATTACAAACCAATAACCATCATGGACATAGATGTAAAAATCCCAATGAAAATATTAGCAAATGGAATTAAGCAATATATAAGAAGAATAATGTATTAGTCTGCTCAGGCTGCCATAGCCAAATACTATAGACTGGGTGGCCTAAACAACAGAAATATATTTTCTAAGCTCTGGAGGCTGGAAGTCCCAGATCCAGGTCCAGCAGGGTTGGTTTCTGGACACCATTGAAGGGATAAAAAAGGCAAGCTACAGTGTGAGAGAAGATATTAACAACACATAAAACTGGCAAAGTGCGTGTATACAGTCTTCTGAAGAACACCTACAAATAAATGAGAAAAATGTACAACAGAATAGAAAAAGTGGGCTAAAAACTTGAATAAGCACTTTATGAAAGATAACATCAAAATGGCCAATTGAAATATGTAATGGTGATCAATTTCATTAGCCATCAGGGAAATGCAAATAAAAACTTGAATGAGGGACTTCCTTGGTGGCGCAGTGGTTAAGACTCCGTGCTCCCAGTGCAGGGGGCCCGGGTTTTGTTGCTTGTAATCAAAGAATGCTGACCAATACAGGAATTGGTATCAGGAATAAAGAGTAGTTCAGAGAGAAAGGTGTAGGGATTTTGAATACTCTTAGCCTTCCAGATCCTCCCAGATAGCCCCCTTAAAATGTCAGACTACCACTCTCTCCTGCTCAAAGTTCTAAATTTTTAAATAAGTGACCTATCAAGGTTAGGTATAAATTCAACTGAAATAATTTTAAAAACCAAGGGAATCAGTCTTTGAGTTTAGCTTTTAAAAATTTCAGCTTTTCTTGACCATGAGAAGTAAAGGGGCTTTCTTTAGTATGGCCATCAGAGGTCCCTGAGATTTATTATATGCCTAGGGGCAAATTTAAGAAGCTGCATATACTTTTCCTCTCACGTTAAATTAGTCAGTGCCATCAGATGTAGCCACTTCTGACACACCGGCCTTTTTCATTGCTGTTCCTTCTGCATGGAAGGTTCTTCCCTAAATTCCTTCAGGACTTTTCTCAAATGTCACTTTATCAGAAAGCCTTTCCCTAATCTATCTAAATCAATAAATTCCCACCCCATCCCCATACTGTTTTATTTTCCTTCACAGCATTTGGCACTTTGTAACATTTATTTGTTTCTCTTTTCCTCCTAGAATCACAAGCTCCGTGAGGGAAGGCATTACGTTATGTCTGTACTTTGAACAAGTGCCTGGCACGTAGCAGGCGCTTAGTGACATACTCTTAGGCTGTATGAACTTGCCCACGTATTGCAGAGGTAACATGTTCTTTTTGTGACTATACAGTTATTTATTAAGGCAGCCGGACTTGGATTTTAAGTCCTCAACTAGACAAATCACATATGCCTGAAAAAAACGAACATAATGAAAAGTTCTGCACCCAGCAAAGTAACTTTCAAATGGACTATGGAGAATATTCTGAAAGGTGTTATCAGGGATAGCGACAGTCCACCACAGGGTTGAACCGTTTTCCCCGGAGAAACAGGGCCAACTTGTGCAACTTCCTAGAGCGGCACTAGGAAGGCGGAGAAAGGGCGGAGCCAGCTGGCGAGGGGCGGAACTGGGTGGGGCTACTTTGAGCGGTGCCTGGTTGAGCTATTTTGTCCCTTTCCGCTCTCCGTGCGAAGACCTGGGCGGAGAGCGCTACAGCTATGGCGGCCGTTAGGGTAAGTAAAAATTACTTTGCTTAGTTTCTCTGGATGCTGGTAGCCCTCTGATAACTGTAGAAGGGATCCTCCTAACTTCAGAAGGGAGTCCCACAGCAAGAGGCGAGGTGGAGATGGGGTTGCGAGAGAATTGGCAAGGTCAGGGAATCTTTAACGTTTGAAGCCTCAAGACACCTGCTTCTCCTCTTTAGAGTTTCCTCAGCCTGGGACGGTTCTCTCTCCTCAATCCCCTGCTGTTGACTGTTTACACAGCGGCAGGGTGAAAACTGGGAAACAGCTGGGCGAAAATGGCCCGCCAGGCGACGAGCAGCGAACAGACTTGGGTCTTGAGATGAAACAAAGAGAAAAGAATCCTGGGCATTTGTCTGGGTGCACAGGGCGGGGCCTCACGACCCTTTGAAGGACTTTGTTCAAACATTATTTCGGGTGAAATAGACCAGGATAGAGACGTCTCAAGTCTCTCTGCAGTGCCTGGGTTTGTATTCACTGTTGTTACTTTACAGGTTTGAATGACAAACCTAAGTTTCTTTTGAGTTCTGTAATGGGAAAAAGGTGCCTTTACTTAGGAATCTGTGTACAGGAAGTGACACATGTGGCTGCTAGCTGCAGTTCCCTAAGTAGGTTTCAGTAACAGTAGTCGACAAATATCTATGAGTAGACAAATACCTATGGGTAGATATTTGTAGCGGGTTTTAAGTGTAAAATGCACTGCTTGCAGGAGATACAAATATGAATAATTCAGGCTCAGTATCCGTCTTGATTCGCCATTCTCACTCCATTTCTGCTTTCAGAATTTATTTGAATTATCACAACACCCTTCTAACTGGACTCGCTGCCTCTAGCCTGGCTCTCATGGAATTAATTTCCCCCTGCACTGCCAGAGTACTAAAATGTAAATCTGATTATGCCCTTCCACTACTTAAAAATCTTTATTGGCACTCCATCATCTGCCCTCTAGGGTCAGGTCAGGCTCCTATGTCTGGAAGAGCCGACTCTGCTTTGGCTTTCCAGCTTCATTTCCTGTCTCTCAGGAACTCTCCTAATATCTGTACTCCAAGCCTTTTTTCCCTGCTCTTTCTCTGGGCCTGAAGTGCCATTTCCCATCCTCATCTAGTTAGTTCCTATTCATATTTCACTCGTTCATTTAACAGGGATTTGTGTACTGCCTCCCCGTATGCTAAATACAAAATGCCTTTTCCAAGATAGTGTCCCAGATCTCCCCAGTCTGATTAAATAACTCCTCTTTGTGCTCGAGAGGATTCTGGGCATACTTTTACCATAGGACTTATCATACTGCAAATAGTAGACTATTTACTTGTGTATTCTATCCTCCTAAACTATAAGCTACTTGAGGACAGTAATTATAATATGTTATTTTTTGTATCCTTAGTACCTAGCACATATATGAGCTATATTAGGGACTCAATAAATTCTACATGAATAAATAAGTGCCAGGCAATGGACATAAAATATATTAAATTAAGTAGTGGAGATGTATCATATAACAAATGATTGTCATTCAGAGTAGAGGAAGTGCCTTGTTCTCAGGAGAAGTACAAAGTGATCTGAGGGTTCAGAAGAGCGAGTTCACACTTGGTTGAAGAGAATAAAGAAAGACATCATGGAGGGAGTGCAGAGAGAGAAGGAATGGTCAGTGGTTAAAAAGAAGACCTGAATAGTGTGTTGTCACTGAAGCCTAGAGAAGGAGCAAGTTGAACAGTAGAAGGAGCGAGTTGAACAGTCTTTTGATTTGGCTATTAATAAGTCACTGGTAGCTGCCATTTATTAAGTGCTTACTGCAAGGCCAGGCACCATGCTAAAATACTTTGCATATGTTATTTCACTTAATTCTCAAGACAACTTTATGTTGTAGATGATAATGATCACCATTTTACAAATGAAAAACTAAGGTTTAGAAAATTCAATTAAATTGCCCAAAGTCACAATGCTAATAAGAGCTGAAGTAAGGTAAAGTGGTGGAGTGAGAACCTAGATTGTAAGGGGTTAGGGAAAGGATAAGGGGTGGGAAACTGGCATTCATTTAGCACCTTCTTTGACCACCTGCTTTACATGTATTATTTCAGTTTAATCTTCTTGATGACCCTAAGAAATGGGTAGTATCCCCATTTTACATATGGAAAAACTGAGGTTTAGAAAAAGTGCTTGCTCCGGGTTATCCAAGTGGAAGAACCAGGTTCAAACACAGATATATTTGGCTTCAAAGTCCCTGATCTTTCCACTACTCCTTGCCTCCTCTGGAAGGGAGGTGTACATTACTCTTTAGAGAAATGTTGCAGCAAAAGGTACGGAAGAAATCTTGAGTTGGGGGTAGCAAATTCCAGGAAAGTTTCTTTTCATTTAAAAAAGTAGGAGACTATATGCCAATTAAATCTCAATAAAACTGGTGAAAAAAAAATTCAGGAGACCTGAGCAGGTTTGGAGACAAGTGGAAATATGCCAAGAACTGGTAAGAATTAATAATAGTGATCACAGCTATTATGCTATTGAATATTTACTGTGCTAGGCATTTTGCTAAGCACGTTATGTGAATTTTCGCATTTATGCTTCACAGTGACCCTATATCTAGGTACTGTTATTACCAGCATTTTAAAGGTAAAGAAACTGAAGCTTAGAAAGGCTGAGTAACTTTCCCACAGTCACTCAGTCATAAGTGGTAGATCTGGATCTGAAATCGCTATGGTCTGAGTTCGAATCGTGGGGCTTAAGCTTGAGGAAGCATCTGTGAGGCCTAGGTACAAAAATGCTGATCTGTGTTAATTTTGAAGCCCCAGAGATTAATAACAAGGAATAAGGTAGAAAGGAGTCCTGAAAGTTGGTAGATAACTCTGAAAATAGTTTACATACATTTTGAGAGATAAGAACTTTTTGAGCAAATGTGATGGTGGAACACTGATGTGGAATTAGCTTTGAGAACAAGTACTGTACTGATCTCTCCTCCTGACCTCCTGAATCAGAGAGAATGGCTGGATGACTGGCTTTCATTTAAAAGGATTGGGAGGAATGTAGTGTCAAAAGCTAGATTTCATTAATGCCAGAGATTGAGTGAATTTGAGGAAAATTTTCATCCTAAAAGATACTTGTTTCTAATAGAATACTTAATATTGAAATATGGCTACCATGTATTGAGTATTTCCTATGTGTCAGACACTGTATTACGCTGTTGATGCACATTATTTCATTTAATTCTCTCAAAAAGTTTTCTGTG
The DNA here is from genome assembly GCF_964270905.1 of Leucopleurus acutus. Lineage (NCBI taxonomy): Eukaryota > Metazoa > Chordata > Mammalia > Artiodactyla > Delphinidae > Leucopleurus > Leucopleurus acutus. The sequence continues at coordinate 73,241,421 of NC_139148.1, forward strand.
GTAGATAGTTTTATTGGCTTAAAGAACAGGAGTAAAGCAGTAAGGAAAACAAAGCTGAAATAGGAGGTTGTAGTCAGAGAAAAGCTTGTTGAGTTTATGATTTTAGCTATTAACAAGTTCTGGGAAATGGTAAATTCAGGGTATACTCATGGAGTGGGTAACTGCAGTGGAGTGAATATGAAGGTCTAAAAAGGTGAGGTCAAAGAAGAGTGAGGTGAGGCTTTTGAGTGGTTCAGCCATATGGACGTTAAAGTCACTCAGAGTTATGGCAGGATTTAGAGTATAGAAGAAGACTATTAACCAGTATCCTAAATCTTCAATGCGATGAAGTGACCAGGAGGCAGGTGCTAAGGATGAATAGATGGGTGGTGTAAGTCTCAAAGGAGAATTACTTTTCTTTCCTTTATGAAAACTTTCTTCAGTTGCAGTATAGCATACATACAGTTAAGTACACAAATCATAAGCAGCTTGGTAAAGTTTCAAAAATGATCATACTTGTTCACCCAGCAGCCAAATTAAAAAAAAAAAATTACCAGCAGCCCCGAAGCCCTCCCCTTTGCTCCTTCTCCACCATAAATTAATTAGCCTATTTTTAACTTTATGTAAATGGAATAAGGCAGTATTTACTCTGTTATGTCTGGCTTCTTTCACCCAACATTGTTTTTGAGATTCAGCCGTTACACATGTATGCTAGTTCATTCATTCTTATTGCTCTGTGATATTCTAGAGGGTGAATATATCATGAGTTATTTATCCATTCTGCTGTTAATGGACATTTGAATTATTTTCAGTTTTGAGCTATTACAAATAATGCTCCCATCAACATTCTTGTATATGTCTTTTGGCGCACATAAGTGCACATTGCTGTTGAGTATATACCTAGGAGTGGGATCGCCAGGTCATAGGGCATGCAGCTTTGGTAGCTACTGCCAAATAGTTTTCCAAAGTGGTTGTACCAATTTACATTCCCATTCATGAGGGTTCCAGTTGTTCCACTTTCTCACTAACAAGAACAGATATTTTTACCTAAGGCTGGGGAAGTAATGGCTTAGAAGCAGCATTGGCAATCAGAAGAAGACAAACTCTACCTCCTATACCTGAGACACTTTGAATAGCCTCCACTTGAGAGTTACAAGGGAAGCAGTGACCTCAGGGGACAGTCATGTTTCATTTCAGGCAAGGAGAGAAGGGGGTAGACACAATGGAAGGGCTTTTGGAGTTTGGTGGAGTAGCAGGAACTTTGGTCAGTGAAGAGAAAATACAGATCACTGTAGAAATTAGAATACAGGAGATGATACATGACTCTGGATTGTGTTTTGGGACTTGAGTCAAGGATGATGGGGATGGGAAGGAACATGGATGCCATAGACCTAAAGGTTTCAAAATCCTTGATAATACCAGCCTTCGTGTCAACTTTAGTCTTTGTCTCTTTCCTCTTTTGTTTCATGTGACTGATATCAGAAAGTAGTTGGAACCTAACAAATGAAGTTCGTTCTTGGGAAGACGGTTGGTTATCTCCAGCAAAATCAGTTTTTCACTTTCCACTCAGCATTGTTGAGCATCTGTATTTTCAGTGCAACTTTGAAAGTATGCTTTGAAACCCTTAACCATACTTGGTATAGATTCCAGGATGTTGCTTTATGCCATGGAGTGAAAATGATCTGTGCCTTGCCTCCTACCACACCTATATGACTGAGCTATTCCCTGTGATGCCATCCTCACAGGTGGCTGTTAGGTGTTCTGTGAACCTCATTTAATATGGAAATTAAAAATTGCTTGACATGGACCCTAAAATGTTTGCATTATGGGCGCATGTAAGTCAGTATTTCCTGATCTTAGCTGTGCATTAGAATCATCTGGGCAGCTTAGAAAAGGTACTGTTGCCTGAGCCCCGCCCCAGATGGGGCATTTTAATATTTTAAAAGCCCACGAGTGATTCTGATGTGTTGCTAGGTTCGAGAACCACTGATTTAGGCGAGAATTTGTGGCTTTTATACAGGTTAGAGAAGAAAGGGTATTAGGCTTTTCAGGTTATGAAGAACAGAGGCAAGTTCAAGTCATCTTAAGTGGTAGTTTATTGGAAAATTGCATAGGTTAGGAAGAAAGCCTAGGAAACTGTCTCAGCAGCTAAACAAATCTCAAGAAGAACCGTTCAGGATACCATAGCAACTCTGGTAGTTACCATTCTCATGACTTCTGCTTCTGCTAACTCTATATGTTTCATATCCAGACTTCCCTAGAGAGAAGATCTGATCAGGTTGGCTAGTCACTAACCACTGCAAAATACCCTTCTTAGACAGAAATTGTACATCGGGCCCCTTTGTAAGGCAGTCTCTTGTTGGCTGCCTTTGGCTCAGATACCAATCCCTGGTCCAGTCAATTTTGGCCAGTGCATCAGTCCTGTAGTTAACAGCATAGTGACCTATGTTAGAAATCACAGAAGGGAGCAATATAGTTGTCAGATGCTCTAAGACTTCATAGAAGGGACAAGGCAATGGATGGATACTTTTGGGGTTCATGGTCTGGTACAATTTGCTTTGGAATACTTTCCAGAAGTGATACAGTTGTTGAAAATATGGTAGGATATATTTAGAGTTGTTATTAAAAGCTAACTTATTAAGATCTTGTAATTTAAATTGGGAAATTGGTTGCCCAGGGATAAAAATACACTGAGACAACCAGTGTAAGTAGCAATCTGTGGTGGATAATAAAATTTGCTTAGTATAATTTGAACATATTCAGGGAAAATGTAACCCACTTCTGTAATCTCTCCTGAGTTATATAGACTTGATGGATATTAGTACTCTAAGCTAAGGCATGAGTTGCATACTTAATGTAGATTTGGCCTGGCTGTTTTTGGATCTTTTCTCTCAGTCATTCTGAAACTTAATAGGGACTTCTCATATCACTAGGCTAACTGCTACTGTCATATCCCCTCAGCCTGGCTCTATAGTTCACCTCATTCATTCATACATCCAAATTCCTATTCGATATCTTTAGGTGCATCAAATTCAACATGTGCAAAATTCCTTTATCTTTACCACATTTGATTTTTCTGCTGTATTCCATCATTTTAAAGAATCGTCTATATCCATACTGTTAACAAGTCTTGTGAATACTTTATATTTTCATACATTCTTATTCTTTTATACATTCTTTCAAAAAAATCTTAATGCCTATAATGTGCAGGAGATGGTGATAAACATTGGGGATACAAAGATCAACAACATAAGAACAAGAGGTATATAGAAGAGAAAACACTAAAACTAATAAGCACATGAAGAGATGCTCAAAATAATTAACAGATAACTACATATTAGAACAATGAGATAACATTTTATTAAGCTAGAGGAAAATAGAATGCTGGTTAAGTCCAAATGTTGTTAGGGATATTGGAATGTAAGCGCCCCCATGGACTGCTGGTGGGAGTATTGACAGATACAGCCACTGTGGAGATCAATCTGATATTATTTAGTGAAATTAAATATATACTCATGTCCTATGGCATGGCAATTCTGTTCTTGAGTGTATATCACAAAGATATACAAGTTCATGAGGGCACTTATAGGAGGATATTCATCGCAGTGTTTTTTTATGGTGATGGGGAGTTTGAGGCAGTATAGGTGTCCATCACTGACAGGGATAGGTGAAATGTGGTGGATGTACATCATGTAGTACTATATAGCAGCTAGAAGAAATGGGTTATATGTACACATAGGAACACAGATGGATATAAAAGACTATGTTTTATGAAAATAGGATAAGAAACAAAACAACTGTAATACACCATTTATTTTGTGAAAACAGTAAGAAAAAATGAGATGTGTAACAAAATTAAAAATACATGTACACATTAATACAATATGCATTTTGTAAAAATTCAAACAAAAAGATAATCATTACATATTTGAAAATAGCTACCTATGGTGGATGAATTAGAGTGAAATTTGGCAATTAAAGGAAATGAATGAATTAATCAATCAGTTATAAAGGAGGGAGGGCAAAGAAGAACAAGACCAAAGTACTGTCCTCAAGGAATGGACTCTAGTGGGTGAAACTGATAAGTAAACACAAGTTGTATTCAAAATAAAAGGTATCTAAAAGTTACTATGGGAGAAAAGAGGAAGAAGTAGTTTAAATGCCTACAGAACATAAGGCTGCTTCATAATATTTGTTCATTTTAGTTCATTCATTTAGTTCTTCAACAAGTATGTATTAAGCACCTACCATGGGTTAAGAACTGCTACTTGCCATGTGGTGGTAGATTGTATCTTTTATTTCAAATATTTGCTTTCTCTTCCTGTGAGAGGATTATACACCCCTGCCTAGATTTCTTATTCTTTCCCTCTACCTCAAGAATGACTAGTATTACTTTACTAGGTAAATAATTTTATAATTTGTTTTTGGCATATTTTGGTACTGATCAAAATATGGTTAAAGCAAAATATTTACTCTACCTTAGTCTAATTGAAACACAAGTCCTTCTGTTTATCATGAAAGAGCCAGTAGAGTTAAACAGAACTTAATTTTGTAAGCAGAGAAAATACCGTTATATCCATTCACTCATCTGGACTAATGGAAGGAAAGGAACAGCATAAATAATTGAAAACCAATATTTGCACTTAACTTTGGGATGTATTTTTATACTTATATTTCTGCCTATAGCAAAACCTGAAATTTTGGGCCCCTGTGACAAAATTCACAATAGAGCTCTTGTGACAGAAATTCACAGAGCCATGTAACTGGCAGGGACAATTCATCCTCCCATTGAATTGTCTTGGCACATTTGTCAAGAACTAATTGACCCTAAATGTAAGGTTTATTTTTGGACTCTCAATTAATTCTATTCCATTGATCTATATTTCTATCTTTATGCCAGTATTGCACTGTCTTCATTGCTGTAGCTTTTTATTAAGTTTGAAATGGGAAAATGTGAGTGCTCTAACTTGGTCCTTTTTTTAGTATAATTTATTGTGAAATAATTTCACATTTACAGAAAAGTTGCAAGAAGAGTACAAAGAACTCATCTCCTTAAATCAGATTCTACAGTTGTTAACTTTTGACATTTTCTCCCTTTCTCCTCTATTATAATTATTCCTTTTCTGATCAGTCTGAGAGCAAGTTGCAGACATGTTGCTATTTCACCCCTAAATATTTCACTGTGTATTTCCTCAAAAAGAAGTATACGGTTCTATAACCTTTGTGCAAGCCTCCCAATCAGGATGTTAACACTGATACAACACTATCATCCAATCCACAGATGCCATTCAAATTTCACCCACTGCACAATGTCTCCTTTTCCTTTCTAGGCCAGGATCCAAATCTAGGATCATGCATTATGTTTCCTTATCATATCTCTTTGATCTGCTTAATCTGGAATATTTCCTTACTCTTTCTTGTCTTTCATTAGTGACCTTGACAGGATTTTTTCTTCCAGTTTTATTGAGATATAATTGGCATACAACACTGCATAAGTTTAAGTTGTACAGAATGATTTGACTTACATCATGAAATGATTATCACAGTAAATTTAGTGAACACCTATCATCTCATTTAGATACAAAATTAAAGAAATAGAAAAAAAATTTTTCCTTTGATGAGAATACCAATTTTGATCTTTTTTCTCAAGATGTTTGACTTTTCTAGGTTCCTTGCATTTCCATATGAATATTAGAAACAGCTTGTCAATTTAAAAAAAGGGCATCTGGAATTTTGGTAATAACTCTCTTGAATCAGTAGATCACTTTGGGGTGTATTGCTATCTTGACAATGCTAAACAATGCTAAGTCTAACAATCCATGAACTTGGGATGTCTTTCAATTGATTTAGGTCTTTGACGTTGTTCGACAATATTTTGTAGTTTTCAGTCTAAAAGTCTTACACTTATTTTGCAAGTCTTGCAAGACTTGCAAATTTAGCCTTGCATTACATTTATTCCTATTTTATTCTTCTTAATGTTCTTGTTAATGAAATTGTTTTTGTAATTTCATTTTCAGAGTATTCCTTACTGGCAAATAGGAATAAAATATATTTTGGTATATTGATTTATATCCTGTGTACCTTGCAACATTGCTGAATTCGTTTATTAGCTTGAATAGTTGAGTGCACGCATGTACGTGTGTGTGAGTGAGTATATTCCTTAGGATTTTCTACATACAAGATCATGTCATATGTAAATAGAGGTAGTTTTACTTCTTTTCTAAACTGCATGCCTTTTATTTCTTTTTATTGTCTAATTGCCCTGACTGGAACGTCCAGTACAATGTTGAATAGAAGTAGTGACAACGGACATTCTGTTCTTGTTCCTGATCATAGGGGGAAAGCTTTCAGCTATTCATCATGAAATATGTTAGCTGTGGGATTTTTTGTAGGCCCCCTTCACCAGGTTAAGGAAGTTCTTTTCTATTCTATTTTTTTTTTTTAAAACATGGAAGAGTACTAGTATTTGTCAAATGCTTTTTCTATGTCTACTGATATGGTCATGTATGTATTGTCCATTATTTATTAATATGGTATATTACATTGATTAATTTTCATATGTTAGACTAACCTTGCATTCTTGATATGTTAATATATCCCACTTGGTCAATACATAGTTATTTTTATATGTGTCTTTATTCAGTTTCTATTATTTCATTGAGGATTTTTAATCTATATCTATAAACAGTATTGGTCTGTAGTTTTCTTATGACGTCTTTGGTTTTGGTGCCAGGGCAGTACTAGCCTTATAGAATGAGAGGGGAAGTGTTGCCTCCTCTGCTATTTTTTGGAAAAAGTTTTTGAAAGATTAGTGTTAATTCTTCTTTAAACTTTAGGTGGAATTTACCCATGAAGCAGTCTGTGCCTGGGCTTTTCTTATAGGAAGATTTTTGATTATTAATTAAATCTCTTTACTGGTTACATATTCAGATTTTCCATTCTTCTTTCATCCTTTTGGTAATTTGTGTCTTTCTAGGAATTTGTTCATTTCTTCCAAGTTATCTAATTTTTTGCTGTATAGTTGTTCATAGTATTAACTTAAAATGTTTTTTATTTCTGTAAGGTCAGTATGTGATATCCTCTCTTTCATTACTAATTTTCATAATTTGAGCCTTTTTTTTCTATTTTTTCTTTGTTACCTTATCAAAAGGGTTGTCAATTTTCTTGATCATTTCAAAGAAATGACTTTTGGTTGTTTTGATTTTCTGGGTTGATTTTCTTTCCTGTATTTCATTTATTTCCACTCTAATCTTCACTCTTTCCTTCCTTGTGCTTGCTTTGGGGTTAAGTTTGCTTTTCTATTTTCCTAAGGTAAATTATTAAATTATTAATTTGAGGGTTTTTTTTTTTAGCATTTACAGCTATGTATAAATTTCCCTTTCAGCCCTGCTTTCACTACACCATAAGTTTTGGTGTCTTTTGTTTTTATTTTGTTTCATTTCATTCAACTCAAAAGTATTTTCTAATTTTACTTGTGACTTTTTTTCTTTGGCCTATTGGTATTTAGGAGTATTTTGTATTTTAATTATTTTTCACATACTGGTGAATTTTCCAGATCTTTTTATTGTTAATTTCTAATTTAATTTTGTTGTGGTCAGAGACCATGCTTTGTTTGTACAATTTTAAATCTTTTGAGACCTGTCCTACTGTATGGTCTATCCTGAAGAATGTTCCATATGCACTTAATAAGAATGTATATTCTGCTGTTGTTGGGTGGAAGCGTGCTGTGGAAGTCTGTCAGGTCTACTTAGTTTATATTGTTGTTCAAATCTTCTATATTGCTGACTTTCTGCCTAGTTGAATTCATTATTAAAATGAGGTATTGAATTTTCTAACTATTATTATTACATTGTCTATTTTTTCCCTCTGTTTTCTTTGTTCTTTGTTTTCTGTTTGTTCTGCTTTTCCTTTCTGTGTTTTCTGTCAGTTTTTGTTTCAAGTATTTTGTGGCTCTGTTGTTAGGTGCATATATGTTTATACTTGTTATATGTTTCTGATAGATTTACCCTCTTATCATTACAATATGTCTCTTTAACTCTATTAACAATTTTTGTCTCAAAGTCAAATTATGGTGGCTGTTTTCCTGGTATATCTTTTTCCATGCTTTTACTTTTAACCTAAATATATCTTTAAATCTGAAATGTGTTTCCTTTGGACAGGATTTTGTTTTTTTAATAAAATCTGACAATCTTTGTCTTTTGATTGAATTGTTTAACTCATTCAGATTTAATGTAATTATTAATGTGATTGGATTTATTTTTGCCATTTTGCTTTCATTTTCTATGTCTCATGTCTTTTTTGTTCTTCTCTTCCTTCTTTACTGCCTTTTCTTGTATTCAGTGGATATTTTATGCTGTGCCAATCAGGTACTGTGAGTATCAGAACAGCTCTTTAGCAGCATAGAGATATGAGGGAATAGGGGACTGGAATTTTCACCAGCTGCTTTCCTGAATCCTCTCCATGGAGCAGGATCTGGGGATGGGGAATCAGTGTGTATGGTATCTGCCAGTTTTCACCAATTGCCAAATCCACCTAGAATACCTCTTTTTAGCTCAGGGGAAGATGGGAGTTACCACTCTGCTGGAGAGCTTTCTAGAATAGCTCTTCTATAACACAGCACTGGTTAGGGGAGAGGGCTACAGGCTCTAAGTTGAGTGCAACTGTCTCCCACTCTTCTTACCATGTTCTGTAGATTTTGTGGAAAGAAGCATCTCAATTTGTTTTAAGCCCTTTGATCCATATCCAGAGAATTTGCTAATTTGACTAGTTTAAAAGATGTCTCTTTGAGGGAGAGGTTTCACCAAGCTCCTCACACTACATACAAGAACCAAATGCAAGTTTCCAGTTTGGGTCTGTTACAAATAAAGCTACTATGAAGAAGCATGTACACAATTTTGTGTGGATATAAATTTTCATTTCACTGGAATAAATGCCCAAAAGTGTGATTTCTGTGTTCTTTGGTAATTATGTTTAGTTTTTTGAAAAACTGGTTATTGGTGGATTGACCGCTGTATTAGTTTCCTATTGCTGATGTAGCAAATTACCACAGACTCAAATTTATTACCCTACAGTTCTGGGGGTCAGAAGTCCAAAATCAATTTCACTGGGCTAAAATCAAGGTGTTGGCAGGCCTGAATTTCTTCTGGGGGTTCTAGGGGGGAATCCATTTCCTTGCCTTTTCTAGTTTCTAGATACCACCTGCATTCCATATCTCATGACCTCTTCTTCCATATTGAAACCCATCAGTGGCTGGTCAAGTCTTTCACATGATGCATTACTTCAATACTCCTCTTCTATGGTCAAAAATCCCTCAACATCCTTATAAGGGCAGTCATGATTACATCGGGACCACCCTGATAAGCTACCATAATCTCTTTATCTCAAAATCTATAACTTAATCACATCTGCAGGGTTCCTTTTACTATCTAAGGGAACATATTCACAACTTCTGGGCATTCAGACATCTAAATCTTTGCAGGAGGGTAAGGTATTATTCAGTCTATCACAGTCCTCTTATCGTTTTAAATGTCTCGGACACTGGTAATTTTCTTTGTCCTGAGTTGGTCTTTACCTGATATTAATATAGCCTGCTTTCTTTTGATTACTGTGTTTTCTTTTCCCTGGGTTTTTCTATGGGTTTTTTGTACCTGTTTTATAACTCCATTTTGATTTATCTGTAGTACTTTGGCTGTATCTTCTGTATAACTCTTTTAGTGATTTTTCTAGGAATAGCTATTTTATTTGTAGTTATCCATAATTTTACTCTTTCCACTGTTATTTCTTCCTTCCTGATGTCCCAAGGTTCCTTCTTTTATCATTTTCTTTCTCTTTAGAGAACTTACTTTAACCATTCTTTTAGGGTTGGTCTGCTGGTGAAAAATTCTTTTAGTTTTCTTTCCTCTTCATTCCTGATGGAAATCTTGTCTGGATATAGAAGTACAGGTTAACAGTCCATTTCTTTCATCACTTGAGAAATGTTGTGCCATTTCCTTCTGGACTCTGTGATTTCTGATAAGAAATCTGCTGTTATTTGAATCATTTTCCCCCTATACTTTAGATGTTGTTTCTCTTTCATTGTTTTCAACAGTTTCTCTTTTTCTTTAGTTTTCAGAGGTTCAACTATGATGTGTCTTGGTATGAACTTCTTTGGGTTCTTTGAGTTCATCCATTGAGTTTTTTATTTCAGTCATTGTATTGTTCAGTTCTAAATTACCCACTTGGTTTTTCTTTATAGCTTGTATTTCTCTGCCAAGACTTTGTTTCTTTGCTGTGACTTTCTATTTTTTAATTTGCTTCAAATATGTTTATAATTGCTTGTTAAGCATTTTTATGGTGGTTGCTTTAAAATATTTGTCAGATAATTCTAGCATCCCTGTCATCTCATTGTTGGTATTTGTCTATCGTCCTTTTAAACTCAAGTTGAGATTTTCCTGGTTCTTGTTATAATGAGTAGTTTTCAATTAATATCTGTATGTTTTGATATTATAATATAATCTTATTCAAAACTTCTGTTTCAGTTGCTTCCTCTAACACTACTCTGGCAAAGGAAAGGGCAGTGCTGCTTTGTTACTACCAGGTGGAGGGTAGAAGTCAAGGTTCCCTGCTCAGTCTCTTGACACCCAAGGAGAGGAGGGCCCCTTTGCTATTCCTGGAGAAGAGTGGGAGTTTAGGTCTCCCATAGGCTTCTGCTTTTACAACCCTGGCTGGGAGAGGTAGGAGTACCTCATTAGTGCTCCCCACTAATGACCACTGTTGGGGCAGTGGGGGGGAGTGACCTTGTTACCATTTGATGATAATGAAAATCCTGACTCTCCACTAGGCCTTCTCAGATACCACCTTAGCAGGGAAGGGGAGGGTCTGCCTCATTAACATCAGGTGGTGATGGATATTCATGTTCCCTATATGGTCTCCACTAATATCTTGGGGGCCAGGGCTCATTACCACCTGGCAGAGATGAAAGTTCTACCTTCTTTAACACTACCTTGGTGGGATGGGGAGTGTTAGAATACCTTACTTCAGCCAAGCTAGAGGGGAAGTGTAGGCTCTCCCCTCAGGCTTTGCTTGTGTGGGTGGGGTTATGGCCTCAGTTTTGTCTGTGGTGTTTGGCTATAGTAGAGTGGCTGTTGTATAAAAGTTTTGTGTCTTGCTAGGCTGCCCCTTTCCTGGTGTTTTGGCTAGAGAGAGCAGGCGTTTCTTGGGTCTTTGTCTTCACTGGTTGCCATTTCTGTGTTGCTAGCTTCTCCAGCACCCAGTCTAAGACATATGAGGCAAAAAGAAAATCCAGGGACCTCACTGCCATGTCATTCCTCAGGTCCTGTCGTCTCTAACTGGTCTGCCATCTTCTCTGCACCATCCAGAGTCTTCCTGTACTTATTTTCTATATAATATCCAGGCTTTTGAGCTATACTCAGTAGATGGAATTGGAAAAAGTATATCTACTTCATCTTTCCATAAGTGGAAGTCCTCCATCATATACTTTTATCATCCTTTACTGGTGATATATTTGTCTGACTCCCACACTAGAGATTATACAATACTTGAGGACAAGAACAATGCCTTTGCATATTTATACCCCTCATGGCCTAAGAGGGCACCTGCCTGGAGCATAGTGTTTCTTCAGGAAGTATTTGTTGACTGAGTTAAAACTTTGAATAACTTTTGGACTTCTTGCCCTTAAGAACAAAGTATCCTGGTTGGAGAAATATTAATTAAGTAATAGTTCATAATAGTACATGGTTAAATCCTAAATTATCCCAGGCCTTCATAGACTGGGCAGTTTATGTCCTTTATAGGTAAAATTTTCCATCTCTTTGAAATACTTGAAAATGAGGATATGTTCCTTATCTCTGCCCCCTAAATAGAATAGATCAATTCCTTCTCTGTGTCCCCACTGTACACACTTCTGTTATACTGTATACTGTATACTGTATACTGTACAGTATACATATGTTATGTATGTTACGTATGTTACGTATGTTACGTATGTTACGTATGTTACGTATGTACGTATGTAACGTATGTACATATGTTACGTATGTAATGTATGTTACGTGTGTACATGTTACATACGTATGTATGTTACGTATGTGACATGTGTACATATGTTGTGTAACATACATAACATATGTTATGTATGTTACGTATGTTATGTATGTTATGTATACTGTACAGTATACATATGTTATGTATGTTATACTGTATACTGTTATACTGTATACTGTATACTGTATACTGTATGTATTGCATTTATTTTTGTGTTTTTCTCCCACATTAAGTTGAGAGTTTCCTTAAAACCAGGGACCATGTTTTATTCATATTTGTATCTCAAGTCTCTCAGGCTCTTGAGATAGAGTATACGGTAGACACTTGAATGGTTGTTGAATGAATGAATGAGTGCTTTCTGTGACACCCATATAAGCAATTATAAGATTAAATTTTTTATGTTTAGGTACTTATATTTAAATATATTTAGAGGGAAACTTATCATAACTATAGATTTTAAAATAATTGATTAAAAGGGTAATGTTAACATGCATTTTTTTCAAAACTTCATTTGAAAAAATTTTCTTTAAAGAATGACTCTTCTAGTGATTTGAAGTTTGAACCTTTATTGATATTTTTGATAATATTTCTGCAGTCCAGAAGAAATATTTGAAGAAATAATGACAGAATTTTCCAAAAATAATGACATACATCAAATCACAGATCTAAGAATCAGAAAAAACCTCATGTAAAATAAATACAACACACACACACACACACATACACACAAACACATCCCACTCCCTGGTACACATCATTTCCATACTTCTGAAAAAAAGAGAAAATCTAGCCAGAGAAGAAAGACACATTACATAAGGAGTAAAAGAGATGAGAATTACATTATATTTCTCAGAAAGTACATAAACTAAATAATATTTCTTAAGGAGAGTATTCTTTGTGATTTTGCCTGTGACTCAGAGTTGTTAAATTATACTTCTTACTTGCTTTTCTTTTGAACAATTGAGGTTTCTCATCTTTAAAAACAAAAATAACCCCCAACTCCAAAATCTGCACCTTATACTGGTAAAGGAAATATTTATTTGTGCCCTATACCAGATTTTATATCATGGTAATCACACTTCAGCTTCCTTATCAAATAGAGGTATGTAGTTACTTTTTTTAGGACTGTATCTTTAACATCATTCCACGATGGGGTGTTTGATTTGTCCTGAACCTCTGTTATGAACTTGTATTTAGGAATTTCTTATTGTATTAAAACCTAAATTATCTGAGGATTCTAGCTCTACAAAATGCCTCAAGTTCTGTTCGACTGCTGAAATAGTATTGATTACACACCAAGTACAGTACAAGTGTGCACAAATTCTACAACATCATTTCTGATCTAAAGGAGCTTACTGTTTTGTTGACGGAAGACATATCCACATGCAATGGATAATATAAGAGAGCATATATTTAAATAATAAAACATGTAATATATATAAAAATCCTTAGCAATTCAAGAAGTAACCAACATATATTATGATAGTATAAGGCCCCTCAGAACTTGAATGGTAGCATTTAGTTTACTAAGAATGAAGCAGTTAGCTTGTCAGCAATGGCTTTGGGTTAACATTGTTATATGTTCTAGGAACTTAAGACAGGCTGACTAAATCAGAAAGGTTAATTTGGGTTTACTTATAGAAGATACAATTGGATTAGAAATAGGAAAATGGTGGAGTGTATGAATGCTAGGATAAGTTGGAATTTTATTTTATTTTATTTTGGAATTTTATTTTGAAGGCAGCAAAAGCCATTGAAACAGATCCAAAATACTTTATGATTTTTTAAATTTAATGTAAAATATTACCAATGTACAAAGAGGTATTAGTGAACACTGCAAGTGCAGTTGAAGCCTCCTGTGTATCCTTCCAACTCTGATTGCATTCCCCTTGCTTCCTGAACTCCCCATAGCCACTCTCCTCACTTTTGTATTTAACATTGCTATGCTTGTTTTTAAGCGTTATATGAATTTTATTTATGCTGCTTATGTTCTCCTGCATCTTGTTTTTATCAAAGCATTGTTTGTGATATTTATTCATGTTTGTATGTGTAGCTCTAGTTCATTCCTTTCCATTGTGCGTAGTATTCTGCTCTAAGAATATACCACATTTACTTCTCTATTCTTTTAATGGATGTTGTGGTGACTTCCCCCACACATTTTTCTGTTACAAATAAGACTGTTATGAGCAATCATATGCAAGTCTCCTTGGGCTCGTGTGAGAGTTTCCCTGCTCTACCTGCTGTATGACTTTGGTCAAATCACTTAACCTGTCTAAACCTTATTCTGTAGCATTTTATACTAGGAAATATTAAAAGATAATCTATGCTGTGCACAATGCTATGCCCAGGCTATAGCAAATGTCCAGTAATTTCTAGCTGCTGTTTTTATCAGTATTTAAAAGGATCTTTATATTCCCAGCACCTAGTATAATGCTACATTTCTTTTGACCTTCAGTTCCCAATTTAAATCACACCTCCTTCATGCCAGTGGGCTGATAACCTGTTTCTCATGGCAGTGAACATCACTAGTCTCAAGCAAGTAGAATAGGAATTTGTTGTGTTATATTATCAATTTTTATTAAAATGAGTATATATTTACAGCCTTGTTTCTTCTTAGACTTATTTTGATTTCTTTCAGACCCTTGATGGTTATTCATGATGTTTTTAATAACAGAAATCATTTTTAAAAGTATAAAATATAATGTGTTTATTTGGTTACCATACCATTTATGTGTAATTTGAATGCAGAGATTGTTGCAGAGATTGTTTACTAAAAAACTATCCTGTGAAACATGACTTAAGTTTCTTTTAAGAATAACCCAGATTTAAGGATTCCATTGGTAAAATTCTAGTAGAGTGGGAATGAGATTTTCGTTGATCATCTATAAAAACCTAACTGATAAGAGTGTAAATTAAGGCATACTAGAGTCTCAAACCTTTAAGGATTGAGATGCTAAAGGCTTTATAGTTTGTGGCTGTTTTACCCCTATAGCTTTTTCACAAGTTCTTTATTTTTGATCTCAGTATTTCAGTCCTTTGAAATAGACTGTTTGAAATGCTGACATGGAAGGCCCAAATTGTACAGATACGTTTTCATAGTTTGATTATTTGTTCTTCAGTACCACTATCTTTTTCAAGAGTTTTATGAAAAAATACAGGCAGAGTTTTCAAATTCCCTATTTCAGCAAGGTATCTGCTTTTCATGTACCAGTATAATAAATAATGCTGTAGCTGATAGACTCTGTTCTCAGTAGATTAATGATAGTTTATTCTCTTAAAGATGATTCACCCACTCATTTTCTGAAGAAAATAAGCACCATGATATATACAGACTTGTTAGTGACTCACTGGTGATTACTTTAAAACAGGGCATCCTTGTGTAAGAGTTTTATGTTGCTGTCGAGAAATATTAGCTGTTACACGATAGCTACAAAATGAAGCATTAGCACCTTTTTCTTGTTTCAGTTTTACTCAGAAAAAAGATATGGTAATATCTCTGTTAAAACAGAAGATGAGTTCAGTAGCACTTGCCATTGTCAGAAATTTATTACCCTTGGAAGTAGTACAAGGAGACACAGGAGTGCATTCCAGAAGTTAATAATGGGGAATTAAAATATGCTTTCATTGGCAAGAGTGGCTGGACCTGTGCTGCGTGACCCAAAGGAGTGGAACTAGGAGCCGTGAAAATTATATGGATATGTGTTTCAGTTCAGTCTATGGAGGAACTTTCTTAAAGAGCTGTAAAAAGATGGAATGATCTATTAGTGGAGTTTCCCATTACTAAAGGGGGTCATACATAAACTTTAGGGTCACTTAATAGTGTGTTACAGAAGGGATTCTATCATCAGAGGAATGGTTGGACCAGAAGACCTTTAAGGTCCCTTTGCATTCTGAGACTAAAACTCTAGTACAAAGAAGGTAGTATGCCTGAAACTCAGCACTATATTTTGAAACCAGTCTCTCTTTTACCATTTTATGTTGGTTTCAATAATCATTAGTTTACTCAGGAGCAGTACTTGATCTTTCAGGCCAATTTTTGTTCTTCCCATCTCCTACCTAATATTTCAGAAGAGGCTAAACTTTATCAGTTGTATAGTTATGCCCCTGTGTTTGGTTTCCTCTGGAGTATTTGTACTTTAGTTCGGTGGACAAAGGAAATCACCCAGTAAGTCACAGTCTTCTCTCCCCTGCCGATAAGGCAAGCTCTTAGCCCTTCAGATCTGCTAAGCAAAGGAAAGGGAGAAAGAAAGGAAAGTAGGAAATGGAGGTAAAATAAGGATTGAAAAATAATTGGAACAAATAGTCGCTGAAAAAAAACAGGGTGGGGGAAAGAGGTGAGGACAAGAAAGAGCAAAAAGTGGGAGCAATTGGAGATGATTGGAGATGGGTAAGCTACTTTTTCTTCTACCAGGGATGGAAGACTGTAACTTTCCTCTCTTCCCTACCCAAGTCTCGTGGTCTCAAATCATAAACGGCCCTGTGGTGATGAGATTTTTGTTGTGAACAGCTCCTCAGGCACCAGCCCCACACTGAAAGGAATACTTCTTTTCATACCTTTCCAACTCCCCCCATTTCTGAATCTTTTGACCTCCAAAAAATGAAGCCTTTTTAAAACTATATTTAAGCAATTATGGTATAAAGGAATAATTTTTCCTACGGGATTCTTTAAGCAAGGTATTATTGACCATTCTAGCTAAAAATGCATCAATTTAGATAGTATTATATTTTAAGGTATTTATTTGATTTAGTATAATAATCACCACATTAATTTGGCCAAGAAGTTTTGTCATGGCACATTGAAAGTAGAATATTGTTTCTAGTAAGAAATAATCAGGCTTGCTCTGTTGTCCACTTAGCTATAGTCTTCAGAAGTTTGAAATTTAGTCAAGAAATGTGTTATAAGAATACTACCTTCCATTTATCTAGCACTAAACAGTTTATAAAATTTTCATGTATTATAGTATTTGATTCTTAGAACATTCTTGTGAGAATTTTTTGTAAGAAGAGAAATATTCTCTATTGCATTTATACTTGTATCAGGATAGGATGCATTTGTGATAAATTTTAGTTGTGGTGGGCCTGGATTTAATTGGGTCCCCAAATGCTTCAGAGAGTATGGTGGAGCCTGCAAGCATATGCAAAATTTTGAGAATAACTACATTTTGGGGGACCATAATTCATAGTTTTCATTGGATTCTCAAAAAATTAAGACCATTAAATCAGTCTTACAATTTCAGATCAGCTTTAGGACTTTTAGTTATCATTTGCCTTCACAAATACTTGGCACATAGGTAGTCAGTAAATGTTACATAGAAAAACTTGCTAGATTACCTATGTACACTGCCTTATTTAAACCTGTGAATGATTTTATTACTTTTTTTGAGATCCTTAGTCCTGCAAAGCCCTTTGAATACAAAGAGGCATAAGACTACTCACAAGGAACCTGCATTTTAGTAGAAGAATAGGCTATATATATTTCAACGGGTAAATAATAATGTAACATTATGTTTGTTTAATTCCAGATTAGTGTTTCATACAAATAAGAACTTTATGAACTCAGAGAGATGACTATGAGTGATCTAGTAGGACTTGAGCTAAACCTTCAAGGAAGGACAGAGTTTAGGCAGTGTATTCATTCAACAAATAGTTGTTGAGTACCTGCTACGTGCCAGGCACTGTTAGGTGCAGGAGAGGTGAAGACATTCTAGCAGGGAAAATGAAGTGAGTGAAGGCACTGAGGAAGGAATGTACTTGACATGTTTCAGCCTAGGAAGATTAATTTGGCTAGAGCCAGAGAGCCTAACAGGACATTGGTTCATAAGGCATTTGGTTTATAAGACATTTGGACGACACCAAAAAGTCCTTGAAATTTGGTCCTATCTAAAACGTCCATGAACATATTTGGTTTGTGCCAAATGGTTTTGGACAGGACCAAATATCAAGGACCTTTTGGCATGTCTTTTGGACGTTTTGCACAACACCAAATATCTGCTAACCCCAGAGGGTATATAGGGAAGGTTAAACTAAGATGGTTTATTTGTTTGTTGAACCAGGAGAATAAAGCCGTATTTTAGAAAGATTCATTTCATTTCCTGTATAGTTTACTTAATCCTATTTTGAAATTTAGCAGCAACTGAATTCTAAATGGACAACATCTTTAAAATCATCTCTTACTGGAGTATTACTGTCTTCTCAAGTAAATAGAATGCTCTCAATATTCCTTTCTCACATCACTACAAGGTAGATATAGCCTAATTTCTTTGCTATAGATAGCACACGTTTGTAAATATGTATTGTGAAAGGGAGCTGTTAGGTGTTTTTTAAAATTTAGTTACTGATTTTGACAATAAGTTAGTATTTGTCTGACCCTGATTACCATAAACTTACTAAAGTTGAATTATGCCAATCTGTGTTACTATTTCTGGAGGATTTTTAAAAAAATGTTTACGTAACTGCTACATTCCCTGTTTTTATTTTTAATTTTCTACTTACATTTTTATGTATCTAAGGTAAACTTTTGACACTTTCAAGTGTTACTCAGTAACAATTACATCACAATTATTGAGTGTTCATAAATTCCAAAATAATTTTGTTCTTTCATACATCATAATTAAAGTACTAGGTGCTTGAAATGCTTTAACATTAATTAATGTTCTATAATTTAATAATACAGTAAAAACCATACCTATCCAAGCCACACTGAGGTGGGCAGTTATTTATTCTGTCTAATTTAAGATTGGCCTTTTAAGTGCCAGAACTTTAATTTTGATGAAGATTAGAGCTCAAGTGTACCATGTGCTTCCCATCCATCTTAAACCTATTCATCATCATTCGGTATCTTCATTGTTTAACTTTGCCGATTTTAATATGCTATAGCTGTTATTCTTAATGAAGATGCTATATAGATAGTGAATGGTATTGAACGCAGAAATAGCCTTAGGATACGCTATCTTGAAAACATTTCTGGTGTCATTTTCTTTTTTTGAAATAAAATATGTGCAACTTCTTAGCTTTGTGGGCAGTGTCACATGCTCAATAAACTGAAGGCAGCCTTTTTCCAAGTGTTTTTCTGCCCTCCAAAGGTCACTGCTGTTACTTGTGTCCTTTTCCTTGTCTGCCCCATTGAAAATATTCTGTATGTTTCCTGCACCATTAACATAAGATACTTTCTGATGCATAGTAGTAGGCATTCAGAAAACATTATTTATCCCTTTCCTGTTACTAATGTATTAGAGCAGAAGTATTATTTTGTCATCACATTTATCTTCAGATAATTTCACTTTTACAGATGCGCTATAGGTCACTACTTCCTCTTAGTATTCCTTGATATTTAATTTCCAAGAAAAGACCAGATCCTATGCACCATTTCAAATGGCATTTTAAATATAGGCAACAGAGCAGAGAGATGGAAGAACCTGGGTTTTTGATAAGTCACCAAATCAATCCTAAAGTTCTGTCTACTTCTAGACTTCCTATTACATGAGAGAATAATGTTTGTCATTGTTGAAGCCTGTTTAAGTTGGGGATTCGAAAACTTTAGCCAAAACCATCCTAAATCCCCAATATTGAATTTTTGTAAAGATTAAAAAACTCAGTGGATGTAAAGCACCTGGCACATAGTAAGTGCTCCATAAACACAGAACACCCTGTCTTCAGGGATCCTTTATATTTTCAGGGACATTATATTAAGGCATAGAACAGGTACCACTACCAGGTTGTAGAGCTGTTGCATTTTTAACTTCATTGCTGATTCTCT
The DNA here is from genome assembly GCF_964270905.1 of Leucopleurus acutus. Taxonomy (NCBI): domain Eukaryota; kingdom Metazoa; phylum Chordata; class Mammalia; order Artiodactyla; family Delphinidae; genus Leucopleurus; species Leucopleurus acutus. The sequence continues at coordinate 73,261,198 of NC_139148.1, forward strand.
TTCTTTCCCAGCCATGGTGTGTGCCTCTGCTACTATCTTTTATTCTGCTTTTATTCTTTCTTATCTCTTACATTTCTTGTTACTTTTTCCACTTTTTGGCTTTTGTATAATAAATCTAGCCTTTTATAAACACAACTAGCCAATTGGAATACGCTTGCCTGTAATACTCAGCTCTTTGGTTCTTTTCCCTTTTGTCGGTTACTGGATGTTCAGGGACAGCTTCTTGGCCACAGGAGATTCTACAACATGAGGTCTTGTTTCTTTCCCCCCTACCCACGTTTTAGAACTCCTCTAGGTACCTAAAAGTTTTAGGTAGCAAAGGTCATACTGTACCTAATAATAAGCATGGTTTATGAAAGAGACAGATTTCTAAAAGCTGCAGGAAAATTAATCTTACTTTGGAGTCACACCATTTTTCTTAGTCAGCTCCAGCTGCTATAACAAAATACCCCAGACTGGCTGGTTTAAACAACAGGTATTTATTTCTCACAGTTCTGGAGGCTGGGAAGTCCAAGATCATGGTGCCAGCAGATTTGGTTGTTGATGAGGGCTCTCTTCCTGGGTTGCATACTGCCACCATCAAGCTGTGTGCTCTCATGACATCTTCTTTGTGCATGCTGCAGGGGAGGTGGGGAGAGTTCTCATGTCTCTTCCTTTTCGTATAAAGACACTAATCTCATTATGGGGGGGCTCCACCCTTGTGACATCTTCTGAACTTAATCACTTCGCAAAAGCCCCACCTCCTAATACCACCACAATAGGGGTTAGTACATCAACATAGGAAACTGGGGGGATACTATAAACATTCAGTCCATAGTACCATGTATATTTTTACATCTTAACATTAGGTAAGTTTGATGTCATTGGGAAAAAAAAATATCTTTTCTTGCAGAATGTCTCCCGAGCACCCCGTTATTTCAGTTTGGGATTGCATTTGATCATCATGTGTCCCCATAGTGTTGTTAGACTAGAAGTAATAAAACTGCTATTCAAATATTTTATAAATATTATTTTAGAAAAACACTGGGTGATAGTGGATAACTATCATAGAAAGAAGCCTTGTGTTTATAGTACAAGTAACAAGTTTCATAATTTTGCCCAGGTGGTACTATTTTGGTTTTGTTTTTAGCAAAAATGTCAGTTCACGGCTAAGGGAAAAATAAGAACTTTCATGATTTGACAGTTTTTATGTCAAATAAGCGAACAAATGTTTCTCTAATAGATTTTGGGTTTATTTGTAGACTTTTCATGACCATTAATAAATTACACCATGTTCGTGTTTCATAAGCTTGGTGTTTCATACCATAACAAATTTCAGATGAGAGACCTGTTTCAGGCATAAATCTGGCTTATTCCAAGATTAAACCTATGGAATAATATATAATAATGTATAAACAAAGAGGTTATCCTCTTTTATTTTATTTATTTATTTATTTTTACATCTTTATTGGAGTATAATTGCTTTACAATGGTGTGTTAGTTTCTGCTTTATAACAAAGTGAATCAGTTATACATATACATATGTTCCCATATCTCTTCCCTCTTGCGTCTCCCTCCCTCCCACCCTCCCTATCCCACCCCTCCAGTTGGTCACAAAGCACCGAGCTGATCTCCCTGTGCTATGTGGCTGCTTCCCACTAGCTATCTACCTTAAGTTTGGTAGTGTATGTATGTCCATGCCTCTCTCTCACTTTGTCACAGCTTACCCTTCCCCCTCCCCATATCCTCAACTCCATTCTCTAGTAGGTCTGTGTCTTTATTCCTGTCTTACCACTAGGTTCTTCATGACATTTTATTTTTCTTAAATTCCATATATATGTGTTAGCATACGGTATTTGTCCTTCTCTTCTTACTTACTTCACTCTGTATGACAGACTCTAGATCTATCCACCTCATTACAAATAGCTCAATTTTATTTCTTTTTATGGCTGAGTAATATTCCATTGTATATATGTGCCACATCTTCTTTATCCATTCATCCGATGATGGACACTTAGGTAGTTTCTATCTCTGGGCTATTGTAAATAGAGCTGCAATGAACATTTTGGTACATGACTCTTTTTGAATTATGGTTTTCTCAGGGTATATGCCCAGAAGTGGGATTGCTGGGTATATGGTAGTTCTATTTGTAGTTTTTTAAGGAACCTCCATACTGTTCTCCATAGTGGCTGTACCAATTCACATTCCCACCAGCAGTGCAAGAGTGTTCCCTTTTCTCCACACCCTCTCCAGCATTTATTGTTTCTAGATTTTTTGATGATGGCTATTCTGACTGCTGTGAGATGGTATCTCATTGTAGTTTTGATTTGCATTTCTCTAATGATTAATGATGTTGAGAATTCTTTCATGTGTTTGTTGGCAGTCTGTATATCTTCTTTGGAGAAATGTCTATTTAGGTCTTCTGCCCATTTTTGGATTGGGTTGTTTTTTTTGTTGTTATTGCATGAGCTGCTTGTAAATTTTGGAAATTAATCCTTTGTCAGTTGCTTCATTTACAAATATTTTCTCCCATTCTGAGGGTTGTCTTTTGATCTTGTTTATGGTCTCCTTTGCTGTGCAAAACCTCTTTGCTGTGCAAAACCTTCTAAGTTTCATTAGGTCCCATTTGTTTATTTTTGTTTTATTTCTGTTTCTCTAGGAGGTGGGTCAAAAAGGATCTTGCTGTGATTTATGTCATGGAATGTTCTGCCTATGCTTTCCTCTAAGAGCTTGATAGTTTCTGGCCTTACATTTCGGTCTTTAATCCATTTTGAGCTTATTTCTGTGTATGGTGTTAGGGAGTGATCTAATCTCATACTTTTACATGTACCTGTCTAGTTTTGCCAGCACCACTTATTGAAGAGGCTGTCCTTTCTCCACTGTACATTCCTGCGTCCTTTATCAAAGATAAGGTGACCATATGTGCGTGGGTTTATCCCTGGGCTTTCTATCCTGTTCCATTGATCTATCTTTCTGTTTTTGTGCCAGTACTGTACTGTCTTGATTACTGTAGCTTTGTAGTATAGTCTGAAGTCAGGGAGCCTGATTCCTCCTGCTCCATTTTTCATTCTGAAGATTGCTTTGCGTATTCTGGGTCTTTTGTGTTTCCATACAAATTGTGAAATTTTTTGTTCTAGTTCTGTGAAAAATGCCAGTGGTAGTTTGATAGGGATTGCGTTGAATCTGTAGATTGCTTTGGGTCGTAGAGTCATTTTCACAATGTTGATTCTTCCAATCCAAGAACATGGTATATCTCTCCATCTATTTATATCATTTTTAATTTCTTTAATCAGTGTCTTATAATTTTCTGCATATAGGTGTTTTGTCTCCTTAGGTAGTTTTATTCCTAGATATTTTATTCTTTTTGTTGCAATGGTAAATGGGAGTGTCTTCTTGATTTCACTTTCAGATTTTTCATCATTACTGTATTGGAATGCCAGAGATTTTTGTGCATTAATTTTGTATCCTGCCACTTTACCAAATTCATTGTTTAGCTCTACTAGTTTTCTGGTAGCATCTTTAGGATTCTCTATGTATAGTATCATGTCATCTGCAAACAGGGACAGCTTTGCTTCTTTTACGATTTGGATTCCTTTAATTTCCTTTTCTTCTCTGATTGCTGTGGCTAAAACTTCCAAAACTGTGTTGAATAAGAGTGGTGAGAGTGGGCAACCTTGTCTTGTTCCTGGTCTTAGTGGAAATGCTTTCAGTTTTTCACCATTGAGGATGATGTTGGCTGTGGGTTTGTCATATATGGCCTTTATTGTGTTGAGGAACGTTCCCTCTTTGTCTACTTTCTGCAGGGTTTTTATCATAAATGGGTGTTGAATTTTGTCGAAAGTTTTCTCTGCATCTATTGAGATGATCATATGGTTTTTCTCCTTCAATTTGTTAATATGGTGTATCACGTTGATTGATTTGCATATATTGCAAAATCCTTGCATTCCTGGAATAAACCCCATTTGATCATGGTGTATGATCCTTTTAATGTACTGTTGGATTCTGTTTGCTAGTATTTTGTTGAGGATTTTTGCATCTATGTTCATCAGTGATATTTGCCTGTAGTTTTCTTTCTTTGTGACATCCTTGTCTGGTTTTGGTATCAGGGTGATGGTAGCCTCGTAGAATGAATTTCGGAGTGTTCCTGCCTCTGCTATATTTTGGAAGGGTTTGAAAAGGATAGGTGTTAGCTCTTCTCTAAATGTTTTTTAGAATTCGCCTGTGAAGCCATCTGGTCCTGGGCTTTTGTTTGGTGGAAGATTTTTAATCACAGTTTCAATTTCAATGTTTGTGATTGGTCTGTTCATATTTTGTATTTCTTCCTGATTCAGTCTTGGCACGTTGTGCATTTTTAAGAATTTGTGCATTTCTACTAGGTTGTCCATTTTATTGGCCTAGAGTTGCTTCTGGTAATCTCTCATGACCTTGTGTATTTTTTTAACATCTTTATTGGAGTACAATTGCTCTAAAATGGTGTGTTAGATTCTGCTTTACAACAAAATGAATCAGTTATATATGTACATATGTTCCCATATCTCTGCCCTGTTGCATCTCTCTCACTCCCACCCTCCCTATCCCACCCCGCCAGGCGCTCACAAAGCACCGAGCTGATCTCCCTGTGCTATGCGGCTGCTTCCCACTAGCTATCTACCTTACGTTTGGTAGTGTATATATGTCCATGCCTCTCTCTTGCTTTGTCACAGCTTACCCTTCCCCCTCCCCATATCCTCAACTCCATTCTCTAGTAGGTCTGTGTCTTTATTCCTGTCTTACCCCTACGTTCTTGACATTTTTTTTTCTTAAATTCCATATATACGTGTTAGCATACGGTATTTTTCTGTCCGTTTCTGACTTACTTCACTCTGTATGACAGACTCTAGGTCTATCCACCTCATTACAAATAGCTCAATTTCATTTCTTTTTATGGCTGAGTAATATTCCATTGTATATATGTGCCACATCTTCTTTATCCATTCATCCGATGATGGACACTTAGGTTGTCTCCATCTCTGGGCTTTGTAAATAGACCTGCAATGAACATTTTGGTACATGACTCTTTTTGACTTATGGTTTTATCAGGGTGTATGCCCAGTAGGGGGATTGCTGTGTCATATGGTAGTTCTATTTGTAGTGTTTTAAAGAACCTCCGTACTGTTGTCCACAGTGGCTGTATGAATTTACATTCCCACCAACAGTGCAAGAGTGTTCCCTTTTCGCCACACCCTCTGCAGCATTTATTTTTTGTAGATTTTTTGATGTTGGCCATTCTGACTGGTGTGAGATGATATCTCATTGTAGTTTTGATTTGCATTTCTCTAATCATTAGTGACATTGAGCATTCTTTCAGCTGTTTGTTGGCAGTCTGTATATCTTCCTTGGATAAATGTCTATTTAGGTCTTCTGCCCATTTTTGGATTGGGTTGTTTGCTTTTTTGTTATTGAGCTGCATGAGCTGCTTGTAAATTTTGGAAATTAATCCTTTGTCAGTTTCTTCATTTGCAAATATTTTTTTCCATTCTGAGGGTTGTCTTTTGGTCTTGTTTATGGTTTCCTTTGCTGTGCAGAAGTTTTAAGTTTCAATAGGTCCCATTTGTTTATTTTTGTTTTTATTTCCATTACTCTAGGAGGTGGGTCAAAAGGGATCTTGCTGTGATTTATGTCATGGAGTGTTCTGCCTATGTTTTCCTGTAAAAGCTTCATAGTTTCTGGCCTTACATTTAGGTCTTTAATCCATTTTGAGCTTATTTTTGTGTATGGTGTTAGGGAGTGATCTAATATCATGCTTTTACATGTACCTGTCCAGTTTTCCCAGCACCACTTATTGAAGAGGCTGTCCTTGCTCCACTGTACATTCCTGCCTCCTTATCAAAGATAAGGTGACCATATGTGTGTGGGTTTATCACTAAGCTTTCTATCCTGTTCCATTGACCTGTCTTTCTGTTTTTGTGCCAGTACCGTACTGTCTTGATTACTGTAGCTTTGTAGTATAGTCTGAAGTCAGGGAGCCTGATTCCTCCAGCTCCGTTTTTCATTCTCAAGATTGCTTTGGCTGTTCTGGATCTTTTGTGTTTCCATACAAATTGTGAAATTTTTTCTTCTAGTTCTGTGAAAAATGCCAGTGGTAGTTTGATAGGGATTGCATTGAATCTGTAGATTGCTTTGGGTAGTAGAGTCATTTTCACAATGTTGATTCTTCAAACCCAAGAACATGGTATATCTCTCCATCTATTTATATCATCTTTAATTCCTTTCATCAGTGTCTTATAATTTTCTGCATACAGGTCTTTTGTCTCCTTAGGTAGGTTTATTCCTAGATATTTTATTCTTTTTGTTGCAATGGTAAATGGGAGTGTTTTCTTGATTTCACTTTCAGAGTTTTCATCATTAGTGTATAGGAATGCCAGAGATTTTTGTGCATTAATTTTGTATCCTGCCACTTTACCAAATTCATTGTTTAGCTCTACTAGTTTTCTGGTAGCATCTTTAGGATTCTCTATGTATAGTATCATGTCATCTGCAAACAGTGACAGCTTTACTTCTTTTCCGATTTGGATTCCTTTTATTTCCTTTTCTTCTCTGATTGCTGTGGCTAAAACTTCCAAAGCTATGTTGAATAAGAGTGGTGAGAGTGGTCAACCTTGTCTTGTTCCTGATCTTAGTGGAAATGCTTTCAGTTTTTCACCATTGAGGATGATGTTGGCTGTGGGTTTGTCATGTATGGCCTTTATTATGTTGAGGAATGTTCCCTCTATGCCTACTTTCTGCAGGGTTTTTATCATAAATGGGTGTTGAATTTTGTCGAAAGTTTTCTCTGCACCTATTGAGATGATCATATGGTTATTTTCCTTCAATTTATTAATATGGTATATCAGGTTGATTGATTTGCGTATATTGAAGAATTCTTGCAATCCTGGAATAAATCCCACTTGTTCACGGTGTATGATCCGTTTAATGTGCTGTTGGATTCTGTTTGCTAGTATTTTGTTGAGGATTTTTGCATCTATGTTCATCAGTGTTATTGGCCTGTAGTTTCTTTCTTCGTTACATCCTTGTCTGGTTTTGGTATCAGGGTGATGGTGGCCTCGTAGAATGAGTTTGGGAGTGTTCCTCCCTCTCTTATATTTTGGAAGAGTTTGAGAAGGATAGGTGTTAGCTGTTCTCTGAATGTTTCATAGAATTAGTCTGTGAATCCATCTGGTCCTGGGCTTTTGTTTGTTGGAAGATTTTTAATAACAGTTTCAATTTCAGTGCTTATGATTGTTCTGTTCATATTTTCTATATCTTCCTGATTCAGTCTTGGCAGGTTGTGCATTTCTAAGAATTTCTTCATTTCTTCCAGGTTGTCCATTTTATTGGCATAGAGTTGCTTGTAGTAATCTCTCATGATCTTTTTTATTTCTGCAGTGTCAGTTGTTACTTCTCCTTTTTCATTTCTAATTCTATTGATTTGAGTCTTCTCCCTTTTTTTCTTGATGTGTCTGGCTAATGGTTTGTCCCTTTTTTTATCTTCTCAGAGAACCAGCTTTTAGTTTTATTGATCTTTGCTGTCATTTCCTTCATTTCTTTTTCATTTATTTCTGATCTGATCTTTATGATTTCTTTCCCTCTGCTATCTTTGGGGTTTTTTTCTTCTTTCTCTAATAGCTTTAGGTGCAAGGTTAGGTTGTTTATTCGAGATGTTTCCTGTTTCTTAATGTAGGATTTTATTGATATAAACTTCCCTCTTAGAACTGCTTTTGCTGCATCCCATAGGTTTTGGGTCATCCTGTCTCCATTGTCATTTGTATCTAGGTACTTTTTGATTTCCTCTTTGATTTCTTCAGTGATCATTTCGTTATTAAGTAGTGTATTGTTTAGCCTCCATGTGTTTGTATTTTTTACATATCTATTCCTGTAATTGATATCTAGTCTCATAGCGTTGTGTTCGGAAAAGATACTTGATACAATTTCTGTTTTCTTAAATTTACCAAGGCTTGATTTGTGACCCAAGATATGATCTATCCTGGAGAATGTTCCATGAGCACTTTAGAAGAATGTGTATTCTCTTGTTTTTGGAAGGAATGTCCTATAAATATGAATTAAGTCCATCTTTTTTAATGTATCATTTAAAGCTTGTGTTTCCTTATTTACTTTCATTTTGGATGATCTGTCCATGGGTGAAAGTGAGGTGTTAAAGTCTCCTACTATGACTCTGTTACTCTTGATTTCCCCTTTTATGGCTGTTAGTATTTGCCTTATGTATTGAGGTGCTGGTATGTTGGGTGCATAAATGTTTACAATTGTTATATCTTCTTCTTGGATCAATCCCTTGATCATTATGTAATGTGCCTCTTTGTCTCTTCTAATAGTTTTCATTTTAAAGTTTATTTTGTCTGATATGAGAGTTGCTCCTCCAGCTTTCTTTTGGTTTCCATTTGCATGGAATATCTTTTCCATCCCCTCACTTTCAGTCTGCATGTGTCTCTAGGACTGAAGTGGGTCTCTTGTAGACTGCATATATATGGGTCTTTTTTTTGTATCCATTCAGCCAATTTGTGTCTTTTGGTGGGAGCATTTAGTCCATTTACATTAAGGTAATTATCGATATGTATGTTCCTATTCCTGTTTTCTTAATTGTTTTGGGTTCGTTATTGTAGGTCTTTTCCTTCTCTTGTGTTTCTTGCCTAGAGCAGTTCCTTTAGCATTTCTTGTAAAGCTGGTTTGGTGTTTCTGAACTCTCTCAGCTTTTCCTTGTCTGTAAAGCTTTTCATTTCTCCATCAAATCTGAATGAGATCCTTGCTGGGTAGTGTAATCTTGGTTGTAGGTTTTTCTCCTTCATCACTCTAAATATGTCCTGCCAGTCCCTTCTGGCTTGCAGAGTTTCTGCTGAAAAATGAGCTGTTAACCTTATGGGGATTCCTTTGTGTGTTATTTGTTTTTGTTTCCCTTGCTGCTTGTAATATGTTTTCTTTGTATTTAATTTTTGACAGTTTTACTAATATGTGTCTTGGCGTATTTCTCCTTGGATTAATCCTGTATGGGGCTCTCTGTGCTTCCTGGACTTGATTAACTATTTCCTTTCCCATATTAGGGAAGTTTTCAAGTATAATCTCTTCAAATATTTTCTCAGACACTTTCTTTTTCTCTTCTTCTGGAACCCCGTTAATTCGAATATTCGTGTGTTTAATGTTGTCCCAGAGGTCTCTGAGACTGTCCTCAGTTCTTTTCCTTTTGTTTTCTTTATTCTGCTCTGCAGTAGTTATTTCCACTATTTTATCTTCCAGGTCACTTATCCGTTCTTCTGCCTCAATTATTGTGCTATTGATCCCTTCTAGAGTATTTTTAATTTCATTTATTGTGCTGTTCATCGTTGCTTGTTTCATCTTTAGTTCTTCTAGGTCCTTGTTAAATGTTTCTTGCATTTTGTCTATTGTATTTCCAAGATTTTGGATCATCTTTACTATCATTATTCTGAATTCTTTTTCAGGTAGACTGCCTATTTCCTCTTCATTTGTTAGGTCTGCTGGGTTTTTATCTTGCTCCTTCATCTGCTGTGTGTTTATCTCTCTTCTCATTTTGCTTATCTTACTGTGTTTGGGGTCTCCTTTTTGCAGGCTGCAGGTTCGTAGTTCCCGCTGTTTTTGGTGTCTGTCCCCAGTGGCTAATGTTGCTTCAGTACGTTGTTTAGGTTTCCTGGTGGAGGGGACTTGTGCCTGTGTTCTGGTGGATGAGGCTGGATCTTGTCTTTCTGGTGGGCATGTCCACGTCTTGTGGTGTGTTTTGGGGTGTCTGTGGACTTATTATGATTTTAGGCAGACTCTCTGCTAGTGGGTGGGCTTGTGTTCCTGTCTTGCTAGTTGTTTGGCATAGGGTGTCCAGCACTGTAGCTTGCTGGTTGTTGAGTGAAGCTGGGTGCTGGTGTTGAGATGGAGATCTCTGGGAGATTTTTGCCGTTTGATACTATGTGGAGCTGGGAGGGCTCTTGTGGACCAGTGTCCTGAAGTTGCCTCTCCCACCTCAGAGGCACAGCACTGAATCCTGGCTGCAGGACCATGAGCCTTTCATCCACACGGCTCAGAATAAAAGGGAGAAAAAAGTAGAAAGAAAAAATTAGTAGAAGTAGAAAGAATGAAAGAAATAAAGAAAGAAGGAAAGAAGGAAAGAAAGAAAGAAAGGAGGGAGGGAGGGAGGAGGGAAGGAAGGAAAAAAAGAAAGAAAGAAAGAAGATAAAGAAAAATAAAGTAAGATAAAATATAATGAAGTGATTAAAATAAAAAATAATTATTAAGAAAAAAAGGACGGACAGATAGAACCCTAGGACAGATGGTGGAAGCAAAGCTATACAGAAAGAATCTCACACAGAAGCATACACATACACACTCACAAAAAGAGGAAAAGGGGAAAAAATCATAAATCTTGCTCTCAAAGTCCACCTCCTCAATTTGGGATGATTTGTTGTCTATTCATGTATTCCACAGATGCAGGGTACATCAAGTTGATTGTGGACCTTTAATCTGCTGCTTCTGAGGCTGCTGGGAGAGATTTCTCTTTCTCTTCTTTGTTCTCACAGCTCCCAGGGGCTCAGCTTTGGATTTGGCCCTGCCTCTGCGTGTAGGTCGCCGCAGGGCATCTTTTCTTAGCTCAGACAGGAAGGGGTTAAAGGAGCAGCTGCTTCGGGGACTCTGGCTCACTCAGGCCGGGGAGTGGGGGGGGGGGAGGGAGGGGCACGGAGTGCAGGGCGAGCCTGCAGTGGAAGAGGCCAGCGTGACGTTGTACCAGCCTGAGTGAGGCACGCCGTGCGTTCTCCCAGGGAAGTTGTCCCTGGATCCCGGGACCGTGGCAGTGGTGGGCTGCACAGGCTCACCGGAAGGTTGTTGTGAATAGTGACCTGTGCTCGCACACAGGCTTCCTGGTGGCGGCAACAGCAGCCTTAGCGTCTCATGCCCGTCTGTGAGGTCTGCGCCTTTAGCCGTGGCTCGCGCCCGTCTCTGGAGCTCCTTTAAGCAGTGCTCTTAATATTACCTTCTGCTCGCGCACCAGGAAACAAAGAGGGAAGAAAAAAATCTCTTGCCTCTTCGGCAGGTCCAGACATTTCCCTGGACTCCCTCCCGGCTAGCCGTGGTGCACTAACCCCCTGCAGGCTGTGTTCTCGCCACCAACCCCAGTCCTCTCCCTGCACTCCGACCGAAACCCCCCAAGCCTCAGCTCCAAGCCCACCCCGCCCCATCGGGTAAGCAGACCAGCCTCTTGGCACTCACCAGCCTGATCCTCTGTGTGGGAATCTCACCGCTTTGCCCTCCGCACCCCTGTTGCTGTGCTCTACTACACGGCTCCAAAGCTTTCTTCTCCGCCACCCGCAGTCTCCGCCTGAGAAGGGGCTTCCCAGTGTGTGGAAACCTTTCATCTTCACAACTCCTTCCCACTGGTGCAGGTCCCGTCCCTATCCTTTTGTCTCTGTTTATTTTTTTGCTTTTTCCCTACCCAGGTACGTGGGGAGTTTCTTGCCTTTTGGGAGTTCTGAGGTCTTCTGCCAGTGTTCAGTAGGTGTTCTGTAGGAGTTGTTCCACGTGTAGATGTATTTCTGGTGTATCTGTGGGGAGGAAGATAATCTCCGTGTCTTATTCTTCCGCCATCTTCCTCTCATCCCCCTCCTCTTTTATTTTTTATTGAAGTATAGTTGATGTATAATATTATATAAATTACAGGTGAACAGTATAGTGTTTCACAACTTTTGAAGGTCATGTCCCATTTATAGTTATAAAATGCTATATTCCCTGTGTTGTACAGTATATCCTTGTAGCTTATTTTATATGCACTAGTTTGTACCTCTTAATCCCCTACCCCTGTACAGTCACTTTCCCTCCCTCTCCCCACTGGTAACCACTGGTTTGTTCTCTATATCCGTGAGTCTGCTGCTTTTTTGTTGTATTCACTAGTTTGTTATATTTTTTAGATTCCACATGTAAGTGATATTTGTCTTTCTCTCTCTGACTTATTTCACTTAGCATAATGTCCTCCAAGTCTATGTTGCTGCAAATGGCAAATTTTCATTCTTTTTTATGGCTGAGTAATATTCCATTGTGTGTGTGTGTGTGTGTGTATACATACATCTTTATCGATCTATCTGTTGATGGACACTTAGGTTGCTCCCATATCTTGGCAATTGTAAATAATGATGCTGTATGAACATTGGGGTGCATGTAAAATTTCAAATTAGTGTTTTTATCTTTTTCAGATATATACCCAGGAGTGGAATTGTTGGGTCATATGGTACTTCTGTTTTTAGTTTTTTTGAGAAGCCTCCGTACTGATTTCCACAGTGGCTGCACCACTCTACATTTCTACCAACAGTGTACAAGGGTTCCCTTTCAGAGAGGTTATCTTGGATATACTAATTATTATCCCCATCTCTAAGTTTTAACACTTCAGGAGAGTGGTAATGATCTGGAGGCCAAATGAAAATCTAAAGAATGGATAAAGGTGATATGATTACTTCATATTTTAAACCTTACATCTTACATTTGTCCAAGGATAGGTTACTTTGACCTGATGATTTACTATCATGTTAGTTTATACTAAAACATGTACTTGATACAAGGCTGGAGTAAAGTAGCTACAACAACTGCTAAGATTTAGTCCTTGTCTTTAAGGAAAATGCCCTTGGAAGTAGTACAGGAGACACAGTATTATAGGTTTGTTTTCATGATTTTATGAGACTATTTTCTGATTTATAGATTTAGACCATCTTTTAGAACCATTCCTATAAAAGGATAAAATTTCTTATTTTCCTATTTTCCTTTTACTTTCTTGAAAATGTAATGCCATTATATTCTTCTACAGTGGTATAAACAGTATCCAGTTCTTCCTTCTGCTGTTTTCAGGTTAGCATATATGCCCTGAATGGATGGATATAGAGTTAAAACTGGTAAGTTTGAAAGCAAAAATCATATAAATCATTTTCTTTCCTTATTGAATAAATTTGACATGTAATGTGTAAGTTTAAGGTGTACAGCGTGTTACTTTTATACATTTATATGTTATAATATGACTGCTGTTATAATAATATTTATCAAATTACATAATTACAGTACAATAGTGTCTTTATTGTGCATTAGATCTCTGTGGCTTATTTACTACTTATAAGTGTGTACCCTTAAAACCCATCAATCTTATTCCCCTCCCCCACTTCCCTTAGTAACCATCATTTTACTCTCTGGTTTTTACAGGTTTGACTTTTTTAGATTTCACATATAAATGACATCATCCAGTACTTTTGCTTCTCTGACTTATCTGGCTTAGTATAATGTGCTCAAAGTCCATCCATGTTGTTGCGAATGGTATGATATCCTCCTTTCTCATGGATGAATAATATTCCATTTGGTACGTGTACCACATCTTTTTTATCCATTCATCCATTGGTGGGTTTTTGGGTTGTTTCCATATCTTGGCTGTTGTGAGTAATGCTGTGATAAACATAAGAGTGTATATATCTCATCAAAATCTTTTTTAATTAATTTTTTAAAATTTTTGGCTGCATTGGGTCTTCATTGCGGCATGCAGGATCTTCTTTGAGGCATGGGAGATCTTTGTTGTGGCGTGTGGGCTTCTCTCTAGTTGTGGCGTGCAGGTTTTCTCTCTCTAGTTGTGGCGCGTGGGCTCTGTAGTTTGCAGCATGTGGGCTGTCTAGTTGAGGTCCGCGAGTTTAGTAGTTGTGGCCTGCAGGCTTAGTTGCCCTGTGGCATGTGGGATCTTAGTTCCCTGACCAGGGATTGAACCCACGTCCCCTGCATTGGAAGGCAGATTCTTTACCACTGGACCACCAGGGAAGTCCCCTCATCAAAATCTTAATCTCTTCTTTTTGATAGAATCATAAGAAAATCCTAAAGGTTGGAGCTCTAAGGCAGTGCTGTCCAATAAAACTTTCTTCAGTGGTGAAAATGTTCTATTTCTGTGCTGTCCAGTATGGTACCCACTGGAGTCACATGTATCTCCTGAGGCCTTGAAATGTGGCTAAGGGAATGAAGTGGCCTTATTTTTCCAGCTCTCATACTGTGAACAAGTGTCCCTTTTGTGGTAAATAGTGCTAAGTGTTTTCACTTTTTTTTTTTTTGGAAAAACTGAATTTTTAGTCTTTAAGTTTTCATTAATTGAAACATAAATTTAAATAACACATGTGGATATTGTCTACCTTATTAGATAGTGCAATTCTAAGGCCCTAAGAGATTATCTGCTCAAGATCTTTCATTTTACAAATAAAGACGCTTTGGCCCAGAGAGATGACATGACTAACTAGAGATTACATAGTTGTTCAAGAACAGAGCTGGGACTAGACACAAGTGTCTTGATGGCCAAGTCAGTGGTATTACTAGATCACTTTGAAATTTTAAGTTGCTAATCAAATTGGAATTATTACTTTTATTCCATTTATTGTGTTTAGTAATAATTACCCATTTTTCCTATCCTTTCTACTGCTTCCTCTCCTTCACACACACTTACATTATCTCCATTTTAAAAAAATGGTGTCTTTTTCAGCTCGGTGCTTTGTGACCACCTGGAGGGGTGGGATAGGGAGGGTGCGAGGGAGAGAGATGCAAGAGGGAAGAGATGTGGGGACATATGTATATGTATAACTGATTCACTTTGTTATAAAGCAGAAACTAACACACCATTGTAAAGCAATTATACTCCAATAAAGATGTTAAGAAAAAAAAATGCTGTCTTTAGGAAGAAGTTTTTATTTTTTATTTTTTTAGGAAGAAGGTTTTTAAATTCATTTATTTAAGTAAGAGGTAATTTTTAGTTGTGTATGTTTTTAAATGACTTTTAAATTCTTGAAATTCCCTCTGTGGTCTTCGCATTTAAGATGTTTGGTGTGAGTAAAAGTGTGATTCTGATTATATAATCTAGAGTATTATTTCAATATAAGGTAATTATTTGTTGGTGACTTTCCTTCTGGTTTTTAGAGAAACAAAATGGCAATATCTTATCTGTAGTAAATTATATACTTGGAAATTATCACTGAACTTTAGAATCATGCATTGTCAAAATTAGAAGGAAGTGTAGACATTTTGTAGTGCAGCTTCCTTTCACAAATGGGCAATCTGACACACAGTGAGGGGGAATTAATTTGTAAAAGGTGACATAGTGAATTATTAGCAGAGCACAGACTAGAACACAGCTTTTCCAATTCACAGCCTGGTGTTCTTTCAACTGTATCACTACTTCCTCTCAGATCTTCACAAGTAAACAACTCAAAAGGCACTACAGCATACAAAGTTCTGTTAAGCTGCTGTACTGAACTTTGATGACTAATGTCAACTTGTCACAACTCATTGGGTGCTGGAAATAGACTCATCAAGTTCTTGAGCCAAATATTTTAAAGCAGTTTACACTTGCAATATTGCAAGCACAATTGAATTTTCTTACAAATCTCAACTCGAAGGTCTATCTGGCTGTTTGCGTAGGGTACTTTGTTACATAGCTATATTCCAGTACACCATGGTGTCTTTTAATGTATTTCTCCGTCTTCTGTATTTCCTGTATCATGATAATATAATCAACTGATAAATCTTATTCCAATTCAGAACTACAGGATCTTGCTTTAACTTCATTAATCTTACATCTTTCTCCCACACTGAAAATCCCAATCTTTAAAATGCCAGCATATTTAAATGTCTCCTTGTATAACATACACAGAGCAGGTTCATAATAAAGTATCAAAACTGCCACTAACAATATGATTATTAAGTTTTAAGGTTTGTTTGTTTGTTTGTTGATGTTCTCTTTGTCCTTTGGATATAGCCCAATTACTGGTTGTTAAGTTCATTTTGAATTGTTCCTGTCTGTGTGATCATTGCCTCAACATTGTTTATTTCATTTTCCTTTTAGTTTTTAGGGCTTACCTTTCTAAATTTCAGTTTTGTTTTATACTTATCACAGGACTCTTGATTTAATAAAATAGCATTTACTACATGATAATATATCTCTAAAGCAGAATTAATGATTAGGACTGATTTTAGATTAGCCTATAATAATTATATGCTCTTTCTTACAAAATAAGTAACAAAAATTCTTATAGGAGAGAAGTTTAAATTTCAATTCTGTTAGTAAAGAAGAGAAAACAGATATGTTTGTACTCCCAAGTAAAGTTGGACCAGTTAATTCTCTGCCTTATTTTTCCAGCTCTCATACTGTGAACAAGTGTCCCTTTTGTGGTAAATAGTGCTAAGTGTTTTCACTTTTTTTTTTTGGAAATGCTGCTATTTGAAATGTCTCCATGCATAGTGCAGAAGTGCTATCTAGTGTTCTTAAGTGCAAGAAAGCTGTGATATGCCTTAGGGAGAAAATATGTATGTTGGATAAACTTCATCGTGGCATGAGTTAGAGTGCTGTTGGCTGTGAGTTCAATGTTACTGAATCAACAATATATAGTAAACAAGGTGTCTTTAAACAGAAACACATATAAAACAAGGTTATGTATTGATCAGTTGATGAAAATGTAACCAGAGGTTCACAAGAAATTAACCCTGTATTTTCCCTAGGAGTAGTGTTCATTATTCCCTAAATCAGTGTTCATGGCTACTTTATGGAATATAACTACTGCAAATAATGCGAATCAACTATATTTTGATTACAGAAGTAATTGGAAGGGTTGAGTCTCATGGGGGAGTTAACTGATGCTCATCTTCAGTCTTGCTCTTTGTAAATCTCTATATGATAGAATTCTGTTCTAGGGCCTGTTTGTTATCTTTAATAGGAAGATAATTGATTTTAAACAAGACACATCATTTTGAATTGACAAGTCATTATTTTGAAGTTACAAATAATTTTAACTCAAGGTCTTACCTTGTGAAAACTAGGATTGCCTCTGCCCAATTTTAATACTATTTAACTAACAGCCTTATGAGCCTGTAAATTTTATAATACCCCCAAGCTCTGATGTTCTTTAAATACCTTATTTTATTTTCTAAATTAGGCATTGGCAATTGTTTTTTCTATAAAGGGGCAGATAGTAAATATGTTAGACTTGTAGGACACAAAAGGTCACATATTCTTCTTTGTTTTCTGTTTGTTTATTTTGTTTTTATAAATTTTTAAATATGTTTTAAGAAAAAGCATTTTTAGCTCAGAGTCCAGACCAGATTTAGCCCAGATCTGTAGTTTACCAATCCATATTCTAATTTTTTCAGTGTGGTATATAATCAGCTGTCTCTCTGGATAGTGATGCCTTTTTCATCAGTATAACCTGTGTTTTGAAAAGGCCTGAGTGTGCCAATCTGCCTCTTTTCTTTTCTTTTCTTTTCTTTTCTTTTTTTGCGGTATGCGGGCCTCTCACTGTTCTGGCCTCTCCCGTTGCGGAGCACAGGCTCCAGATGCGCAGGCTCAGCGGTCATGGCTCATGGGCCTAGCCGCTCCGCGGCATGTGGGATCTTCCCAGACCGGGGCATGAACCCGTGTCCCCTAGCATCGGCAGGCGGACTCTCAACCACTGCACCACCAGGGGAGCCCTGCCTCTTTTCTTTTGATCAAAGTCTTGGCCTTTTTTGTTTAGAGGCAGTAAGTATGCTATGTTTTTTATTGTTATTATGGCCCTCACTAGAGCCTGATTAACATCAAATACATGTGAGAAGAAAAATGGGGAGTAAGCACCACCACTTAACATCTTTATTCAGCAATCCGAAAGAACGGGGAGCTAGAATTAATTGCCCGTTTACCAAGTGCAAGCCATTTTTATGTAATTCTTTAATCCTCAAGATAATCATAAAAAGGAAGGCATTCCCATTTCTTTTCAGATATATAACCTGAGACTCTTAAGATAGCTCTGTCCAGTAGAAATTTCTTCAGTGATGGAAATATTGTATATCTGTGCCCTACATTATGCTGTTGAGCACTTGAAATGGGGCTAATGTGACTAAGGAACTAAATTTTAAATTTTATTTATTTTTAATAAATTTAAATTTAAATAACCATATGCATCTAGTAATTACCATATTGGGCAGCATAATTCTTAAGAGCTTAAGTAACTTGCCCAGATTTAGATAGTAAGTTCCACAACTTGAATTCAAAACAAGGTCTGTGCAACTCCTAAGCTTATGTTTTTACCATTATGCCACACTGCCTTATTAATAAAAGTCAAGGTGGATGGACCCTGCCCTATAGAGTAGAAAATGTAGCAAAGATACTTAAGCATTTTTCAAGGTATACTGTATTAACTTTTTAGGCCACTAGTTCAATTAGTCAGTCCACACTCTGGAGCAGTCGATCATAGTTATTAAGTAATACCTAAGAATTTATTTTATAGTCTACATGCTATTATTTTTCCATTATGTGAAATAAAATAACTATACTAAGAACATAGGGTATTGAAATTTTTTCAGATATTAGCATACTTCAAATGTTCTATCTAGGGAGTAAGGTCTAATCCGGTATTTTTAAAATAGGTTTTAAATATTGTAAGAATTGACATGCTTCAAATAATCAGAGCTTTATTGAAAATTTTTTTCAGGTACACGGGAGAATATCCATTGCTGGCATCCATTTTAATATGTTTTTTATTGATACCCGACATTAGATACTGAGTGGAAATCTTATTTCATTAGTGAACACCAACTGTGTGTAAGAAATCAGAAGTGATGCCTTTTGGAAGGCAGGCCTAGATAAATTGTTCTGTGATGCTGACTTATGTACTAGAGGGAGGCTTGAAGGGGAAAAACAGTGAACACAATTTCTTTTATTAGTGTTGAGTCTTCCTTTTACCCTATATTTCTGGAGTCTCAATCTAAATCAGAATCATGCCTAGTTTAAACAGGAAATTGCTTAACTAGTGCCTGCAGCTTCCCGTATTCTGTCCAGAAAATATTGAAAAATATGTCAGAAATGAAGTGCAGACACGATCACTGTTATTCAATAAGATTTGGAATCCTTTGGCCAGTGTTTCTTCCAGTTCTTGAACAATTCCACTTATGTGTAAGCCAGAGAGACCTCTTCCCTCTGGATGTCTTTGGTCAATTTCAGCAGGCCTCCTTCTGAGTCTAAAGAATCAAGCTCTTAAAATAGTCATTCCCTGGAAAGCTTTTCATTTGGCCTTGTTGAATGAATAATCTTTAGGAATTATTCTGTACCTGGATAAACACTGGAACACTTTGTTCTTAGAGCCAGTAATTTTCCTGCATTCTTAATTCAAATCAAGTTATATCTAAAACTAAGGTCACTTTTGGCTTTAGATCAAGCATGAAATAGGTAAAAATGAATATGTTAGTTAGGGGCATAAGATTTGTAATGGTAGGTTGTTATTTTTTATAAATAATGTAATTATAAATTTTATTTCAAGATACAACCTGAATCACCCAGTACTCTAGATCACCCTTATCCTTTACTTTTTCCATAGCATTTATCGATTTTAATATACTATATAATATATGTATTGTGTTCATCTCCTGCCTCTTCTCCACTAGAATGTCAGCTCCATGAGAGCAAGGATCTTTGTTTTGTTCCCTGATGGATCTGGCATATAGTAATTGCTCAATAAATATTTGTGGACTGAGTGAATATCATAATCTATATCTCACTTCATCCCTCAAAGCTTATATTCACTTGTAACTAGTAATTATTATATTGCTATATTCCATATGAAGTAGATAGTTAACAAATTGGTAAAAATAAGACTCTACCATGAGAAAAGAATTTTAGGAATTATATCCTAAAAATGTATGAATAATTTGGAGTGCTTGAGTTTTTAATAAATTTAAATGAAACCAATAGTGTTCCTCAGATGCCCCCCAAACTTTATCAGGAAATAGAGGGTGGGAAGCTTTCAATTAAAAATACCTTTTTGATATATCTTTCTCAGATGGGAAAGCTGACAACCATGCCAGCAGCTCTAATATGTGCATCTATAAGTGTGCATGCAGCCAAAGAAGAGGAGTCCAGAAAGCATCTAGTGAAACCAGAGCAGGTAACTTGCCTACAAAAGTTTGAATTTTGTATAACAGAAATATGATGTAAAAGCTGTGAGGTTGGTTTGTTTGTTAGCTCTAGTCATCAAAAACGTCTTTGAACTATTTGTTAGGCTCATTTTTTAAGTTGTGAGAAATAGTTACAAGGCATCTCAAAGTAAACACTATTATATTTAACCCAAACATCTAAAATCCTAACTCCAATGAAAAACAATTGGTGATTTTTCTTAACGAATAATCAATGAGTAGTACAGGGTTTTAGTTCTTCTCAGCAGTCTGACTTTTCTTTCTTAAAATGTTTATACAGGTACACCTGATATTTGGAAGCCTGAGTTTAAGAAATTCATTAAGATCTCAGTTTTGAAAGTAATTTTAAATGTTTTCTAGTTCAGTCTTCACTGTGGTACTGTACTCCCCTCTACAATAGGTACGCTAACTGGCTGTTTTCTTCTACATGAATAAAACTCTGGATAAAGGAACCTAAGGCAGTCCATTCCATTTTCTGGCAGCTCTCATTCAACTTAAGGTCCTTTCTTATGTCAAACACAAACCTGTGTCATAATTATAAGTTCTACCCATTGGCCCTGTATCTCTTGCATTGGTGCCATACAGAACAATTCTCATCTCTCTTCCACAAAACAACTCTTCAGATGTCAGTTACACTTTAAGTAGTTTTGCTTCCTGGATAAGTGTATTAGTAGTTTAACCATTCCTCATATGTCATAGCTTTGAGTTCCTTCACTTTCATGATCATTCTCTGCTAAACATGTTCAGGATGGTTAGTGTTTTCTTCGGGTGTAAGTATTTTGACTACCGCAGGATAGAGTCAGACTCTGACTTCTCTTGTTCTATATAATATATTTCTGTTAAAATTGCCTAAGATCACATTTGTTTTTATATTTATTTTTGTTTTGAGTCATCACAATCAACCTTGCTTATAATCAGCCTTTGACCATGATATAGTGATTGTGCAGTTCTCTAAAATTCATTAAACTTTTTTACATGGGCCACTGGTAAGCTATGTCTTTTCTCAGTCTGTACTTAAGCATATAGACTTTTTGGACTTAGTTACAGGTACATTTATGTCTTTTTAACTTTTATCTTGTTGATCTAATCTATCATGCCAGCCTATTGGTATCTCATTGTAGTAACTGATTCTATTCACCATTGTACTTTTCATCTTTTCTAGCCTCAAGTTATTCTTGAATTTATCTACATGCTTAGAAATATAAACTCGAGTCAAACAGGCCTGAAACTGAATCCTGACCCCACCACTGAGTAGTTGGATGGCATTGGACAGAATTCTTAACAGTGGCATAAATATTCTGTGTATGAATATACCATTTTCAAATGTACAATTTTCATAAATTTTTGGAAATTTAACATATTTCCAATTATTTTGCTAATGTAATCAATGCTTTGTCGAAACACCTTGTACATAAATCTTTATATGCATCTATAACTGTTTCCTTAGAATAAATTTCTAGAAATGGAATTGTAAGTCAGAAGGCATGAAAAATATCAATGTATTGCCAAACTGACATACATAAAGGTGGTATTTATTCATTTATTAAACAGAAAAATATTTCCTGAGCTTCTCTTATATATGTTTGAGTCATATACGAAGTACTGGGTAAAGTTTTATTAATTTTCATTAGCAGTCTAGAATAGATTCACTCTCCTATATACTTGCTGACTCTCAGTATTTTTTCTCCTTTTTATTAATCTTAGAGAGATGATGTTTTTAAGCCTACCTTGATACTCCTATGTTTGGAAAGCTCAAAATCTAGATTGGATAATAAGTAACTAGCATTTGTCCCTAATAGCTGAATTTACATATTTCTGAATTTTAAAATAAATTTTTGCTCTTTACTATATTATGGAATAAACAGGATTTCTTGGTATTTATTGTATTCCCCAGTACATTTTAAATAGAATTCAATTGAATTACTTATTAAATAAAGTTGCCAGCTGAGTGCTAGGAACTATTCATATAATCAGGATTCAATCCTTGAGAAACTTAGAATTGCTGAAGGAATGAAAATGTGATTTGCATGAACTATTCCCCGGTACTTTTATTGTGTAAAGTGAGTTATGCCTTTGTTTAAATCTATTTACAATAAATCTGTACTAAGCCAGAATGCTTTATGAATGAGGTGTTCTGGTTAATTGACTCTTCTGGTAAACTTGTGGCTAATGAGAAGATCCTTTTTCAGTTCAACTCTCTTGTTAAACATCTTTTTCAACTGTATCAATATACTCCTGCCTTATTAATTATGATGTCATGAATGTAATTAAATCTCTCTATTAGAAAACTCTGCAGAGCTGTGGGGTGACCCTTTTCTTAAACCATAAAATTCTCAGTATTCAGACTGTAAAATGCCTGGAGGTTGGGCTGTGTGTATACAGTCAGCCATAGACATTACCAGTTGTTTCTTTTTAAAGTATTTCTATAATACGAGTTTGACTTATTTGCTTGTCATTTGCTTGTTTTCGGCAAAAAATAACAGAAAAATATTGATTTGAGAGTTCTAGTTACTTTCGTTCAATTTAATTTAAATGTTGTTTTATAGTTTACTAAATCTAATCTTAATTTCTAATTGAATACAAACAAGTTGTATTTATACAATACAATAAATGACATTTAAGCCAGGGCCTCCAATCCAGGATCAGAATATTCATTTAAAGTGTACAGCTTGATGTTTTGACATATGTATACATTGTGAAATGATCACCACAATCAAGCTAATTAACATATATGTCACCTCATATAATTACCATTTTATTGTGTATGTGTGTGTATGTGGTGAGAACACTTAAGATCCACCCTCTTAGCAAATTTTAAGTATACAATACAACATTATTAACCATAGTCACCATGATATGTATTAGATCTCTGGAACTTACTCTTCTTGCATAACTGAAGCTTTGTACTCTTTGGCCAACACCTCCCCATTTTCCCCTCTACCTTACCCCACACCGGTAACCAGTATTCTTCTCTCTGCTTTTGAGTCTATTTTAGATTATACATGTAAGTGAGATCATACAGTATTTCTCCTCTGAGTCTGCCTTATTTCACTTAGTATAATGTCCTCCAGGTTCAGCCTTGTTGTCAAAAATGGGAGGATATCCTCTTTATACCATTGTATGTATGTGTATGCATGTGTGTGTATACACACACATATATGTATATACATTTTTAAACCATGAAATTTGCAGTCTTCAGTATTAACACGCACACACACATATACACACATACATACACACATGATATTTTCTTTATCCATTCATCTGTTGATGGACATTTAGGTTGTTTCCATATCTTGGCTATTTGAATAATGCTGCAATGAACATGGGAGGTGCAAGTATCTCTTCAAGATCCAGATTTCATTTTCTTTGGATATAGTCCCAGAAGTGGGATTACTGGATCGTATGGTAGTTCTATTTTTGAGTTTTTGAGGAACCTCCATACTGTTTTCCATAATAGCTATACCAATTTACATTCCTACCAACAGTGTTTAAGGGTTCTCTTTTCTCCACATCCTTGCCAACACTTGTTATCTCGTGACTTTTTGCCATTCAACTGTTGTGAGGTGATATATCATTGTGGTTTTAATTTGCACTTCCCTGATGACTAGTGATGCTGAGCAACTTTTCATATACGTGTTGGCCATTTTTATGTCTTCTTTTGAGAAATGTCTATTACTGTTCTTTGCCCATTTTTTAGTCAGTTATTTTTTTGCTGTTGAGTTGTATGAGTTCCTTATATGTTTTGGATGTTAACCCTTATCAGATACATGGTTTGCAAATATTTTCTACCATTCTATAGGTTGCCTCTGTTGTTTCCTTTGCTGTACAGAAGCTTTTTAGTTTGATGTTGTCCCCCTTGTTTATTTTTGCTTTTGTTATCTGTGCTTTTGGGGTCATTGCTAAGACCAATGTCAAGAAGTTTTTACACTGTGCTTTCTTTTATTAGTTTTACATTTCAGTTTTTACATTTAAGTCTTTAATCTATATTGAGTTGATATTTTATATGGTGTGAGATGGGAAATTAGGATCCAATTTCATTCTTCTGCATCTAGATACCCAGTTCTCCCAGCACCATTTATTGAAATGACTATCCTTTCCCTACTGTGTTTTTGGCACCCTTGTCAAAGATCAGTTGGCCATAAACACATGGGTTTATTTCTCTGTAATCTGTTCTGTTACATTGGTCTATGTGTGTTTTTATGCCAATACAATACTGTTTGGATTACTGTAACTTTGTAATATATTTTGAAATCAGGATGTGTGATACCTCCAGCTTTGTTCTTGCTCAAGACTTGCTTTTCAGGGTCTTTTTTGTTTCCATATAAAATTTAGGATTTTTCTTCTTTTTCTGTAAAGAATGCTATTGGGATTTTAATAGGAATTGCATTTAATGTGTAGATCACTTTGGGTAGCATGGACATTTTAACAATATTAATTCTTCCAATCCATGAACATGGGGTGTCTTTCCATTTTTTTTTTTTTTTTTTTTTTTGCGGTACACGGGCCTCTCACTGTTGTGGCCTCTCCCGTTGTGGAGCACAGGCTGCGGATGCGCAGGCTCAGCGGCCATGGCTCACGGGCCCAGCCGCTCCATGGCATGTGGGATCTTCCCGGACCAGGGCACGAACCCGTGTCCCCTGCATCGGCAGGCAGACTCTCAACCACTGCGCCACCAGGGAAGCCCATTTTTGTGTCTTTAATTTCCTTCATCAGTTTTTTTATAATTTTCAGTGTACAAGTCTTTCACCTCTGGTTGAGTTTATTCTTAACTGTTTCATTCTTTTTATTGCTATTGGAAATGGAATTGTTTTCTTAATTTTTTTTGGATAGTTCATTGTTAGTGTATAGAAACACAACTGATATTTTGTATGTCGATTTTGTATCTTGCAGCTTTAGTGAATTTGTTTATTAATTCTAATAGTTTGTGGTTGTCGTTAGAGTTTTCTACATATATGATTGTGTCTTCTGCAGATATTTAACTTCTTCCTTTCTGATTTGAATTCCTTATATTTCTTTTTCTTGTCTAGTTGCTCTGGCTAGGACTTCCAATACTATGTTAAATGGAAGTTTCAGATGTGGACACCCTTGACTTGTACTGGATTTGGAGAATAAGTTTTCAGTTTTTCCCAATTGATTTTGATGTTAGCTGTGGGCTTTTCATATATGATGTTTATTGAATTAAGTTCTTTCTATACCTATTTTGTTGAGAGCTTTTTCTCATGAATGGATTTTGAATTTTGTAAAATGCTTTTTCTGTATCTACTGAGGTGATCACAAATGTGGTTTTCATCCTTTATTCTGTTAATGTGGTGTGTCACATTGATACACATATGGTGAATCATCCTTGCATCTGAGGGATACAGTCCACTTGTTCCTGTTGTATAATCCTGTTAATATGCTGTTGAATTTAGTTTGCTATTACTTTATTGAGGATTTTTGCATCTGTGTTTGTTAGGGATATTGGCTTGTAGTTTTCTTTTCCTGTAGTGCCTTTGTCTGGCTTTAATATCAGAGTGATACCATCAAATGAATTTGGAAGTGTTCCCTCTTCTATTTTTTGGGAGAGTTTAAGAAGAACTGGTATTCTTCGAATACCATTCTTCACCCATGAAGCCATCTGACCTTGGGTTCTTCTTTGTTGAGGGATTTTTGATTACTGATTCAATCTCCTTATTGGTTATTGGTCTGTTCAGGCTTTCTATTTCTTCTTGATTCAGT
Source organism: Leucopleurus acutus (assembly GCF_964270905.1). Lineage (NCBI taxonomy): Eukaryota > Metazoa > Chordata > Mammalia > Artiodactyla > Delphinidae > Leucopleurus > Leucopleurus acutus. The sequence continues at coordinate 73,286,860 of NC_139148.1, forward strand.
CTTGGTAAGTTGTTAGTTTCTAGAAAGTTATCAATTTCTTCTAAGTTATCAAATTGTTGGCATATACCTATTCATAATAATCCTTTATTATCCTTTTTGTTTCTGAGGCATCCACTGTAATGGCTTATCTTTCATTTCTAATTTTATTTATTTGAATCTACTCTTTTTTTATTAGTCTAGCTAAGAGTTTGTCAATTTTGTTTACCATTTCAATAAATACTTTTATCATAAACCTTTCAAGTGTGCTTGAATGCCCATATCTAAGAAAGAAAATACTTTACAGCACTGGTTCTTAACCATTTTGACCCGTTTGAGAATCTGACGAAAACTTCGGATGCTCTTCCTAGAAAAGTACATATACAAAATTTTGCTTACAGTAGACCACAAATAACAAACCTGTTCTTTAAACTGTTAAGCTAATTTATACTAGGGTATAAATGAAGAATCAGTAGGTTTTGATTAGGATAGAAGAGAAAACAAGAACACTTAATGACTCATAAAGTTTGGAATTGAGGAGCATAAAGAATAGAGAGGATGGGGACATAATGGACAAATGTTATCTACTTTAACACCCATGCATCCACATGCATTCTTCCTTAAGGAGTTGGGGAACTTCCTTACTTGCTGTGTGCGTGCTTTTTATGCATGTAGTGCACCTTTAGTATAAAATTGCACCTCTGACCTTCCTAGCTATACATAGTTGCCAATGTGGTGAATTTAAATTTCAAGTATTAGTCTGGAAAGATAAACACTTTAATCCTGGTACAGGTAGCAAAGGCTCATTTATCTAATGGTAAAAACAAGACTTTTGTGACCCATTACTGTTAAAGTTTTACAAAACCTACACTGTTTCATGTTTGTTGCTGATAGAAGATCAAATCTGAAGCTATTAATAATCTAGTTCCCTTGCTGTTGATTTGTAAACTTGATTCTCCCCAAATATGTCTTTACCAAACCTTATAGAAAGGTGCTATACCCTGAACATAAAGTAAAAAATAAGTATTTTTGAAGGAAATAAGTCCTTACCTCATTAAATTTTTCATAATTCTTTTATGTTTTATATTTGTATTTATTAAATATGGATTAGAACCAAAAGACTGTTTAATCAGTTTATGAAAGGTATAAAAATAATAACATGATGAACAACCATATACCTACCTACTACCCAGTTTAAAGGAAAAACAAAATAAAATACCCTGATTCTCATCCCATTCCCTATCCATTCAGAGATAACCACTACCCTACCCTGAATTTTGATTATTGTTCCCTTTCTTAATTTTTTAACTTCACCTTATATGTCTGTATTACTAAACAATGTTTTTGAGCTATATATTGATAGAAATATATTACATATAATTTTCTACATTTTACCTTTTTTGCTCTACAAATACTTTTTTATGCTCAAATTCCTGAAATCCATCCAGATTTTTCCATGTACCTGTAATTTATATATTTTCCCCTAATTTATAGTATTTCATTTTGTGGATATATCCCAGTTTAATTATCCATTCTACTGCTGACAGACATTTGAGGTGTTTCCAGATTTTTGCAATTAAAATGTTGCTGTGAACATTATTGTACATATTTCTAGGTACACAATTACAATCGTTTCTCTAAATATACCTAGGAGTGGAACTACTGAGTCATACAATATGTATCATTTTCAAATTTGCTATAGTATGCCAAATTGTTTTTCAAAGTATATGTACCAATTTACATTCCCATAAGCAGTATATAGATGTTGAGGTTGCTCCACATTCATGTCAACACTTGATATTGTCAGACTTTAGTTTGCCAAACAGTTGGAGCTGAAATGCTATCTCATTGTGGTTTTCATTTGCATTTCCATGTTATTAATGAAGTTGAACATCATTTTATATATTAGTCATTTTAGTGGTTATGTACAGGTATAGCACTGTACATTTAACTTGCATTTTTCTAATGACTAATTATGTTGAGCATCTTTTCATGTGTTTATTTGCCATTCTTCTTTGGTGAAGAGTATGTTAAAATGTTTGGCCCATTTTTATTAGGTTGTTTCTTTTGGTATTATTGAGCTTTGAAAGTTTTTTATATATTTCTGGATTTTCATCCCTATATCAGGTATATAGGTATGTGTTTTGCAAATATTTTCTCCCAAACTGTGGCTTATCTCTTCCTTCTGTATTACTTTTTCATTGTTTCTGTAACAAACTACCATGAAATTAGTGATTTTAAACAGCAAAATTTTATTATAGTTTCTGTTAAGTTAGAATTCTAACACATGTACATTGGGCTAAAGTCAAGATGTTGGCAGGGTTGCATTTCTTTCTGAAGGCCGTTGAGAAAATCCATTTCCTTCATTGTATCATCTTGTAGAGACTGGCCCACTTTCCTTGGTTTGTGGTCCAATTCCTCCATTTTCAAAGCCAGGAAAAGTAGTGTAAGTCATTCTCATGTCACATAACTCTGACCATGCTTCTGTAGTCACATCTTCTGTCATTACCATTCCACCTCCCTCTTCTACTTTTAATGTCTTATGATTACTTTGAACCCACCCAGATAATCCAAGAAAATCTTCCTATCTTAAGGTCACCTGATTAATGTTAATTACATATGCAACCTTAACTCCACTTTGCCATTGTAACGTAACATATTCGTGGCTTCTGTAGATTAAGACATAAATGTCTTTGGGTGGGGAATCGTTCTGCACACATTACCTCCTTTTAAAAGTGTCTTTTGAGGAACAGAAAATTTTAATTTTATAAATTCCAATTTATTCATTTTTGAATTTATGGATTATTATTTTGCTGTCATGTCTAAGACATTTTTGCCTAACGAAAAGTCACAAGCATTTATTCATGTTTTAGTTGTTTTTCTTTTCTTACAATTAGTTGGGTTTTAGTATATTTAGAGTTGTGCAATCATTACTGCTAATTTTATTTTTTTTTAAATTTTATTGGAGTATGGTTGATTTACCATGTTGTGTTACTTTCAAGTGTACAGCAAAGTGAATCAGTTATACATATACACATATCCACTCTTTTTTAGATTCCTTTCCCATATAGGCCATTACAGACTATTGAGTAGAGTTCTCTGTGCTGTACAGTAGGTCCTGATTGGTTACCTATTTTATATACAGTAGTGTGTATATGTCAATCCCAATCTCCCAACTTATCCCTCCCCCACCCCTTGCCCGCTGGTAACCATAAACTTGTTTTCTACATCTGTAACTCTATTTCTGTTTTGTAGATAAGTTCATTTATACCTTTTTTTTAGATTCCACATATAAGTGATATCATATGATACTTGTCTTTCTCTGTCTGACTTACTTCACTCAGTATGACAGTCTCCAGGTCCATCCATGTTGTTGCAAATGTGGTTGCAAATTTCGTTCTTTTTAATGGCTGACTAATATTCCATTGTATATATGTACCACATCTTCTTTATCCATTCCTCTGTTGATGGACTTTTAGGTTGCTTCCATGTCCTGGCTATTGTAAATAGTGCTGCAATGAACATTGGGGTGCAGGTATCATTTCAAATTATGTTTTTCTTCAGATATATGCCCAGGAGTGAGGTCGCTGGATCATATGGTAGCTCTATTTTAGTTTTTTAAAGAACCTCCCTACTGTTCCCCAGAGTGGCTATACCAATTTACATTCCCACGAATAGTGTAGGATGGTTCCCTTTGCTCCACACACTCTCCAGCATTTATTGTTTGTAGGTTTTTTGATGATGGCCATTCTAACCACTGTGAGGTGATACCTCATTGTAGTTTTGATTTCCATTTCTCTAATAATTAGTGATGTTGAGCATCTTTTCATGTGCTTTTTAGCCATGTGTATGTCTTCTTTGGAAAAATATCTATATCCTCCATCCATTTTTTGATTAGGGTGTTTGTCTTTTTGATATTGAGCTCCATGAACTGTTTGTATATTTTGGAGATTAATCCCTTGTTGGTTGCTTCATTTGCAAATATTTTCTCCCATTCTGAGGGTTGCCTTTTTGTTTTGTTTATGCTTTCCTTTGCTATGCAAAAGCTTTTAAGTTTCATTAGGTCCCATTTGTTTACTTTTGTTTTTATTTTCATTACTCTAAGAGGTGGAACCAAAATGATACTGCTGCGATTTATGTCAGTGTTCTGCCTATATTTTTCTCTAAGAGTTTTATAGTATCTGGCCTTACATTTAGGTCTTTAATACATTTTGAGTTTATTTTTGTGTATGGTATTAGGGAGTGTTCTAATTTCATTTGTTTACATGTAGCTGTCCAGTCTTCTCAGCACCACTTATTGAAGAGGCTGTCTTTCCTTCATTGTGTATTCTTGCCTCCTTTGTCATAGATTAGGTGACGATAGGTGTGTGGGTTATCTCGCAGCTTTCTATCCTGTTCCACTGAGCTATACTTCTGTTTTTGTGCCAATACCATACTGTCTTGATTACTGTAGCTTTGTAGTATAGTCCGAAGTCAGGGAGCCTGATTCCTCCAGCTACATCTGTTTTCCTCAGGATTGCTTTGGCTATTCGGGGTCTTTTGTGTTTCCATACAAATTGTAAAATTTTTTGTTCTAGTTCTGTGAAAAATGCCCTTGGTAATTTGATAGAGATTGCATTGAATCTGTAGATTGCTCTGGGTAGTATAGTCATTTCCCAATATTGATTCTTCCATTCCAGGAACATGGTCTATCTCTCCATCAGTTTGTGTTATCTTTTATTACTTTCATCAGTATCTTATAGTTTTCTAAGTACAGGTCTTTTGCCTCCTTAGGTAGGTTTATTCCTAGGTTTTTGTGTGTGTGTGTGTGTGGTATACGAGCCTCTCACTGTTGTGGCCTCTCCCGTTGCGGAGCACAGGCTCCGGACACACGGGCCCAGTGGCCATGGCTCGCAGGCTCAGCCGGTCCACAGCATGTGGGATCCTCCCGGACCGGGGCACAAACCCGTGTCCCCTGCATTGGCAGGCGGACTCTCAACCACTGCGCCACCAGGGAAGCCCATATTCCTAGGTATTTTATTTTTTCTGATGCAATGGTAAATGGGATTGTTTCCTTAATTTCTCTTTCTGAACTTTCATTGTTAGTGTGTAGGAATGCAAAAGATTTCTGTATATTAATTTTGTATCCTGCAACTTTACCACATTCATTGATGAACTCTAGTAGTTTTCTGGTAGCATCTTTAGGGTTTTCTATGTATAAAATCCTATCATCTCCAGAGATAGTTTTACTATTGAGTTGATCATGTTTTTTCTTCTTCAATTTGTTAATAGGGTGCATCACATTGATTGATTTGCATGTGTTGAAGAATCCTTGCATCCCTGGGATAAATCCCACTTGATCATGGTGTATAATCTTTTTAATGTGTGGTTGGATTTGGTTTGGTAGTATTTTCTTGATGATTTTTGCATCTATGTTCATCAGTAATATTGGCCTGTAATTTTCTTTTTTTGTGATACCGTTTTTGGTTTTGGTATCAGGGTGGTGGTGGCCTTGTAGAATGAGCTTGGGTATGTTCCTTCCTCTAATTTTTTGGAAGAGTTTCAGAGGAGTAGGTGTTAAGTCTTCTCTAGATGTTTGATAGAATTCACCTGTGAAGCCATCAGTTCCTGGACTTTTGTTTGTTGGAAGATACTTAATCACAGCTTCAATCAGTTTCAGTGTTTCTGATTGGTCTTTTCATATTTTCTATTTCTTCCTTGTTCAGTCTTGGAAGGTTGTACCTTTCTAAGAATTTGTCCATTTCTTCTAGGTTGTCCATTTTATTGGCATATAGTTGCTTGTAGTAGTCTCATGGTCCTCTGTGTTTCTGTGCTATCAGTTGTAACTTCTTTTCATTTCTAATTTTATTGATTTGAGTCCTCTCTCATTTTTTCTTGATTAGTCTGGCTAAATGTTTATCAATTTTGTTTATCTCTTCAAAGAACAAGCCTTTAGTTTCATTGATCTTTGTTTTCTTCATCTCTATTTCATTTATTTCTCCTCTGATCTTTATGATTTCTTTCCTTCTACTAACTTCAGGTTTTGTTTCTTCTCTTTTCTTTAGTTGCTTTAGGTATAAGGACAGATTGTTTATTTGAGATTTTTGTTTATCTTGTTTCTTGAGATAAGATTGTATTGCTATAAGCTTCCCTCTTAAAACTGCTTTTGCTGCATCCCATAGGTTTTGGGTCATCATCTTTTCACTGCCATTTTTTTCTAGGTAATTTTTTATTTCCTCTTTGATTTCTTTAGTCATCCATTGGTTATTTGGTAACATATTGTTTAGCCTCCACATGTTTGCATTTTTTACAGTTTTTCCTGTAATTGATTTCTAATCTCATAGTGTTGTGGTCAGAAAAGATGCTTGATATGATTTCAGTTTTCTTAAATTTACCAAGGCTCGATTTGTTACCCATGATGTGATCTATCCTGGAGAACGTTTCTGTGCACTTGGGAGGAAAGTGTATTCAGCTGCTTTTGGATGGAATGTCTTATAAATATCAGTTAAGTCTATCTGGTCTAATGTGGCATTTAAGGCTTGTGTTTCCTTATTTATTTTCTGTCTGGATGATCTGTCCATTCATGTAAGTGGGGTGCTAAAGTCCCCCACTATTATTGTTTTACTGTTTATTTCCCCTTTTATGGCTGTTATCCTTTGTCCTATATATTGAGGTGCTCCTATGTTGGGTGCATATATATTTACAATTGTTATATCGTCTTCTTGGATTGATCTCTTGATCATTATGTAGTGTCCTTCCTTGTCCCTTGTAATAGTCTTTATTTTAAAAGTCTGTATTGTCTGATATGAGTATTGCTACCCTAGCTTTCTTTTGATTTCCATTTGCATGGAATATCTTTTTCCATCCCCTCACTTTCAGTCTGTATGTGTCCCTAGGTTTGAAGTGGCTGTCTTGTAAACAGCCTATATACGGGTCTTGTTTGTGTATCCATTCAGCCAGTCTGTGTCTTTTGGTTGAAGCTTTTAATCCATTTACATTTAAGGTAATTATCGACATGTATGTTCCTACTGCCATTTTTGTAATTGTTTTGGGTTTGTTTTTTTTGGTCTTTTATCTACCCTTTCTCTTTTGTTCTCTTCTTTTGCGGTTTGATGACCATCTTTAGTGTTGTGTTTGGGTTACTTTTTTGTGTGTATATCTATTGTCATTTTTTGGTTTACATTTCCCATGAGGTTTTGATAAAGCAGCCTATATAGAGAAGGTTGTTTTAAGTTGGTGGCCTCTTAATTTCAAATACAATTCCCATTTCCTGCATTTATATTCTCTTCTCACAGTTGCTCATTTTGATATCATATTAGTGTAAGGATGATTTCCTGCTTTTACTGTATGTTTGCCTTTACCAGTGAGCTTTCCCGTTTGTAATTTCCCTGTTTCCAGTTGTGGCCTCTTTTTTTCTTTTCCTCTGCCTAGAGAAGTTCCTTTTGCATTTGTTGTATAGCTGGTTTGGTGGTGCTGAACTCTCTTAGCTTTTGCTTCTCTGTAAACCTTTTGATTTCTCCTTCAAATCTGACCAAGAGCCTTGCTGGGTAGGGTATTCTTGGTTGTAGGTTTTTCCCTTTCATCACTTGAAATATATCCTGCCCCTCTCTTCTGGCCTAAAGAGTTTCTACTGAAAAATCAGCTGATAACCTAATGGGGATTCCCTTGTGTGTTATTTTTTGCTTTTTCCTTGCTGCTTTTAATATTTTTTCTTTGTATTTAATTTTTGTTAGTTTGAGTAATATGTGCCTTGTTATGGTCCTCCTTGGGTTTATCCGGTATGGGACTCTGCGATTCCTGGACTTGGGTGACTATTTCCTTTCTCATGTTAGGGAAGTTTTTGACTATAATCTCTCCAAGTATTTTCATTTATTTATTTTTATTTATTTATTTATTTATTTTTTAACATCTTTATTGGGGTATAATTGCTTTACAATGGTGTGTTAGTTTCTGCTTTATAACAAAGTGAATCAGTCATACATAAACATATGTTCCCATATATCTTCCCTCTTGCGTCTCCCTCCCTCCCACCCTCCCTATCCCACCCCTCCAGGCTGTCACAAAGCACCGAGCCAATATCCCTGTGCCATGCGGCTGCTTCCCACTAGCTATCTACCTTACTACGTTTGTTAGTGTGTATATGCCCATGACTCTCTCTCGCCCTGTCACAGCTCACCCTTCCCCCTCCCCATAACCTCTAGTCCGTTCTCTAGGAGGTCTGCGTCTTTATTCCTGCTTTACCCCTAGGTTCTTCATGACATTTATTTTTCTTAAATTCCATATATATGTGTTAGCATATGGTATTTGTCTTTTTCTTTCTGACTTACTTCACTCTGTATGACAGACTCTAGGTCTATCCACCTCATTACAAATAGCTCAATTTCGTTTCTTTTTATGGCTGAGTAATATTCCATTGTATATATGTGCCACATATTCTTTATCCATTCATCCGATGATGGGCACTTAGGTTGTTTCCATCTCTAGGCTATTGTAAATAGAGCTGCAATGAACATTTTGGTACATGACTCTTTTTGAATTTTGGTTTTCTCAGGGTATATGCCCAGTAGTGGGATTGCTGGGTCATATGGTAGTTCTATTTGTAGTTTTTTAAGGAACCTCCATACTGTTCTCCGTAGTGGCTGAACCAATTCACATTCCCACCAGCAGTGCAAGAGTGTTCCCTTTTCTCCACACCCTCTCCAGCATTTATTGTTTCTAGATTTTTTGATGATGGCCATTCTGACTGGTGTGAGATGATATCTCATTGTAGTTTTGATTTGCATTTCTCTAATGATTAATGATGTTGAGCATTCTTTCATGTGTTTGTTGGCAGTCTGTATATCTTCTTTGGAGAAATGTCTATTTAGGTCTTCTGCCGTTTTTGGATTGGGTTGTTTGTTTTCTTGTTATTGAGCTGCATGAGCTGCTTGTAAATTTTAGAGATTAATCCTTTGTCGGTTGCTTCATTTGCAAATATTTTCTCCCATTCTGAGGGTTGTCTTTTGGTCTTGTTTATGGTTTCCTTTGCTGTGCAAAAGCTTTGAAGTTTCATTAGGTCCCATTTGTTTATTTTTGTTTTTATTTCCATTACTTTAGGAGGTGGGTCAGAAAGGCTCTTGCTGTGATTTATGTCATAGAGTGTTCTGCCTATGTTTTCCTCTAAGAGTTTGATAGTTTCTGGCCTTACATTTAGGTCTTTAATCCATTTTGAGCTTATTTTTGTGTATGGTGTTAGGGAGTGATCTAATCTCATACTTTTACATGTACCTGTCCAGTTTTCCCAGCACCACTTATTGAAGAGGCTGTCCTTTCTCCCCTGTACATTACTGCCACCTTTATCAAAGATAAGGTGTCCATATGTGCATGGGTTTATCTCTGGGCTTTCTATCCTGTTCCATTGATCTATCTTTCTGTTTTTGTGCCAGTACCATACCATCTTGATAACTGTAGCTTTGAAGTATAGTCTGAAGTCAGGGAGCCTGATTCCTCCAGTTCCTTCTTTCGTTCTCAAGATTGCTTTGGCTATTCGGGGTCTTTTGTGTTTCCATACAAATTGTAAAATCTTTTGTTCTAGTTCTGTGAAAAATGCCAGTGGTAGTTTGATAGGGATTGCATTGAATCTATAGATTGCTTTGGGTAGTAGAGTCATTTTCACAATGTTGATTCTTCCAATCCAAGAACATGGTATATCTCTCCATCTATTTGTATCATCTTTAATTTCTTTCATCAGTGTCTTATAATTTTCTGCATACAGGTCTTTTGTCTCCTTAGGTAGGTTTATTCCTAGATATTTTATTCTTTTTGTTGCAATGGTAAATGGGAGTGTTTTCTTGATTTCACTTTCAGATTTTTCATCATTAATATATAAATGCCAGAGATTTCTTTGCATTAATTTTGTATCCTGCCATTTTACCAAATTCATTGATTAGCTCTAGTAGTTTTCTGGTAGCCTCTTTAGGGTTCTCTATGTATAGGATCATGTCATCTGCAAACAGTGACAGCTTTACTTCTTCTTTTCCGATTTGGATTCCTTTTATTTCCTTTTCTTCTCTGATTGCTGTGGCTAAAACTTCCAAAACTATGTTGAGGAAGAGTGGTGAGAGCGGGCAACCTTGTCTTGTTCCTGATCTTAGTGGAAATGCTTTCAGTTTTTCACCATTGAGGATGATGTTTGCTGTGGACTTGTCATATATGGCCTTTATTATGTTGAGGAAAGTTCCCTCTATGCTAGTTTCTGCAGGGTTTTTATCATAAATGGGTGTTGAATTTTGTCATAAGCTTTCTCTGCATCTATTGAGATGATCATATGGTTTTTCTCCTTCAATTTGTTAATATGGTTTATCACATTGATAGATTTGCGTATATTAAAGAATCCTTGCATTCCTGGAATAAACCCCACTTGATCATGGTGTATGATCCTTTTAATGTTCTGTTGGATTCTGTTTGCTACTATTTTGTTGAGAATTTTTGCATCTATGTTCATCAGTGATATTGGCCTGTAGTTTTCTTTCTTTGTGACATCCTTGTCTGGTTTTGGTATCAAGGTGATGGTGGCCTCGTAGAAGGAGTTTGGGAGTGTTCCTCCCTCTGCTATATTTTGGAAGAGTTTGAGAAGGATAGGTGTTAGCTCTTCTCTAAATGTTTGATAGAATTCGCCTGTGAAGCCATCTGGTCCTGGGCTTTTGTTTGTTGGAAGATTTTTAATCACAGTTTCAATTTCAGTGCTTGTGATTGGTCTGTTCATATTTTCTCTTTCTTCCTGATTCAGTCTTGGCAGGTTGTGCATTTCTAAGAATTTGTCCATTTCTTCCAGATTGTCCATTTTATTGGCATAGAGTTGCTTGTAGTAATCTCTCATGATCTCTTTTATTTCTGCAGTGTCAGTTGTTACCTCTCCTTTTTCATTTCTAATTCTATTGATTTGAGTCTTCTCCCTTTTTTTCTTGATGAGTCTGGGTAGTGGTTTATCTATTTTGTTTATCTTCTCAAAGAACCAGCTTTTAGTTTTATTGATCTTTGCTATTGTTTCCTTCATTTCTTTTTCATTTATTTCTGATCTGATCTTTATGATTTCTTTCCTTCTGCTAGCTTTGGGGTTTTTAGTTCTTCTTTCTCTAATTGCTTGAGGTGCAAGGTTAGGTTGTTTATTCGAGATGTTTCCTGCTTCTTAAGGTGGGCTTGTATTGCTATAAACTTCCCCCTTAGAACTGCTTTTGCTGCATCCCACAGGTTTTGGGTCGTTGTGTCTCCATTGTCATTTGTTTCTAGGTATTTTTTGAATTCCTCTTTGATTTCTTCAGTGATCACTTCATTATTAAGTAGTGTATTGTTTAGCCTCCATGTGTTTGTATTTTTTACAGATCTTTTCCTGTAATTGATATCTAGTCTCATGGCGTTGTGGTCAGAAAAGATACTTGATACAATTTCAATTTTCTTAAATTTACCAAGGCTTGATTTGTGACCTAAGATATGATCTATCCTGGAGAATGTTCCATGAGCACTTGAGAAAAATGTGTATTCTGTTGTTTTTGGATGGAGTGTCCTATAAATATCAATTAAGTCCATCTTGTTTAATGTATCATTTAAAGCTTGTGTTTCCTTATTTATTTTCATTTTGGATGATCTGTCCATGGGTGAAAGTGGGGTGTTTAAGTCCCCTACTATGAATGTGTTACTATCGATTTCCCCTTTTATGGCTGTTAGTATTTGCCTTATGTATTGAGGTGCTCCTATGTTGGGTGCATAATTATTTACAATTGTTATATCTTCTTCTTGGATCGATCCCTTGATCATTATGTAGTGTCCTTCTTTGTCTCTTTTAATAGTCCTTATTTTAAAGTCTATTTTGTCTGATATGAGAGTTGCTCCTCCAGCTTTCTTTTGGTTTCCATTTGCATGGAATATCTTTTTCCATCCCCTTACTTTCAGTCTGTATGTGTCTCTAGGTCTGAAGTGGGTCTCTTGTAGACAGCATATATAAGGGTCTTGTTTTTGGATCCATTCAGCTAATCTGTGTCTTTTGGTGGGAGCATTTAGTCCATTTACATTTAAGGTAATTATCGATATGTATGTTCCTATTCCCATTTTCTTAATTGTTTTGGGTTCGTTATTATAGGTCTTTTCCTTCTCTTGTGTTTCTTGCCTAGAGAAGATCCTTTAGCATTTGTTGTAAAGCTGGTTTGGTGGTGCTGAACTCTCTCAGCTTTTGCTTGTCTGTAAAGGTTTTAATTTCTCCATCAAATCTGAATGAGATCCTTGCTGGGTAGAGTAGTCTTGGCTGCATGTTTTTCTCCTTCATCACTTTCAGTATGTCCTGCCACTCCCTTCTGGCTTGTAGGGTTTCTGCTGAGAGATCAGCTGTTAACCTTATGGGGATTCCCTTATGTGTTATTTGTTGTTTTTCCCTTGCTGCTTTTAATATGCTTTCTTTGTATTTAATTTTTGACAGTTTGATTAATATGTGTCTTGGCATGATTCTCCTTGGATTTATCCTGTATGGGACTCTCTGTGCTTCCTGGACTTGATTAACTATTTCCTTTCCCATATTAGGGAAGTTTTCAACTATAATCTCTTCAAATATTTTCTCAGTCCCTTTCTTTTTCTCTTCTTCTTCTGGAACCCCTATAATTCGAATGTTGGTGCGTTTAATGTTGTCCCAGAGGTCTCTGAGACTGTCCTCAGTATTTTTCATTCTTTTTTCTTTATTCTGCTCTGCAGTGGTTATTGCCACTATTTTATCTTCCAGGTCACTTATTTGTTCTTCTGCCTCAGTTATTCTGCTATTGATCCCATCTAGAGTACTTTTAATTTCATTTATTGTGTTGTTCATCGTTGCCTGTTTCATCTTTAGTTCTTCTAGGTCCTTGTTAACTGATTCTTGCATTTTGTCCATTCTATCTCCAAGATTTCGGATCAACCTTACTATCATTATTCTGAATTCTTTTTCAGGTAGACTTCCTATTTCCTCTTCATTTGTTAGCTCTGGTGCATTTTTATCTTGCTCCTTTATCTGCTGTGTGTTTTTCTGTCTTCTCATTTTGCTTATCTTACTGTGTTTGGGGTCTCCTTTTTGCAGGCTGCAGGTTCGTAGTTCCTCCTGTTTTTGATGTCTGTCTCCAGTGGCTAAGGTTGGTTCAGTGGGTTGTGTAGGCTTCCTGGTGGAGGGGACTAGTGCCTGTGTTGTGGTGGATGAGGCTGGATCTTGTCTCTCTAGTGGGCAGGTTCACGTCTGGTGGTGTGTTTGGGGTGTCTGTG